>NW_026542594.1:190596670-191041672 GCF_028750875.1 Macrosteles quadrilineatus
CTCTTTGGAATAATTTAGTACACAAGAATAAAATATCCCTGACCTCTTTACTGTACGATTTATTTCCCTAGCAAGATGAATTGCAAACTACTTATTTGGGGTTGAAAATAAAATAAATAAATAGATTGTAAATATTGTCTAGGATTCACTGTGAGTTCCACAGTTAAAAATGAAGTAAATATAAAGGGTTAAATGAGAATATTTGAAACAATTATTGAGGTAAAACACGATCGAGCCAATACAAAAATTTCTTTGATCATGTTACAATATGAACCCATATTGTATCTCACTTCCCATAATGTTTTTAAGTTGTGCTAATGCAAATTTCCTATCCATGATAAATTTGATATTTTACAGTAAAAAAGATCTTGAAATAAAAATCTTGCAGTTCTGAATTGTTTGCAAGACAAAACCAAGACAAGACCAGAAATTGTGTTGACTGGGAGATTATCCGAAAATCAGATATGTTTTTACGTTTTAGGTGTTCTCTTTAAATCATTGAAACTTTTTTTATCATCATTATTTATTCAAGTTAAGTTTTCATTTTAATTTCTCCTACCTTTACGCACAAAAGTCCATTTTTACCATTTTTTATGTAAGTTTTCTTTTACAAATATTTGAAACAAGTGTAGAATGTAGATAAAGAGCAAAAGCGATAAAGTAATGGTAGCAATAGAGGTTGGAAGTCAAACGAATCGCTTGCTTAAACCCGCAGTTGTCGGGATTCCAATACCTTCAGACGAGTCATATTACATCATACACACAACTTGAGATGTATCAAAGTATGCTATTGAGATTGTAACAAATAGATACATTAGCTAATGGTTTTGATTGTTCACTTCCTAACCTAAGAGTTGGGACATTATCACCTAACTAAAACCTATTGATGATTTGGCGGGATTTGAACCAGCGACCTCAGGGATCAAAGTTTGTGCTCTTCCACTAGACCAGCTCTAGAGCACTAGAGTGAGCTGGTCTAGTCACTTCAGTCCCGCAAAATTATTAATGGATTTTATCTAAGTTGATAATGCTGCAACCCCTAGTTCTAGCCTGAAGTAATGTAAAAAACTATCTCGGACTACTTCCTAGCATCCAAGGACAAAAAAAAAAAAAAAAAAAATGGATAAGCTAACTCCCAACAATTTTTGCCTCGTGCAGCAAAAGTTCAAAAAAACAATGACAAATCACTCTACAACAAGTACTTTATACAATGTCAATTAACATCACGGCCTTGATACTATAAGATGTTTTCATTGTTCCGAAACACCCTGCTACATGTATTGTAATTGGTCAGGGGGTAGGGGGTGGGGGGGGGGTTAAAGTTACAGCGACAGAAGAGAGGGTGATTTGTGAATGTCGGTTTTTGTCACTTCCGTCGAGACCTCATATCTCACAACGTCGTGGTGAATAATACTACGAAAGAAAAGTGTCGAATGGAAAAATCACAACACAAGGAAACGTAACCTCAACACTGAGATTACGTAGATTCGGAAGGTAAAGACGTTTTACATATGTGTGTTTTTTTAGTAGTGACCTTGTTTATTCTCGGTTTCATGAGTCAGTAAATTTAAGGGTTACAGTTTCTGTATTATAAGAGAATAAGAGTTCTTATTGTTTTCAAGATTAATTAAAAGTGGTTTTGTAAACAATGTTACTTTAACTACAAAAAAACCCCTAATTTTGCCATTTTGTTCTGATTAACCAAAATCAAATTGGAGTCCACATTTGTTGTAGAAAAGATTCAAGTTCGTAGAGCGATTTTAAATCTGAGGGATCAAGTTCAGTTATTTTTTTATTTTTTATTTTTTTCTATGGAGGCTAGGAACCATTGATTGATTGATTGACGCTAGGCACGAGCCCGGGATACTTCAGGCTAGACCTAGGGGTTGCGGCATTATCACTTAGATCAAATCCATTGGTGATTTGGCGGGATTTGAACCCGGAATCTCAGATCATGAAGTCCCGTGCTCTAGACCAGCTCGCTCCCCACACGTTCGGTTATTAAAGAAAATCAATTAAAACAGCAACCTCACCGCAGAACACTGGATATATTTCAAATTAAACACATGCGTAACTGTAACCCGTGGTCGAATGAGATGACAATGCCGCAGCTTCAAGCCCACTCGCAGCGACATATCTCACAGCAATGTGACGCTTTATTTACATGCCACCAACACTCAGTGCTCTCTCCATTAGCTTTAACTGAAGCCAACTGGGCGATCATTCTAAATCTTTCTTTTTAATTTAGGTGAAATTCGGATGGACTCAATTTTTGTTATATTTGGGAACTTTTTTTTCAAAACTGATGAAGATAAAAATATATTGAACTTGTGTGACATTTGAAACAGTTTTTAATAGTTCTTTGGGAAGCGAGTTGATATTGATATTGAGCGTAAGGTTTAAGTACCAGAGGTTCTGGGTTAAAATCCTACTAATCACCAATGGATTTTAGCATTGATATGATAATGGCACCGTTGATGCTTTGTCTGATGTAACGTGTAGAACATGGGCTAGAGCTCAGAACCCTAGAATGTGGAGGTGGAAAAATTCATATGAGCAATTTTTCTTTTTTAATGCCCAACATCTTTGATGAATTTACCAAGATTAACTTAGCCATACAAACCATGCATAACCAATTTTTCTGTATGTACAAATTGAATACTGGTAAAAATGTACTGACGCAGTAAAACTAAAATCCCCCGAAAACCCTAATATATTATTTTTGGAAATCTGCTTTACACCAGAAGTGTGGCATTGGCTACGACTGAACCAACGAAGAAAAAGTGCACACAAAACAAACTGTAAAGTCTAGTTAATAAAATACAAGAAACTCCCTAGGCAAGCCCATTAGATGGAATATTTAAAGCTTTAACCAGAGCCTGAGGGACATGCGTTTTTGCTTTTCTTGTACACTCAAATTCCAGAAATAAAAATACAGGATTTCCCACTTGCAACCACAAGATGTTGCATATCAATTCTTGTACCTCTTAAAAACTGTACAATTTACACAATACACATTAGATGACCTGGAAAGGCCCCATGACCTTAAAATATGTAATGGACCAATGACCAGCTTCGAAACGCAGTAGTATTATAAACAGATTTGTCTATTGTTCCTATGATTTTACAGTGGTAGAATAATCTGTAAATAAATAGAATACGTCGATACACTCAAGCATCATGGAACATCAACCCACCTTTCCCGCAGTATAATTAAAATGAACATAAATCTAGAATAAAATTTAATCCGTGATAAATTCACAGCTACCCCTGAGCATAGTGATGCCCCATTCAACACTTTTCTTTTTGACAACAGACACTACAGATAGGATTTTTAACCTTGTATCTTCAACATTGGAAGATACAAGTCAAAACATTGGACTATTGGATAATAAAGTAGACATTCCATATGTGATATAAACCGACTGTAGCCTATTTTTTATTAAAAAAAGAACATAGTATAATGAGCCGCTCACAGAATGTGCTATTGCCTAAAATTCAACTTCATTGGTTTTCTTACTCAGATTGTTGTGACATAAAAGGTTTTATAGCTCACAATAAGTCGTCCCATCAGTTTAATTTATTTATTTATTTACAGAATGCCATTACATCATAAAATGACAGAACATTTGTCAATCAATACATTATAATACTTAAATCTAAACAGTAAAAAAATCAAAATCAAATAATTTAAACACTTAACCCTCCTAATTTACACTTAAAAATTCATTTAAAGAATAAAATGTTTTTCTCAGTAACCAGTCTTTACATTTTTGTTTGATTTTTTTATTTGCGATGTTTTTTAAATGATCAGGAATCAAGTTATACAATTTTGGCCCCTGTATTGAGGTGATGCTTCAAATAGTGATAATCTATGGCTAGTGGGCTTAATTAGGTTCTTATGTCTACTGTTATACTGTTATAGGTTTGTGTGACCCTCCCTGAAAATGGACAAAATATACAGGTTGTAAAATGTCAAAACGTGAAAAGCCTGAAATATGATTTTGCATGGACTTCATTGAGGTACTTTAGCTATAATTCTAAGTGACTTGGTTAAAAAGAGGGTGTATTCTAAAAGAATCTGTAATTTACATCAGGATAATCTGTCGGTCACTCGATTCAACTATTTTGATTCTTTAACTGACAACAATATCACACGAAAATGGAATGTCTAATTCAATCAATAGTCGGAGCCAAAAGCCAGTGCTGGTAACTAATTGGGTTGACTAAATAGTAAAATCAACAATAATTGGTTTTGTAAAATCAACAAATAAACAATTGTTGATTTTACAAAACCATAATTAACGAATTAACGAATTAACTGCAATTAACGAATTACAAAATTAGAACATAGCCTTTCTGAATCAATAACCGCAAGGACCTAATCACAAAACAGTGACCAGCTGAAGCCACCCCTATTACTCTTCAACAGCTATCTATTACCACAGTTTGGGGCCAATTAACTTGAATCACCCTTGTAAATCTCCTTAGTAAACGCAATGACTTTCCGCTGGTTTTGGAAAAACTCCAACAACCCGACTAATTGTTTGGTTTGATGAAATACAGTTTAATTTGCTCTGGAATAATTGGCCTTCCTAAGTTTCACTGTCAATAAGGGTGAGGGTTGAGGTTGGTGTTTCGGATTTTGGTGCGAGCGGGACAGGTTCGATTTCCAGCACATCCACAAAAAATGAGTTTCGACTGTTCAACCTAAAAGCCTTTTTAAAACTCCTTATAGATGTGTAAGTGAATGGTTATAGTGTTTGCCGGATTGATCCTGAGATGTAGCTCTTTGACGGTTTTAAACTCGACCCAGCTATCCTTGATCATTGGGTTTTTTGGTAAACTGTCCTAGCCAATGAAACAGCTGATACTACTGAGTAACATTTTTTTCACAAGGCTCCATTCTACACTCTTCGTTCATTCATATTTGGGCACGTAGATGGCGTCCCCATCTCAATTGATATCTCAACAATAATACCTCCTTAGAAAATACCAAAGGTGTTGACCAAATATTACATTTTAGGTTTGCTACTTTTAAAAACAGACACATTGAAAGAAGATATTTTTTAGGGATGATAGGATGAATTTTTGACTGATACGTAGTAAGATTTTTGCTTGGTTCAACCCCAACAGCAAAACGTATAGTAGATAGCCTATTTTTAATTGAATGTAAAACCTATCAGAAATGTCAAAGTACAGTAGAGTCCCGCAAACTCGGCGTAATGTGGACTGGAAGGGTACCGAGTTTTCGAATTTCCGGGTTATCAGGAACTAGGGTTAAAAATAAGAACAGTACAATTTTTAGGCTTATTAATTGCCTCTTTTATTTATATTTATATTACAAGTTAGTATTAAGTCATGAGATATAGTAAAACAAATCCTTGGTACGAGCTGCGAATGTTTTGGCTTGAGTCCATTTTTAACTCTGACTCAAAAAATCACTAATTTTCTGAGCCAGGTGATGGCCAAGTTATCCAGACTGCCGGGTTATCTAGTGCCAAGTTTGCGGGACTCTACTGTATTATGAATTGAATCTGTATAAAAAGAGCAATTTAAAAAGTCAGCAATGAAAATAAAATTCTATATATTACATACAACAAGCCATTTTATTTACTAGACATTGAAAGGTTATTGGACATAGCGCTTCAAAATTGTATCAAATTTTTAAGTGGTTTAAAATAAAAGTTTTAAAAGTGTAAAATCTTATGAATTACATGGAGCGATTATGGTGTATATAAATGATGGAGCAAAAGCAGCATTTGGAGCTGGACATGGTAAATGTCCAGTTTGCGGACATTAATTCACAATACACAAAATAATTATATACGTCATATAATACGTTATGACACATTAAATCGAATAAAGTCTGCTGAGTGTTTTTTATAATATTGCTTCACTGTAAAACCATTGTAATTATTGAGATAAAGACGCAATTAAGCACTATAATTGACTTTTTGGATACTGAAGAAGGCATTCCATTAATTTAAACAAGCTTTTGTCAATTTTTTATTCAAATCGAACACAGTTCAATGATTTACAGACTCACTGTGCCATGGTCAAATTTCATTTTTTTATTTGTCTGGAAACTCCACTGGGTTAGCGTCGTTTACTGTTCAATTACCATAAATGTTATGTGTGTGTCAACTTTTGAAATGTTTGACTTACTTATACAAAAGTTTGACTTACACTTTTGAGTTACTTATATTTGTCCTAATCATTTACATCAAATTTAATTGGAGTGTCCAATCGAAATCGATCACCACTTACCATCTTTTGTATATTTACCGTCTTGTGAGTAACATTATAAGCGTAAATATATGTTTTGAGTGTTATAAGACATATCTTTATTTACTTTCCGTAAATTTAATAACACGTACAATGCTGATCAAGAAGTTATTTAATTGAAGTCTGACCAAAATTACTCGGAAACGCACATACATACATAAATATTTTAACAAATAGTGTTTTTTACCCCTGGGGAAATCAATATAAAAAATTAAATCAGTTCCGGGTCTAGGTCTCACCCTACCACTTACGGTAATAGCGTCTTTCCTACATGGGAAAGTCAAAATTCTCAATTATCTTTGCGAGTAGTTTCAACTGAAATCTTCCCCTATTGATAAGATTCACTCTCCAAAATAAAATACTGATCTATTGATCTATTAATAACTTTTTTCTTGTGCAAAGCACTGTATGCCTATACAAAATGATCATTCTATAAATCACAAATGTGTTTTCTAGTTCTATTCTCAGCTGAATCCATGCTAGGTGTGAAGTTTGGGGGTCTATTGTTCTCGTCAAAATGGGATATTGTCGATAAACATCTCAGAGACAATGCCTCGGCTCTTCAGCGGGGAAACTTAAGCCCCGGTTAAAATACCCGTCTTAGGAGATGCTCAGTGTACCCATTACTCCCTTCACATAACAATAAAATCATTTGTCCACAAACAAACAAACCCTAATGTAAATTTTATTTTATTGGGAAATACTTAAAAATTTTGTATTAATCTTGGTAAATAAAAATAAACAGTTATACAACACCTATGACAGTTTTTCTTACCTACCAACAATATGTTTTTGACTTAACCAAATCAATTATCGTCAATTGAATAGTTTTAAACATACATAAGTTTTATATTTTTTACAAAATAGTATTTCATTACCAAAATTCAACCAATGATTATTGACCACCAATAAATATTTACAAAAAAATAGCGTTTCATGATGTGTATCTGACAATGTTAGCAGTAAAAGCGAGAGCTCTGAGAACGAGACGTTGATGCAATTTGACCCTCGAAAAGCCTAAGCAATGAAACATCCCAGGGATAACACGAGACCTAGTTCCACCTGTACATTGTAGAGATGAGCATTACCCTCGTACAAAATAGTTTGAAGCCTCAACTTGCAGTTGTCTTTGGTGCGTTTTCATTTGTTAAGTAATCATAGTCTCACTAACAATATTCTATTTTATGCACATCTTATCTTACTAATATTATAAATGTGAAAGTTTGTGTGTTTGTTTGTTTGTTTGTTTGTGTGTTTGAAGGTCAATCACGCATAAACCACTGGATGGATTGGGCTGAAATTTTGCATGATGATAGCTCACATTCCCAATTAACATATAGGCATATTCTTATCTCAAAAATCCCTTCGGGCTCCGCCCCAGTGGCTCTGTAGTTCCCCATGTTAACCTTATGAGTACTCATATTTAAAGGGAATTAAAGAATTTAGTCAGCTGTTTCAATTAAAAAAGTTGGCTCTATGATATACAAAAGCATTAAAAAGTTATAAGATTTACCAACAGGGTGCAGCACTATATTTTTTTGCATTTATGAAAAACAGCTAATTTGAACTAAGCAGCAACAAACAACCGTGATACGCAATGAGAACTGTCAAAGTAGGATTGTTTACAGTTATGTTTATGTGTTTAATGTCATGAATAATTTGTGATTTTTAAAATTTGTAATACTTTATTTTTCTTTATTGTTTAGGTGAAGAGGTAGAACATTATGGCTATGGTAGATGTGTAATACCATCGTATACCGTCAATTCAAAGAAGCAAATTTTATCAAACTTTGTCCTCACCCATTGCAAACGCAAAGCTTGAGTATAAATGCAATAAGCAATTTAAACTTATATGCCAACCCCGTACGAAGGACGGGTACTCTGCTAGTATTTAACATATTTTTTTTTAGCGCTTTTTTAACTATGTTTAATACATAATTTCAAATTCATACACAAACGTACGTTAGCAGGATAACTCAAGCAAAACCAATCCAATTTTGATGAAATTCAAAATAAACGTGTAAAACTCCATTATTTTAACAAGTTTTAGAACCACCATGATTGGACTATGGGAACGGGGATTTTATGGGATAAACATTTTTGTTTCCTATTTTTGACCTTAAATACATAAAATTTTGTTATATCTTTCTAAATAATTTTGTAGAGCTTAAAAAAATTAATAGTATATTGAAGCATTGTTTTATGCCTGACGGTTACGGAGAAAATTCAAAAAAAGTGTAAATTAAAAATTCCTATGTTATTTTTATGAGGAAGAAATAAAATAAAAAACTGTTATAGTTTGTTTGTTTAGAGATATATTTTAATCAAAATTGACAATTTTGTTTATTTAATACTAAGCTATCAAAATTTTAATAAAAACCCCACTTCATTGCCTGCCCTGTAGCAGCAATCATAAGTAGGACTACCGGTACTCATTAAAATTAATGTTATTTAGCTTAAATGGGAAATAAATCTGATAGTAAGGGAATATTTTATTGGGAATCTTGCTCAGGGAATTGGAAATTCGCTCAGTCTGCAGGTTTGCTACAGCGGGTTTATTTTGCTTTTTAGATAGGTGGAATCCAAATAAAGTCACAAAGTTATCACACAACTTCTAGCCATCGGTTATTAGCTGGATTCGAACCCACCGCCTTCATGACTAAAGCTCCACTCACTAAACCACACCAGCCAGGCTAATACATAAATAGACGAACACATTATTGTTAAGCAATAAAAGACTAAAATTAAATATAAAAGATACACATTATAACTATGCTTTAAACTGAATATAATACACTAGTGTACAAAAACAGTGTTAGAAGAATTCAAACTCGCAACTAGAAATGTCAGACGCCTTCAATTTTCAAACCGCCCGAAGCATCCTGCCAAACAAATCAGCCGTGCGGGTTGCATATTCATTTACTGCAGGCGTCTTGGTTTATTCAATGGTTTATAATTATATTTAATAATTTGTATTCTTCAGAGCAATTCTCGATATTGGTCACATTGTCTTCTATTCAAAATTTACTATCTATTATCATATAAATCGTATACGTTCTACTTTATATAATTTACCCTTATGATGTTATTCTCCTCAATTTAACCATAAAATTCTAGCGTTTTTACAATATCTTTACTTAGGCCTACATAAAATACATTTTACCCACATTCAAATGTACACGCATTATGACACAATATTTGCCATATTTCAATTAAATTAAACTGGTCATCTACAATTATGAATGTACTTATCAACTGTATTTCATTGAAGAACAGGAAATAATTTTAGTTGACAAAAATAAACTTTTTTACAAGAGGTATTTTCGCATTTGCAATCAAATAGCTCATAGTTTCAAAATTGTGTTAGTCAGGAGTACGGTATACAGAAAATTATACCTGCGTATATAAACCTAGCTAATCCGAGCTCAATAAAAATACAGAACAGAATGACAAAAGCAATCTACAGTATAACCAAGCGGTAACTCCGAGAGACGACACTATTAAAATCTGTTCTGTGCAAATAAAGGGGATTTAAATTAGGTTAGGATAGACTATGCTGTTAGGTTAGTTTATTTTATATATGTTAGGTTAAGAAGGGGACTTTGACGTCCAAAGCCAACCACAGCTATTGTTAATGATTATAACAAGAAACACAGGTTAAGTAAAGTTATGTTATGTTAGGTCAAGAGGGTGATATATACGAAACCACCACACATTAACAGCTTATTTTTCATGACTGATAAGGTTAAGCTATTTTTTGTTTAGTTAGGTTCAGGTTAGAAAAGCACGTGATTTACGTCCAGAAAAACAAAAACAGCTGATTGTGCACGATTTATAGCGAAAGACACAGTTTAAGTAATGTTATGATAGATTATCTCATTGTCAAGTTTGTTTTTATCAAATAATATTTGCATAGTAATTTTTAACAAGCTGCAACCATCTTCTTGGCCATATCGAAACCCCTGAAGTAAACCTATGAACAATTTAAAGTGAACATGCTGTAACATCGACCATAAAATTATTCAATCAATACAGTGGACAAAATGTCCTTAGAAAACTTCCGTAAATAATAAATGACTTATATTCCCACAAGTGAGCAATCCCTCCTGTAAACAACCCTTGGGTTAGTGCGGGTGCGTGCAGCTTGTACACACAGGGGTCGTAAAACGATATTTTCGCACGCGAACAGTCATGCCGAGGTACAGGCAAACAAACACTGGTTGGTAGTGGCAGGCATTGACTTTGGATAAAAATAAATTTCACATCATGTTGAATTTGGATTCTAGTACTCACTAAAGTAATTTCATAAATCTGACATTTGAAAAGGAAATATTTTTGTGAAAACCTTAGCAGGTACGAAATTAGCTTAGTCCGCAGGTTTGCTGTGGCGGGGTATTGTATTTTTTTAAAGTATAGATTAGAGATGGATTCAATGACAATAACGTGAATTCGTAAACTAAACTTTTCCAAGTACAAAAAAACCAATGATGAAATCATACACGTAATAGTTAAAATTTTAAATTATAACAAGTTTCATTCTCCATTTGCAGAAAGAAATGTAATGTAGATACATCAAGAGCACCTACTCATAGGCACTGCAACGTATTACATCGTAATTTCAGCTACATCTAGATACATTATACATAAACACCAGAAAAGCCACAAAGATCAGCAAAATCCTTGGTTTTATAAGTAATAAGCTCCCTTGTCGAAGCCTATCGACAGCTCCCGATCAATCTTCTGCAGCCTATCGTGTATTGGCAAACATTTAAATCTTTGAAAGTTCCCGATACAAAAACCACAGAGTAGGCTAAATAGTATTCATTTTTGTGACTTTATATTTTCTGTTCCTTTTTGTTTTACCTAATACGTGTGTATATTTAAAAACTTCTTAACCATTGTACAGTACTAATTGTTCACTACTAACATTACATATTGTTTCACAAGTAAATAAATGCATCCGGTTCTTATGACAAGAAGGCGCTAACCGAAATCAGAGTGTCCACAAAAGATTTGTCATTAATTTCCATGACTATCGACCATTTACCATTAATTTCCATGACTCGCGAACTTTACATGAAAATTATAATATAACATACAAACACGAATAATACTGCCTAGACAAGTTATTTTGCAGAAAATGCTGAAATATGTATTAACAGATAACAATGGAGTACAATAGGTACAACAATAAACTAAAACAAACTCAAATCTCATAAAATAATACAACTTTGAAAAATCCTGAAAAATAAGGCATTGAATGGTCCCCTCAAATCAATCCATCATTGGGGATTGTCATGACTTTCAATGACCAAAATTTTTTCTCCATGACTTTCCAGAATGTGGACACACTGGAAATAGTCTTATAACCTTTTGCTGTGCACATGGCTGCATTTCACACAATAAATCTCGAACACAATCATACACTTTGTTCTCCATTTTATTAGAATTTAATGTATCAGTTTTTTTTTTTTTTTTTTTTACAAAAAACCTGGTTGTTGAACGTTATTGTGTGATGACATTTTACATTTCACTATCTCGCCTATTGTATATTTTATTTGACCATTTCACAATAATTATTACAATATACAAATCTTTAGGGATTTTTTTAGATTCAAATTCGAGTTTATTTAACGAGAGAAACATTTTACAGACAACAAAACAGGGAAATTGATGAAAACTTCTACTTTTTTACCCCAAGAAAATTCTCTTCCAAAAAAGCGATGACGTGGGGTAGACACTTATTACCACCCCGCACAGTAAAGTATGGGCGTATTTTCCAAGATGTTTGGTGGGGGGTGGGGAAGGGTAAAGTCATCTTGGACATGATATTGTCGTGATATGGGGTCGATATCGCGTGCAAGATTGTCGGCGATCCTCACATGATATACAGACAGCGCCGCTTCCGCAAAAGACACTGCCTATTCTGGTTGGGTATTAAATTAACCGCAGTTTTATTTTATTTATATAACTTAAAGAATTTAAGAATTAAATATATGTTTTGACTTTTTGTGTAAACAATTCATAATAAAATAACGTTTTACTGGAGATACTACCGCTCCTCTTGTGGTTGTTTGGGATTAAATTAAGCCTTGATGTTTAATGCTGTTTGGGTAACTTGAGTAATTTTGAATAATTGACATCTTTTGATTTTTTTGCCCACATAAACCCACTGCAATAAAATTTGACCGGGAAGACAGCTGCTTCTGAGACAACCCTAGCTATTTTCAAGCTAAATATGACTTAATACAATTTCTGACACGTTTTCATTGTTTAATTTCAAATTTTATAATGTTACTTTATGAGTATCGGGGGCGAGCTAGACTATATAGTGGTTAGAGCACGGGGCTTCAGTCCTAGAGGTTCCTGGTTCAAATCCCGCCAAATCACCAATGGATTTTATCTAAGTGATAATGCCGCAACTCCTAGGTCTAGCCTGAAGTCATTATAAACAATCCCGGGCTCGTGCCTACTGCCTAGCGTCTTAAAGAAAAATATCAAATCTACATGACAATTAAAATAATTACATTTCAATCCATGAATTCAAACAAACACGACTCACGGTAAATCATTTTCTAAAACTCAAAATGTAAAATAAATAATTGTATAAGCCGATGAAATAAAATAAGAGTACATATTTTTTTTTTTATTTCACACAGTTTAGTGATTAAGTCAACATTGGCAGAACTGACAGACAGAGCGATGGCTGGGAAAACTGCCAAGAGACCTTACAGGGCCAAGAAAACTTGTCTTTACGATCCCGCCGTGGGGTAAGTTGTCAAGCTAAAACGTATTGTGGTTCTGTTCCAAAACTACGGTCCCAACCTTACCGGTGTTTATGGAGCTTTAATTTATATATTCAGTAGAAAAAAAAACAACCACATCGACAGCCACTACAATGTTATATGTTTTCACGAGTTGACATGGAAAAGTCACATTGTTCTCTAAACAAAATGAAGTACAGTACTTAACAGTCAAATAAAGTTTTGAGTTAGAGAATATACAAGGCCGCGGTGTGTGGTTTGGCAACGTCGCACCGGCCGGCCTGCCATGGTAGTAACACTGCGCTTCTGTGAGAGTGCAACAGCTGTTTCAGTACGCCGGGACGACAACGTTGTCAAGTCTCGCCACGTTTGTTTATCATTTGTTGACGCTTTGGGTTGTTCCACGATTTTGTCACTTCCTGCGAAGCCTTGAGTGATAGCGATAGTGATACAGACACTGTTGACTAACACTTATTTATTGTTTGCAACGTAAAAATGAGTTATTCGTCAGCGGCCATATTTTATACTATTTCCGTACATTCTCGTACACTTTAAAATAGTAATCAATTGGAATTTTTAAGTAAAACATACGGTAATAATGATACGATTTGTAGATATGGAGATTATTAATTAATCTATTTACTACACAAAATCAATAATAATACACATAATACTCAGAGTTTCAGCACGGATATTCTCGATTTTGAACGAAAGCCAAATTGTGAATTAATTTTCACAATTTCTAGTATATAGAAAAAAATATTTTTCGTCTATAGTTATCCTACAAAATTTTACTTGGTTTGTATTAATTAGTTTACAAAACAGTTTATTTATCATAATTTTACTTTGCCCAAGTACTAGATTACGGTGCAATATAAAAAGTAGGCTCTAAACTCAACATCCACTCAAGTGAAAGCTCATTTTGACTCAAAACTGTACAGTCCTCATAACGTTCGATGAAAAGTTGAAACAATTTTGAGCGTTGGGTTTGGGAGGAGCGGGGGTTGAAAAAATAGTGCTTTTTTTGTATTAACGAAATATTAAAACATGTGTGGTTTAGCGAAAATACGTTATTTACAAAAATAATCTATGATAAAAACTCGATAAAGTAAACGCACAATTTTTCTCTTGTCCCAAAAAGTGCCACTTTACTCAAGTTTTGCATAATTAAATGTTTATTGAATCCTTACAAAAAAGATCAAGTAGGTAGTACATTTAAAGGTACTATTCAAATACACACTTTGACAGTACCTACACGGCTACAAGAGCGTCGTAGAGTGAGTAACATACACATAACATACACATGGGCGAGGTGTTCGTTTACTTTGAGATAACCAATATAACCCAACCTTGCACTTTAAATACACTATCTTTACATGTGCAAACTTAACTTCACTTCAAACACTCTAGCACGTGTTGTAGTCTTAGCAATCGGGATTTTAAAAGTATTTCATCATGGCGTCAAGTGACTCTTTTCGACACGAGCTCTCTTCATGAAAAGACCCAGTTCAAGCGCATTTATTGACTACGAAAATGCAACATTTACGTACATTACATAACATTTAAATCATCCAAGCTTAAAAAAAATTCAACCTTTAAGATATTGGTCTACATCTTAGAAAACCGTACCGTATACAAATTTACATTATCAACGATTGTATTTCTCAGATACACTGATCCATGGTCTACTCCCAGGATCCCGTCCATGACCTAACCAAGGTGTGAGGTCATAATTACGTCATCCAGGCAGTCATATGACTCATCGCCCACCAACAATGACGTCACCATCACCAACAATTACGTCATCTTCGCCCAATGGGATTCCTACTAACAGATGCTGTACCTCTGGGTAAGTATGATGACTAGCGGAAAAACTTTAATCTGTGAAAAATCTTAGAAAATATTGTCTGATGATAGAAAGGTAAAAATAGCGATCGAAAACCTGTAAAAGGTAATGCCAATGTTATTGTTTAAAGTTTAGTGACAAAATCCAAAATCTAAGAAGGATCAGGATAGGATTTTTTTATTTGATGTATGTATTTTGAATATGAAATAAAATGTATTTTGGAAAAGAACTATATAAAACGACTATCCTAACCTAATATGACCCAAGGATACTAAAGATTATTTATAGTAGCCTTAAATCGGACCCAATTAGAATATAAACAAGTTGGGAGCAGCTACGGCTGGTCTAATTTTTTTTTATACAAATAGCCCAAATCTTTGTTTTGCTAATGGATTTAAACCACAACTTTACTCAACATTTTTGGTGATTCAACAACCAAATGTTAAAAACCCCCATAAATTATTAATCCAAACATCAACAGGGTCCAAAATCTATTATCTACGTGAAGAAAAAAGAAACCACGAATGCGAGCCTTCTAACCTCTGGTATTTCATATGTACAGGTAATAAAACACGTCGTTTTTAATTATCTATAATAATTTTACAACATTTCAAATACAGTAACAAGAACTAGCGTTGGGTACATCATGCTTTTGCTACCCGTCTAAATTTTACTGAAAATCGTGTGAAGATCAAAATATATATTTAAACAACACTACAATGAATTTAAATCGTTCCAGTGTTTCGAATATGAAGAGAAAATCCACCTCCACTTGGGTAAAAATACACAATCTGAACGCAACAAAAACACACAGCCGCTGGGAGTGCTGGCATTGTGAATAAAAATTGCCTCTTTAACTTTACAACCCAACTTAATTATACTTAGGTTAAATCCCTTTAAACTCTAGTGAACAACTGACCTAAAAACTGGAATACAACTCAAAACCTACCAAAACTAGTTAAGTATATTTCAATTCGTTTTAGGTAGTTTTCGACAGTCGTAGAAACCGTTGAACTTATTTAACAATGGAAAAGCCTCTGGAGTACAAATAACTAAAACAAACCATAGTAATTGTACCATTAATCTGACAAAGATTATGTGCGATTAAGTTTGTTAGCATCTAAATAAAACTACTAATGTTGAATTAAATGTGTCATTTGTCGATCTATACCATAAATAAAGGAGAGTGATGTACCTTCCGAATCAGGTAACAATTATCAACTAGTGTACATTTTACTCGAATTCGAGCAATCGCAAAGTATTACAGAAGTTATTTCAAAATGAAAAACAGCCATATTTACAAAGAGTTTAAAAGAGTCAACTCAAAGATTACCGGTGTGTAACTCATGGAGATACTCACGATGTTCAACATTTCCTAGAAAAGTTAAGTCCATGTTTCCTACTATAAATTGTAGCACTTCGGCTAATACCCTCGTTCATCGTTTGTAGGAATCTTCATCTTGTAGGTGTTTTAGCGAATTTCCCTATAGGGAAGTAGCTATTACCGTAGGTCTCATGGTAAGACCTAAGCCCGGGACCAATTTACTTTTTCATTTTGATGTCCCCAGAGGCCAAAAACACCATTCGTTCAAATTTTTATATATCTATATATAGAGATATATATATATATATATATATATATGTGTCCATCCGCACGATAACTTGAGTAATTTTTTTACGATTTTGATAAAACTTGGTTTAAAGGTGTAAGGCGGGATAAACTTGAATGAGTTCGCGAACCAGCATGATCGGACTATGGGAACGGGGGTTTATGGGGGGTTTTATGGGGTAAAAATAGGTTTTTCCCATTTTTGGCCCTAAAAACACAAAATTTCACAATTTATTTTCAAACCATTTTGTAGAGCTTAAAAAAACAAATAATTTAGTATATTGAAGCGTTACTATGCGCCTAATTGTTACGGAGAAAATTCAAAAAAATTGTAATTTTAAAATTCCCATGTTATTCTTATGGGGAATAAGTAAACTGTTGTAGTTTGCTTGTTTATGAACATATTTTGATCAAATTTGGAATATACATTAATTTCTTACTAAACCACAGTACCTTTTAATATTTTACATTTAAAAAAACTTTTTTACCCTCCCTGTTGCAGCAAACCTAAGTACTCATTAAACTAATTCTGTTTAAATAGGGAATAAATGTGATATTTTTAAGGAGACATTTTAGTTTAAATCCAATCAGGCAGATGGAAATTCGCTAAGTCTGCAGGTTTGCTGCGGCGGGGGTATTTCATTATATAGGCTAATAACGATCATAAATTCTTTAAAAAATATTATCTCTATTTCTTCTACTCAGTGGCCTTTTTATGTTTCCATAATTTGCAAATGGGTTCTTTCAATGATTTAATTTTTGTAGGACGCATTTCTTTGAATTTCACCTTAAATATTAACAGCAATTAAATATCCAGCTGATCATAATGTAAACAAATATGTTCTTCATAAGGATAACATGGGAACTTTAAAAGCCACTGGGGCAGAGCCCAAGGGACTTTTTCAAAAATGTAATGCCAGTTTGCAAATCTACGCGACACGCTCTTTCAAATGAGACGTCAATGGATAAAATCGGTTAAGAAATGGCGGAGGAGTTCAACCGACAAAGTTTCGTGTAGCGTATTAATTATATAGATAAAAGATGCATATCTATAATCCATTGTCATAAGCGCAATTTCTTATAGTTTTACAAACTGACTGTGTCCAGACCTACGAGCACACAATATAATGTGACATTCAACTACAGTAGAACCTTGATAACAAGACTCTCATGGGGATTGTAAAATAAGACTTGTTATCAAGGTTGACTTCTTATCGAGGTTTGTAATAACATGTGATTAGGGGTAAAATAATTTTAAGGGGATTTGAAAATGACACTTGTTATCAAGGGCGACTTGTTATCGAGGGTCTTCTTATAAAGGTTCCACTGTATAGTATTAGTGGTCAGCATCACATTTGTAAGCGAAGTCTAGAAACAAATCACATGCTAGGGGGTGAAGCCCTAAAGGCAATTACCTTTTTAGTTACCATTCACTCCAGGTCATAAGCTGTTCAATGACACCTCAATTGTAAAAATCGGTTAAGTAAGACACCCGAAAAGGGATTGTTACAGAGAACCCCTCATTGTATATAGATTATTTTGATTTGATTCAACACTGTATTATATCAATTTATTTTTTATTTTTTTACTTTAATAATTCGTTTTTTACCCATTAATCTAAAATTTTCAACTAATTTCTTTCGAGAAACATTTTACGGGCATAGGCCTAATTGTTTATTATAATATAGGATTTTGTAAAATAAACAAGAAACCTACAAGTTTAACCCTACTATTCACCACTATACAACTTGAGAAAGACTGTGTGCTAAAGTCTCGAGTTAATCCTGTGTCATTAATTAAATAACACACATCGGCTGTAGTTAGCGCTTAAGCAGACTTTGCTGTAATCAAATTCTGTATAGTGATACAGAAACGGTTATACACTGTAATGTTGATAATAAAATTAAAGTATAGGGAAATAATTATTAAACTCCTATTATTAGTTTACTGGGAATTAATATTGACTTCTACAATGTTTATATGATTTAATGTTCATATCTATGCTATTCTTATAATATGAAAATAAATAACACAATTCATCGAATTGTGTTAATTTATAAACAATTTTAAAACGTCAAAATTTCACAAGAAATAATCAATTGTAAGATTTTATTAACATTCAAATATTTTATTCACACGACTCTTTCAATGCACAAAGCACAAAAAATATATTGACTATGACGAAAAATGGCATTGATATGAACGAAAAATGTATATAGAATATTACACAGAAATTATGGACTTAAGGGTGCGAGTTGATATAGTGGTATAGCAGTTTTTAGGCCTTCGGTGCCCAAGATCCCGGGTTCAAATCCCGCCGATTACATATGGATTTTATCTAAGTGAAAATGCAGCGACCCTCTTGGCCTAGTCAAAAGTAATGTGTAAAACATTTGTAGGCTATAGTCTAGTTTCCTAAGATGTGAAGGTGGGATATAAAAAACTAATATAAACAAACAGTTAATGTGTATTCATATAGATAAAATAGTATAAAAGCAGAATCTAAGCTTATGTCAAAATATCTCATAGAATTCGTATTTTTATATATTCTTTGGACGAAAACCAATTGTAAATGCTAAAAAGCCATTTAAGTGGTTTTCCGTTGACATACTTTGAAGACAACATATAATTTGTGAGAAAAGTCCGTTGTAACAAATGTTCAGCTCGGGCTGTACAAAGGCTTTCTGTTCTGAAAGGATCCCAAATTGCTCGGCTCTGTCCTTCCCATCAGCGAATAAAAGAGCACATTGTGAAGCTGCATCTGCATACAGCTGATCGTTTATTGCGAACAGCTGATCGCCTCGGGATATTACCGAATAACCCTTTAAACAGCTGATTTTAGATTGTGTGGTGACGTAATAAAGTGAAACAAATACCCTTACCGCATCAAACTGTATACGAAGCGAATTTACTTTTGGCATATTGGGGCGTTTGTCACTAAAATATATTATTTTGAATGTCAGATTACGTAATTAATAACTAGGTTTAACGAGTACTAAGGTTTAGTACTAAAGGGCAGGTAATAAAATTAGTTCTTTAGTTAAATTTGTATAGCTTAAAGTTACCAAATCCAATCAAAATATATTTACAAACAATGCGATCTAGAGCCCTTAACCATTCTCCAAGAGAATGACATAAGTACTTTAAATTAACTATTTTTTTTTAGTTTTCTCCGTAACCAAAAAGCGTACAACAACGTTTCAATACACTCACTTGTTTTTATTAAGCTCTACAGAATGATAAACAAGGAATTAGTAAATTTTGCGTTTTTACCTTGAAGTAAAAACTAGCAACCCTTTAAATTTTTACCTAATTAAGCTAGGTTCCCGTTGTCTGATTTCAAGTTTGTTCGTGTACTCGTTAAAATTAACGGAGGTTTACACGTTTATACAGGAATTCATCAAAACCGGATCGTGTTTATTCGAGTGTTTAAAAGTACGTGGAGGTGAATTTTAACAAATAGTGTTTTGGCCTTTCGAGACATAATAACGGAAAACATCGGCCCCGGGTCTATGTCTTACCCTATAAATAAATTCGATACAAATTCGAGTGAAGTATACTAACCACATCTCTCGCTGTTGACTTACGAAATCACAAATCATAATTAAAACAATTAGCGAAGGAGAGGCAAAGTTAGATTAACAAGGCGAAACTTAGCGAAGTTTACATAACCATAAGCTTGCGAGGGAGAGCACCACGTTCCAAGATGTTCCTCAACTACAACCATAGCAAAAAACTCTTTACGCATTCATCTTAGTTTGAAATTTACTAGTATGATGTACGTATACAGTATTCATTTAGCCTAGCTGAGTAGAAATGGTGTTCCTCTCTGCTGAAAACACCCTTTGTTTGAAAAAGGTAATTAGTGACACACAACTAACTTTCGTAATATGGCACTACCGAAACATTTAAAATATTTCCCAAAAATCTTTTAACTAAGAAATCTTCAACATGCAAAACTCCATCTATAAAACGTTTCTAATTTACACACCTTTTACAACAAGTACGACAGAATTCAACCACTGTGCATAAACCACATCCGTTACCAAAACTTCAATTCACTGAGCAAAGCTCGACCCCCATTTCGCGTTAACAAATCGATGAGTTCGCGTGATCGGGACTCCCCAAGTAACAGGTTCAAGGAGTCAGGCTATATCGTCTTCCGGTATCCTGAATTAAGGCTGTGGTTTCCTAGACGCGTAATAGATGCGCTGCGTGTGCGCATCTAAGACGCAGCACACTTGTCTTATGGAGTTTCGTGTAAGTGGTTTCCTAGGCTGCGTATCTAATGCGCGCGCATCTAGTACGCGCGCACCAATAGCTGCGTATTTGGCCGACTGCTTTCAGAGCAGTCAAATCTGAGTTACTCTGCGTTTTAGACATGTCTTGTGCAATGCATTTTGTACAGAAGGCAGAATTCTCCTAATATTATGGAAGTACTTTGTTTATACAATTAAAATTTTATAGTATTATATTTCATATCAATCGTTATGTAGTGTTAATTTCCTCATAACGTGTAATTTTAATATTGAATTCCCATGTTACATGTTCTCTACAGTTAATTTGTACTCACATATTTTCTTATTGTTGTTATTAGTAAATAAACCTAATGTTGACAAATATTCTTTTCAAGTCAGCACAACACCAACTCCCAAATATAAGAGCCCCCATAATTATTTTTTGAACTCCTGAACATATTAGGAATAAGCCTATATTAATTACTAGCATAGTACCCAAACTTCTTACGGGGTTGGCGTATAAGTATAAAATGCTTATTGCAGTTATAAAAGGTATTTTCATCGATTCGGTAAATCCCGAATAGGTAAATATGATAACAGTAAAAGCAAAGTTGGACAGGGTAAATTAAGATTTATTGTTTACATTTTAAATTGACATGTTTGCTTTAACACTACAGTTAAAAGATCCGAGAGGGCTACGTACAGTTCCTAATCATGTACTTTTCACTGCTTACGCTTCTTCAAAGCTTTTAATGCCAAAATATCCGTGTCATTATCTAAATCATCGTATAACATCATAGTAGCCACTAGTAATCTCTCCCGTGAACTTATGTTACGCACCAACCGTGTGTATTGTACGCAGTCTAGGAAACCACTCACGGCAGCTGCGTTTTGGGACCTAGGTAAAAGACGCTGCGCATCTAAACCGCTGCGCATCTATTACGCGTCTAGGAAACCACAGCCTAATTAAATTGACGTCAACTAGAGTTAGGTCTGTTGTCTGCGATTTATTCTACCGTCGAGACGATAAGGCCAAGGAGTTTATGATTGCAAACATTTCTTTTAGAGCTTTCATAAAGTATTGGAATCTAGAAAAGCGTTGAGTAAGTAATGAAATATGTATACTAAATCAAGTTTATAACACAGAGAATAGATCATTCGCCATTTCATTTTAAAACTAATTTATATAACGTATTTTTTACATTTTGCCATTTTAAAAAACAGCCTACGTTGAAAAACTGCTATTCAGGGTTTACTGATTTAATGTGGTAGACATTATTTTTCTTTATCAGGGAATGATTCGAAAATCTCCACAGTAGCCCGCCTAAACGTTATGCGTTAGCCTGGGTTGAATATAAATTATTTGCGGTCGCGGGCGAGGACAACGATTTTCAACGGCACTTTAAATTCCCTTACCTACCAATTGCTATATTAAAAAAAAATCATATAAAACCAGTGCTTTTGTTGATTTTTGTGTATTATAAATTACATGCATAGAGATCTAAAGGTGAGATTGAAAACTATATAAGTACTTAGCATTAGCAGAGACACTTCCTTATCTAAACTGGCAACACTAATGTTGTTTCTGGCATCCGAAATGCATCTAGCTTAATATTGGTAATCAACCCAATGAGCTGTATAATTTGTTAATGTTCAAAAGATAAGACTACATCTTCATGGATTCGTTGTACTGAATCGTGTAGTTACTGCTATTATTATGGGTTGTATTAATTAATTGATGTTACTGTAAACACCATAAACAAAAACAATGTGTTATCTAAAAAAAATGTTTGACTGTTTGAACTTTCACCGATAGTTAAGCAATTTGTTTTGGGGTAGGCCTACAAAACCCATTCAAATCTCCCAATTTTTGGATCAGGACGGTTTGCAAACGGAATGGAAAACTTTCCACATAGGCTATAGATAACCTAAAAAAATTCACATAGTGAAAAAAGTATTTAAAGTTGACTCTTTATCGTGATTTGTTCTACAAAGACAAAACCAGTAAAGAATGGAATTTGAAGGGATGAGGAAGTGTTTTCGTTTAAGGTTTTCATAAAGTTTATCCTGCTTGACTTTTTTATCATTCTCTGTTGTATGGTAGATAATTATATACATTTGACTTTCTTCCTTGAATAAATCCATATCACCAAAGGAAATTACAGAAAACTTCCCAACAAAACAAACTCTCATCTACCTCAGACGATAAACTCCCTATCAAAAAACCCGACCACCATACCCCAAGGTCAACCAAAACTTATCTCAGTGACTTCCCCAAAATTACAAGTGGTATTTGTTGGTGGTTGGGAGGGGGGTCAAAACAGGTGACGGCAGCAGCACTGCGGAGAATAGAAGGGGGGTTGAAAGGGGGGGCGGGGGCGACGAATCGATGCTGAACTGACCTCGCGTCCGTACTCGGCTGGTACTGTTACCCTACCAGTGTTCCCACTTGTGGCCTTTTTATCCCGGACGTAGGGTTTTTATCCCGAATGTGGGATTTTTATCACGAATTTGGGATTTCCCCCATAGTTTGGGGATTTTTTCAAAAATATGAGATTTAAAAAAATGCAAATGAGGTTTAAATATTTAATTTAAAATATTTTCAAATAAATTCAAATTTTATTCAAAAATGTGGAATTTTTATACAAAGATTGGCATCTCTTATACAATTTAATTTTGGAAAACAATTTAGTGTGTAGACCGAGATTATAAAATGTAAAATTCCTTTTTCATTACACTGTATCAAAAACAGCTGCCTTACGGATAGTTTTGAGTCCCTAAAGATAGCTTTTTGGGGTCTCGAATCATATGGTTGTCAAAGCTTATCTCAAAAACAAATCAGCTGTTCTGATCCTTTAAAAATGCTTCAACAATATATAAACAAACTTTGTTTCTTACATAAGCTAATTCATTCAAGTTACTGTATATATTTTGTATTTTCTGCTATAATATATGACAATATCATGAAAAATATTGTTCGTAACTCATCCTAAAATGCTTTTTTGTGACAATCAAATTTAATCGAAGTTAAACACGATATCGTCCCAAAAAACCCTACTTTAGGGACTAGTAACAAAAACTACTATTGTATAGCAGGAAATCAATAAAATTAGTCAACATGGTCTTTTGAACTTGGAAATTAACTAGGTAGTCCTAATGTTACAAATAAATATCACATGAAAAATATACATAGTCGATTTGGTATAGTGGTGTAGCAATCTGCAACTAACTAGCTGATTCTTAAAAACTACTACAGTAGATTTAATGACCTAATGATAAAATGTGGGTAGTTTAGTTGATGACCATTCAAAAACTGTGCACTGTACATTAGACCTTTACAGCACTGTGCACCATTCCAGCACAATATAGGAGATTATAAATCATGCTCTTTGGGCAACCCTTCCTTGCTATTCTGTGTAGAAGTTTTACTTTCTCCCATAGTATATGGAGAAAGTATTGTTTCCGTAAAAATTTTCGAGTTTGAGTTTTGAGTGGATATATTCGTTTTGGGTCCCCCTGAACCCAAAAAACTGGTCTTCGAAGTGATGTCTATGTGTGTGTGTGTGTGTGTGTGTGTGTGAGTTTGTATGGGTGCATGAACGAGGTCCTGATGCCAGCCATACAAGCACGAACGAGGTCTCACCACACAAACGAGGTCTCGCACTCGGGACCTCGGTTGTATCTGGCATGATTTTCGTTAAATATGGACCTAAAATATGTATATTTCGATGTTTTTTTCCAAATCGGGGAGGGACCTCAATAGTGACAATTTGACTACAGAGTGTGTCGGAGTGCTTGTGGTAGTTCAGAGTGCGCCGTCCAGATCGCTCTGAAACTCGCGCAAGCACTCATTTTACAGCTACGCTAATGAATGTCATTACCGAGGTCCTGCGACCGTGCACGGCGAGACTAGCGACTCTGCTGCGATGGTGTCGTGCCAGAAGCGACCGTGCCAGAAGCGACCCGTGCCGCTAGCGACCCACCAATTTTCTACCGTGCCGCTAGCGACCCAAGAATTCGGAGTGGGAGGCGAGTAATGAATTAACGCCGATTCAACTTATATTCCTAACAAAAACTAAACCAAATTTTACTATAAAACCATTAAAACGACTTGCTGTTACATTAAATACATAACAAAATACTCCCGCCGCAGCAGTACTGCAGACTAAATTTATTCCCATTTGGGGAAGAAAAAATAGGTCGTTTTTTATGTAAATTGTATCGTATAATTCATACGAGGTATCCATAAATAAAATAAGCAAACTATAACAGTTTGGAGACCCCAGGTGCATTTATTGTAATAGGCCTATTTATTTTTTATTCGTTCGTGTATGTGTGTGTGAAAGTTTATGGACATTAGTAAACAATAATAAGTATTTTTTTTCCAACTGCAATGTTTTGACAATGGCAGATACAAGCCGAAGCATGTAAACAACCTACTATTTGAGCTGTTTTCGGATTATAAGGTATGTAAACCTATTTATCACATTGAATATAACAGCTCAGTAGCTAGAGTGGAACTGAATTATAACCAAATTACTTAAATTACCAATTACATAATATTTTTTACGAATGGTGTTTTTGCTCTCTCGGGGCATCAAAAAGAAAAATAAGATAGGTCCCGGGTCTAGGTCTTTCAATGAGACATACGGTAATAGCTTATTCCCTATATGGAAAAGAGTATTATTCTACCACAACTAAATAAAGAGGATTTTGAGGTAGGCTATCTTAAGGCAGCTTACAACCCCTGATGTTGTTGACCTGCTATCACGAAAAATGACTAAGACGTCTCTACTAACTCCAAAATAATAATATAGGTAAGGCAAGAAAAGGGTATGAATTTATTGTATAAGAACTGTATATATTTATAACTAGCTGTAACCCGCGGGCTTTGCCCCGTTTAACTTCTTAATTTTCAAGATTATCTCGTTCGCATGGCTCAATCACGTCCTGGTTGAAGTTTGTTCGCTACGCTCACTCACCTTTAGGTTGGAGCTCGTTCGCTACGCTCACTCACCTTTAGGTTGGAGCTCGTTCGCTACGCTCACTCACGTTTAGGTTGGAGCTCGTTCGCTGCGCTCACTTGCCTTCAGGATAGCTCGTTCGCTACGCTAACTCGCCTCCAGGTTGAAGTTCGTTCACTACGCTCACTCACCTTTTGGTTGCAAATTAGCTGTTGTCATAAATGTAAAAGAAATAATAGTGCTGCACCCTGTTGGTAATTTTTGTGACTTTAATGCTATTGAACATCACAGAACAGAACCAACTTGTTTAATTGAAACAGCTGTTAAGATTCAATAATTTCATTTCTCATAAGGTTAACATGGGAAACTCCAGAGCCACTGGGGCGGAGCCCGAAAGGATTTTTGAAATAAGAATATGCCTATATGTTAATCGGGAATGTGAGCTATCATCATGCCAAATTTCAGCCCAATCCGACCAGTATTTTTCGCGTTCACTTGTCACAAACATACATCCATACATCCATACATCCATCCATCCAAACTTTCTCATTTATAATATTAGTAGGATTACGAAGCTATCTATACAGCCAGCTGATGATTTAGATAAAAAATCCCCCAAAAATTTAAAACGCTTGTAAAGATTTTGGCTTTTGTTAGGCCTATAATCCCAGTTATGTCACAATTATTGTAGCTTTTGCACCTGCTAGAATGTTGTGGTAAATGTACGATTTGTATATTTGTAAATAATTTTTTGTTAATATTTAAGCTATATAGCCTATTTTTATATTTTTGCACTGTTAGATAAAATGTGTAGGTCAACAAATCCATTGCATTGTTATCTGTCATAGGCTATATCATCAAACAGTTTATTGCTCTTAATTAATCTTTATACAAATCTTGTTTTTCTTAATTCCAACTGTTATTGTCACACAAATTAAAAAAAAAAATGTAACCAGACCATTGATTTTATTAAGAAAGTCCCTATTTGATTGGCTGTGTTTTCTGAACTGAAATATGTATTTCCTAAAGATCAATTTCAGTATTTCATTTCAGTTTCGAAATCGGAAATACAATTACATATCTATTATGCAGTAAATTTGGGGGAAGGGGAGGAATTATCTATAAACATCGGAGGGCTAATTTAAACGTAATGAAATAAGAAAAAATAATTAAATGAATACAAGCTGTTGTAATTAGGCCTATGCTATGCAACGTACAGGACGTTGAAGAAAGAGTCCAAGTATCTATTTCAAATCCTAATCCAAACGTAATAATATGTTAACAATTGTTAACACGCCAACTTCATTAAATTCTAAATAGCCACTACTCCAAACAGTAGCAAAAATCTAAAGTTTTACGATTCGAATGGTTTCTGCTTCTTGAATTTTGTCTGTATTTTATTAGTCCAAGTTGACCTAACTATCCAAATTATAACACTGTCTTTCCGGTATTTTGTATGCCTTTATTTTTTAAAGTAGTTATTATTTATTTTTTACTTTCAACCAAATTATTACCAATTAACTGTAATGTCTTGTTTTATAAATATATTTTTTTTTCAATTTAGAATATTTTTTTTAGTGATAGAGGAAATTTCTTAAGCAGGGGCAGTAGCCAATGTGAGAGGGATTTCATATTTAATGACTATGTCAGTATATTATTACATAACTATGACATAATTATAAAATTTGTACTGACAAAGTATTGTAACATAGTATTTTACTTACTGAAATAAACATTATTTTGATTATATTTGATAAACTACCTCCATGTGAAGTTTTATTTAGATCTTTTGAGTGGTTCCCGTGCGATTAAGTAGTAGACCTATACAAACACACATCCACCATCTCATATTTACATATTTAGATAATAAATTGAAAAATAAAGAAAAGATAAGTTAATTGATTATATTGGCTCTTATAAAATGATAAAAATTCAAGAAAATTTGTTTGATTAAGTTACCACACATAACTTGAGTGTATGCCTGCAGCTGGGAACTAGAGATGCCAAAACAGCTCTTTAGGCGAATATTGGGCTCTTCCAGGTGGTACATATTACTATGACAAGTATAGGATTTGTTTATAAGCCATTAACACCGATTTGAACAAAACATTGTAAAATCCTTTATCAAACAATGGGTCGCTAGTGGCACTCACACTACGACCAGGGTCGCTTCTGGCACGATTTTTGCTGGGTCGCTTCTGGCACGGTCGCTTCTGGCACGTAATCGCTGCGATAGAGGCATATCCGTCCGTCATATAAGTTATTATTCCTATGTTAACTGGTTTATCTTCTTTTTTATGAATATAATGCGGCTTCATTGGCAACGAATATTGCAAATGACAAAGCAATGCTGCATTTCCAAAAAGCAAATACTGTAAATTGTTAGGCTACGTAATCCGTTAATAGTGACATTTACATGCATTGTTGTTAATCAACGTATCTTAGGGGGAATGAGGATATCTAGTTCAAATGGAACACGAACTTCATAACACCTTTATGGCATGTTATGAAGTACTTTTTGGGCATAACCGCCACTTGGTGTACATCCCCAAAATGGTGGATTTTGGGGGAAACTCAAAAATTTTAAATTATAAGCCCCATCGAGTGACTCCTCATTTTGAAGGTCCTGGTAAAAGAAAACTAACAACGCAAAGTAGAGGTTTCTATCTCAATACAGGAATCAGAAAAAACTTAAATAAAACATACTGAAATAACAATTTTATATTCAATTGGCTGCCATATTTTACTGCGTTTAGATAGAGACCTCTAGTTTGCGTTTTTAGTTTTATTTTATTATGACCTTCAAAATGAAGGGTCACTCAATGTGGCTTAACATTTAAAAATTTTGAGTTTCCCCTAAAATCCCCCATTTTGGGTTTGGGAACCAAGTGGCTATTAGGCTTAAAAAGTACTTCATAACATGCCAAAAAGTTGTGTAGAGTTTAGTTTTCCCATTGTGAGCCGTTACAAAATTTACAGGGGGTCTCCAGACTTGGAAAGCTGTAAGTTAAATTTAATTTTTTGAGAATTTGAATTGGCTGTAATTTTTTACTGGATTAAATATAGACATTTAATTTGCGTTGTTCGTTTTCTTTTACCAGGACCTTCAAAATGAGGGGTCACTCAATGGGTCTTTGTATTTGAATTTTTTTAGTTTCCCCCTCAATCCCCCATTTTGGGGATGTACACCAAGTGGTGGTTGTGCCCAAAAAGTACTTCATAACATGCCATAAAGGTGTGCCGAGTTTAGTTTTTCTAGTATGGGCCGTTAAAAAAAATAACAGGGGGTCTCCACACTTTTTACTAACCCTGTTATATAGGGTCTATTGCATTCACTCCAAGATCATTCACTCCAAAAATTATTTTTACAATTTATTTTCCTGTTCGTTCACTCCAATGTTCATTCGATCCAAAGGGTACAGTCAGTTCCAGAAGTAGACGGGCCTGTGCAAAATGTAAATTTTAAAGTGTACTGCACATTGGATCGAATGCACATTGGAGTGAACGAGCAGTATTATTGAAATATGCAATCATAGTAAACTGTTGCATTCACTCCAAGATAGTTCGCTCCAAAAGTGATGGGTGTTGCGTTCCCCAATCTGCAGGCTCGCGGCGCATTTACTGTCTGATAGTGGAATCAGACTGACGTATACAAAAATGAAACGAATCTTGACCGAAGAAAAAATCATCAGTGGTACGTTCAAAGGATATATAATCTTAATCCAATCCAAAGAATACCGATGATTTAATCTGAACCACCCTTGGAATTTAAGTGACTACAGTTTCCTTTGGTTCTTGTTTTTTAAATTACGATTAATAAGGCACAATGGCATCTCTGAGTATCACAGGTTTAATTTGAGGAAATGTATGATTTTCACACAAAGTACAAATAATAACACATTTAATTATTGTCAATTGGTATCCCTATTGTTGTTATTTATCATAATAAAAAGATTATCATTTAAATTAATAGTAGTTAAGTGCAACAACGCGCGCTGGGTAACTGCTACTACAGTTTTAATATTAACAACTATTTTAGAATAAGATAGTGTAACATAACCATATACTCATAATGTAAACAACTCTTTTCTTTACACTATTAAGGCCTCTGGGGCATTAGCTCATTTCTCTTTTGTTGGCTCATCTACAAACCAACCTTTCTTTGGAGATACAAAAACCAAGTTACTACACCCAACCGTTCTCTCAAATTAGTTGAGACAAGGAAAACTAGTTTCCAATTAGATTAGGAAAATACATATGATATTGTATGATGGCAATATCTATATTCTTGGAAATATAGATGCTATATATTTGCATTTTACAAAACTACGCAATTATTTATGGTAAGTAATGCACAATGTGCTACTGGAAAATAGGTCGACAATGAATGGTGCACTTATCTTTACTAGCACTAATTTTGAGATTATGGCCTTAGTTTGTAAATGCACAATGTTAAAATAGGCTCAAAATAAAGTTATAAAAAGTTCTCATAACTGTAGAATTGATCAATATTTTCAAAAACGGATTGCAACATCGTATTAAGGGTAGGTAAGGATGTTGTTTGGAACGGTGGGTCACAACCCTACCTTTTCATTTGATAAAATAGCTTTGTATCCAATATGGCGGATCCAAGATGGCGACCAAAAATTTTAACCCAGTCAAAATGAAGTACTTAATACTCTACAATGATCTGACGTGGTCCGGAGTTGATATCTTTAGAAATGTAGAAAAAGTTGGGGGGAACTCATTTAAAACTCGCCCTGTATAAAACCAGGGATAACGCTACCTATAATAATTAAGACTTTTGTTATGTTATAGAATGTGGATTATTTTACTGTGAAACTTTTCAAATTTGTGTATTTTTAACGTTTAACATGAAATAACCACAGTGACTAAAGGCCTAATAAAACGATTGAAGATTAAATGGAAAACTTCTGCTTTGTTTTTATTTCAAAACATATGTTCTAGATTTATTCTACACTTTCTTTATTTTAAATTTAAGACTAGGTGAACCCGTGCGAATTCGCACGAATAATAAATTAGGATATTATAGCAACGTCGTTAGAAGTTGCGTCGTTGTATCGGCGTTGGTCTTGAGCTCGATCGTAGGCTATATGCAATATGCATGCTAAGGTCTTTTTGCTTAGGAGTGTTTTGCAGGACGGAGCTCATCATGCTGAAAACTTGTGCGTATGGATTAATATTAACCAAATGTTGAGTCAAAATGTGCATGAGTTCAGTGCTGAAAGAGCCATTAGCTTTGTTTAGCATTCTTTCTTGAACAGCGGTTTCGACGTCCGTAGATATAAACTTGGGCATATGTGGGATGCTCCCCTTCTGACAGTTGAAAGGTGCCAATTGATTGATAAATTGTGTCGTGCACCTTATACATGAAAGGCCCTCCATCGTTATGTTCTTCAATTTTAGCTCGAGTGCTGACCATTGCGAGCGCAGAGTTGTACGATGTAATGTTCTCTTTGTAGTTTCTACACAAATGATTTGCTCCATTAGGTAGGCTCTTGTATAAAATATATTTCCCGGTATGGTGGTATATTCACTGTTCCTTTATAGCAGCAGGATGAAAATCCTTCGCCTCGTCCTCTTTGTTCTTCTTTTAAATGTAGCGCATCACATTTGTGACATTTTAATGCCATCTCGCCAGGTGAATGCTGCTGAATTCTTGTATAAATATACAAGAATACTACACTTTCCATGTGTAACACTTTCCATCAAAATGTCCGTGTAATTTTGTAAGTACACGTTGCCACTAACTGCTCCAGCTCCTCTTCTAGGCTTCTTACGTTTTGCATTGCTTGCCGTATGTTGACTCGCCGTGTCCGACCGGCAATATTTCTTTCTCGTCGGGTCCTTGGCATGTTTAAACGAAAATATAATGTAAAACTTTTCTCCCGTCGTGTTCTATGGATAACATTTCTTTGCCGGGTTTCTTATTATTTTCAAAAATATGCAAACTGTTTACATTTCAAAACCAAACAAAACAGCTGGGAATTAATTTTTTTTGTAAACTAATGTATTGACATATGTTTCAGAATATAATAACATTCAAATCAATCACAATGTTATCCTTATGGAAGGAACTTTGAGGGCAGCCCACGCCCTTAAAAAGATATATTTCGAAAATCTAAAGCCAGTTTGCACATCTACACACCTAGACGAACATTTTGGTATATAATATGTAGGGTTAAATCTTAAAACAAAAAAGCCTTATTGTTCACAAAGTTTCATGTCGCGTATTAAATACATAGATTTATTGTAGTGTTTAATTAATATTTTTTATGAGGTGGAATAACCTTAATGGCTACTCTTAAAACAAAACCTGGGAATAAACATGAAATAGGTTCGTACAGGAAATTGTTAATTAAGTAAGTACTATAACAAGTTCCAATTGGAGGAAAAACAATATTTTTTGGAGATTTAAACAGGTACTGTCTGTTGCTCGCAAAAAATTAAGAATCAGCCGATGATCAAGCCAAATTTGATAGAATTTCAATCGCACCTTTAACAGGAATACCACCACATAAACTTACACTAGTTATAATTTTTTTATGTTTATCAGAAAAAATTTAGGGTTAAGCTTGGTCAATAGGATGTCTTTTTACTTTGCCCTAATGTTGTTAAGCCTTAACAAAAGGAGTATAGGGCCTACACTTAAATATTAACTGGGTAGGGATACACACCTTTATTTGCCTTTTCATATTTGACGAAGACAATTTCCAAAATTCCAGTCAGGGAAGTCTTTTTTATCACCATTAACAACAAGACCAAAGCTACCTAAATAAACCAGCATATTTATTCACAAACAATCATATGTTTGCTGCCTTTAGCAGAGTTAAAACGGTTAAACCTAAGTAGTGATTCGATTGATTTAATGAAAAAAAAAAACATCAACAAAGGCAAACAAAGACAAACAACTCTTTTTTACAAAAAAGATATGTCGTACAGCGATATCTATTATGACACATCTATATAAATAAAATTAGAGTTTTGTCTGTACATTGCTCAGAATGATATACTTTTAGGTTATTTTTACGTTTTATACATTAAAGAAGCAGAAACGAGTCTTATCTCAATTTCTGTCTGTCTGTCTGTCCCTTTGTCTGTAACACTCAAGATGGCATTTTACGCAATCTTCTCCGTGAAAACCAGAGTACATATCAAGATCCAAGTCATTTTAATGTATTCACTGGATTGGCGAGAGTGTCTTTAGTGATTTAAATATAGCCTCACTACTTTGTAAATAAAATTACGGACGTTCAAAAATGCAGTTTTGTGCGATTTTTGTCAAATTTTCGTTAAATTTTTATCACATAATCGTCTATGAAATAACGAACAGCTGTTCGGATCAAGATTATTTTTTCTAGCTGTCAATGACATGTTTACAAATGTTGTTTACAAATACCGCAACTATTTCGAATCACGTTTTGAAAGCAAATCCCAACCAAGTGAGATTAAACACGTTTTTCTTACATAACGGATTTAATTAATCGCAAGTGCAATAATATAGTCTAATAGTGTAACCGTAAATGAAATTAAATAACTAGACATCGTCCAAATCGGAACCAGAAATTCTTTGAGTATAAAATGTTTCTTGAGTTTTGACAACCAGAAAGAAGAATACCTTGAATCAGTGTTGTATAGGGCTGTGACACTGAAATGATCGTCGCCAATAGCTTACAAAAAAGGTTTCCACTCATTGACGGCACTTCAATCGCGATTGTGTAAAGTGTAAAGTAAAAAATCACAACTGCAGTGGGTGATTGTAACAGAGGTTTAACAGAGGAAGTGCTAAACTCGCTTTTCCAATGTGTCACTTTCTGTTTCTACTCACCGTGTGATGCAATCGCTGGACCATACAGCCAATAGGCCCATAGCTCATATCTTGGGTACGTAAGCCTACATATTTATTCATAACAACCTTTTTGACGACGATCCTTGATACCGGTACTTTTCCATAGAATACATGGCCTACCTACTTAAAAAAAAAATTACAAATGACCAAACCCCTAACATTGTGTGATTTTCGTCACATTTCCTTCTAATGTTAATAGATATACTAATCATTGTTTAGAGAATGCGTAATCTATTAAATAACAAAAAGTTGTTTGGGTAAGGTTGCTTCTTTTTCAAACTGACACCGATAAGTTTACGCTATAACTTTTTACGAGAAAATCCAAAAGCAAGAGATCAATAACCTCGGGATTAGATATTAATGTATTTAATTGGTCCGATTTACTGTAATTCTTAGGTAGGTTCTTACGTAGGTACTGGTTCTTTTCCTTAGAACCGGTAGTTTACAAATTAGATATCGTTGGTGTTGCACCTTATTTATTAGAGCCGTCCGTATTCAATTTAAGTGATGTCTTAACTCTGTATAAGTTTTGCTTTTTCTGCCTGGATTCCAAATCTTAGCTTACCCGGTATGCTAAGAAAATGATAACCTATTTGAGTAAAACATTTGTTGGGCAAACCATCATGAATTGTTTACGCCTTTATATTGTTTATGTATCAATAGTTCGTGGCCTTTGTTGGATTGTTGTATTGTGTTGTTTTGTTGTATGTTGGTAACGCATTAATGTCCTTATTTCTCAGTGTTTCACGGAATGGACAAGAGCACCTTTGATACTGAAAATGTCAACCGGAATAAAGTGTTAAATGGTGAGGTTGAGGTAGTACTTTAAATACGTTTAAGTTAACCGATGTGGAAAGTAACTTTCAATTATAGGCCTACTTTAGGGCTACGCTTCATGGATCTATAAAACATTTTTAAGTTTAATCATTGGACATATGGACCAACACGATCCGGGTGACATTTAATTGCGAAGCATTTATTTTGGCTTGAACTGTCAGATACTGTATTTGCGAAGGTTTATATATAATAGTTTTGCCAGCATATCTGCAAATATGCAAACTAATTGCTGTTCTTAATCTTAATATAAGAAGGTTTCAACTGACTACTATAAGATCCCCGTGCGTAGAACGGGCACACAGCTAGTAGATAATATATTTCTTAGTTTGTTTAAATATTAGAATAATTTTTTCATATTATTATCTTTTTAGGGACTTATGTCCCTATACAAGCCACTAGTTAATATTATATTACACAACGCGTGCCGGGTAACTACTAGTCTTATATATGTATAATAGGAGGGTCTTTATCTTTTTACGACGTTTACAACTGATCAACTTTACAAGTACCTAAAGCTGACGATGGTGTTTTAACGCCGACTTTTGTCCAAATTTGACACAGTTTAAAAACGTTAGATTAAAGACGTGGCCTGGGTGTAAACTTGAACTTGGTTTTTGTTCTAGAGCTCAGAAGTCAACATTTTGAACATAGATGTAATATGATCTTAACCCATATTTTTTATTCAATTATTTTCTCTTTGATTTTAGTTCGATTATTAAAAGTCTTGACATATGTAATATTTGAAATCACAACGATCATGCTCTTATTTTATACACCATAGCCTTGGACATAGTTGACGTTGAACCTAGTGTTATTGTTTGGAGGAAATTATCAGAGGTGCAGATAAGAAACAGACAGAACGCATCTGTTGGTTAACAGATCAGAGGATTCACGTCCTTATGCCACGAACTGAGTAGAAGCTGTAAATGTTGTTAGAAAGATATACAGATGGTTCGTACAGGCAATACATATTATTTGGAGATTATAACCAGGTAGGCGTACCTACTGCCTGTTGCTCCAAGGAAAAAAAGGCTGAAATAATATAGCCTTATATGCGTAGTAAAGGGAGAATCTATAACAGTAAACCCTAGAGGTAGCTTCCGTTTCTTTACGATTCACTTACCAAAAATATGTACCTATATCAATGCTGATGAAAAGTTTTTTTTCGTGATTGGTTTCGTTAACACGATAATGGAACCCTAACCAGTGGCAACAGAGTCCTACGTAGTGTCGGCCCGTCCTACGTACGGGAATCGAGTAGTCCATTAAAAATGTATGTAGTTACATATATCAATATTTCTATTCCTAATTCAAGCATAGTTTAAGCAGCTCAAAATGTATTGTAAAGAAAAAGCTGATAAGATAAATTAAAACATCTGATCATTGTATTTTCCCAACCATTCCTAAAAAACTTTAGTAGCAAAAGAAATTTTCATAAGCTTTTTTTAAAGCTCGTGAGCATCGATTCGTATAGCAATGGTTATAGAATCTTACTTATTTCCTATAATCAATGACAAAAAATGAACAATGATATGAGCCGAAGTGCGACTATTTTTGTAGGAAACATGGACTTAACTTTGTGATGACTGCAAAGAATGTTATTGCATGTTATAAAATGTTATTGCATATTATAGAAAAATTACTTTCGCCTATTGGGTCTGATGATGATTGGAGTGTCCAATCGAAATCTATCACCGCTTACCATCCTTTTTGTATTTTAACCTTCTTGTGAGTAACAGTATTTAAGCGTAAATATATGTTTTAAGTGTTATAAGACGTTTCTTTTATTTACTTCCCGTAAATTTAATAACACGAACAATGCTGATCAAGAAGTTATTTCTACTATATTCAATAGCATTAACAAGTTATAAGGTTTACCAACAGTAAATCTAAAGTATTACTTCAGTAAAGAATTACTTCACTAATTCTTTTTGCACTAATAACAACAGCTTATTTGAACCAAGCACCAACACAAAGCTGTGTTAACTTTACCTTTTCTATGTTTGGGTGCAGTGGTAGAATATTATGTTAGATGTGCTATACTATATTAAAAGAACCAAATTTACTTAAACCGTATCCTCTCCCATTGCTAACGCAAAGCCTGAGTATAACTGCAATAATTACCATTTTATACGCCAACTCCGTACGAAGACGGGTACTCGGGTGGTACCAAATATTTTTCATCATTTAGTGATTTTATAACGTTAACTAATATTTCCGTCATATCGTAGTTGGAAAACGGCGATTGCTGGAAAGCTTCGCACGTAAACTAGCCAGACCTAGTAGTAGTGGGCACGAAGACGATTATTGGACAAACTAAAAAAAAAGAATCTAAAAACTCTAAAAATGTATCTAAAAAACGTGAAACATCTCGGTTATATATATACACTAAGTGAAACCCGTCGAAATCGACGGTTACTGTCAAGGCTTACGGTACGTCCAGAGTGCGCGCCGATTCAGATTCAGATTCAGATTACGATTTTCGGCGGCAACAATGGCACATGCATTTAAATGGATGTGTCCATCCATAGTGGCCACCGGTTTCCGAGCCGCTGCGCAGGCACCTGCTTACCGGAATGAATTATTCATTCGGGTTTCAGATTCAGATTCAGATTCTCTTACGCATACCATTTAGTTATATAAATTATACTATTTAGTTAAAGAAATTATGTTTTATAGTAAAATATTTATTTTTTTCATTCTTACTTTTAGGGTTATCACTAAACGGTCTTCAGGATTTTTTTTATGTAGGTTATGCCAGTTTCTTACAAAACTATGTCTAATTTTAATGATACGTTTCAGTGGTTCCCACTCAACGCAATATATAAAGAAGCTATATAATTTCTAGCTATAGGAAAAGAGGTACAGGGTGGCTGAAAAGTAACTTGCACCCCCACTTAACCTTTCAAGCATTTGAGATATTTGAAATCTGTTTGCGGCGACCTTCTTAGATATGAAGGGCTACAATAATTATGGTCAATTTTGAAAATTTTGCCCTTAGGGGTAGCTGTGGTAGGGGGGGGGTAGCTCAAAATTTTCAAATGGCAAGTATAGTCGAGTTTGGTATCATTTTACAGGTCTTGACGAAACATAAACATTGACATAAAGAAAACCAAAATCGGCTCCCTAATAACAAAGTGGCGCCCTAAAACGTTTTAAATCCAAATAACCATGAGGGTGGCAAAAAATTAACTTGCACCCTCTTTAACTTTGTTACTATTTTATTTGAGATATTTGAAATCGGTTTGCGGCAACTTGTTTGGATATGAAGGGCTACAATAATCATGGTCAGTGTTGAAAATTTTGCCCATAGGGGTAGTGGGGGTAGGGGGTAGCTCAAAATTTTCAAATAGCAAGTATAGTCGAGTTTGGTATCAATTTACAGGTCTTGACGAAACATAACAAATAACATAAAGAAAATTGAAATCGGACAATTAATAACAAAATGGTAGCTAAAAATGATTGAGACGATGGTTATTTAAAGTAATTTTGAACTGCCATTTTGTTAATAATTGTCCGATTCCGATTTTCTTTATGTTAATTGTTATGTTTTGTCAAGACCTATAAAATGATACCAAACTCGACGATACTTGCTATTTGAAAATTTTGAGCTACCACCCCCGGTACCCTAAGGGCAACATTTTCAAAACTGACCATAATTATTGTAGCCCTTCATATCCAAACAAGTTGCCGCAAACCGATTTCAAACATCTCAAATAGTAACAAAGTTAAAGAGGGTGTAAGTTAATTGTTTTGCCACCCTCATGGTTATTTGGATTTGAAACGTTTTAGGGTGCCACTTTGTTATTAGTGAGCCGATTTTGGTTTTCTTTATGTCAATGTTTATGTTTCGTCAAGACCTGTAAAATGATACCAAACTCGACTATACTTGTCATTTGAAAATTTTGAGCTACCCCCTACCCCCGCTACCCCTAAGGGCAAAATTTTTTAAATTGACCATAATTATTGTAGCCCCTCATATCTAAGAAGGTCGCCGCAAACAAACCGATTCCAAATATCTCAAATGGTTGAAAAGTTAAGTGGGGGTGCAAGTTACTTTTCAGCCACCCTGTATAATTATAATATCATGAACACCATTTTTCACTGGCTGTAACTTCACAACAGTTTCAGACGCTATAATGTTGCACCTTAATTCCTCATTAGACAATTTCATAACAATGACTGACTTGTTCCTTTGCTAACCGAGTCAGTACCGGCGGCGTATTTCCTGCTTCCACCGTGGCCACCAACAAATCTGACGTGCCGAAAATCTGAATCTGATTCTGAATCTGAATCGGTGTGCACTCTGGAGGTACCGTTAACGCTTATTCATCTACGGAAATTTAGGGGTGGTGAAATATAATTAAAGTGAATTCGGCTTTTATTCTTGGACTGTTATGAACTTCCTCGTTTATATGGGCGTGCGGCTTCAGTGGCAGCAAATAATGTAAATAACATAGCAATGCGGCATTTCCAAAAAGCACAAAATACTGTAAATTCGCTGTTACGTAAATATTGACGTTTACATGCATTGTTAAAAACGTATCTTATAAAGGACGATGTGATCTAGATTAAAAGGAATATGACCTTTCTGTCATGACGGTAGCTGCTTAAATAGTATTTACTATTTGTGCCTTTTTTTACAGACGAAATGTCGTATGATTTTCAATCATGTTAACAACCCAGTTGGCAACGGTCCATAATATAGGTCACTGCAAATAATTTGTCAAGATACAATAGGTACCATTTTAGGCAAGGTCTCTGTATTTGGATGTTATTAGAAATGGTAAGAGCACAATAAAATTCTCCTGCAGAAGATTTTTTTTTTTTTTGGAGAAATATAAGTTGAATTGTAAATGTCACTATGCGAGTTTGAGCATTTTGTAACTATATTATATGGGTAAGTTGCATAGATTTTTTAGGCTGCTGCTCAGTGCACTTTAAGAATATATTTTAGAGATAAATGGTTTTTGTTGCTGAGTAGCGCTAGTAAACATGCACAACCGATTTCGTTATTCTAATAACATTCAAAGGCTCTCTAAGAGTTCAAATTCTTATTTATAAAACATATTTACATTATGTTTTCACTAAGCTGAATGATAACATCAAAGTAACCTGTTTGAAAAGTTTGTAGTAAATTGCAGTTGTACAGCTTAATGACTTTCTAAATCATCTACATAATTCTACATAAATATTGTAAAATGTTTTATCCAGTTTATGTAAACTACTTATTTAACAAAATATGGACACGGCTCAAATGGACAACGTGCCCTTCTGCACTTGTTTTATTTTGTATTGTATTACACAATCGAAGATTTTTCCAATGATTGAAAACATGTATGACAATAATCTCATGAACCTATGATGATCTGAAGAATAATAGGCATAGATAAAATATAGGCAAAAGTAGTGAAAAAGGCAGACAACAACCCGTATAGCAGAATATATAAGATTGTCCAATAATAAATTATTGTATGATTTCTGTGATAACAGGAATTTCCATTGATTTCGTAATGAAACGTTATATTGCAAAACATGACATGACACAGAAGAAAAACAATTTTAAAATCAGAAAATAACATTGCAAATACTTCTTTTGGACAGTTCAGTAACTCCCAATTAAATGTGTTTTGTTTAAAACACAGTTTAAAAATAACGAGCTGTTTCATTAAAAAATATACAATTCCAACATCAAAATGTTGTTTTTTAGCTTAGGGACTTCTGAACCCTTGCGGACAGTATACTGTTTTACTCGAAATAGTTTTTTTCTTTTTTTTTGTGGGATTTAAATGTAGATGTCTTCCATCTCTTACCGAAAATGACCCTAAACAATGCAAGTTTGGCTTAGTTAATGTATGAATAAATGAATGATTCATTCCACTAAATTTGCTACACAGTACAAATTTTAACAAATTTTGACAATAACTATTAAGTTTTAAGAATAATCAAGGAAACAGAGAGAAAGAATTTCAAAAGTTGTGAACTTAAAATTGAATGGTTAAAAAACAACAACAACAAAAAACAAACATAATACACTTTATATTTTTTTGCTAGTTATAATTTGTAATTGTTCTGTGGAATCAGACAAACTCTTCCTGTGCGTCTGCTGGGCTGCCATAGTCTTTTGACCTAAATTTGTTAACATGCAAATATAAACGGAGATTGGACCAAAAGCGGGGAAAAAAGAATTAGTTTGTATTTTACTTAAGGACGAGTGTTATATAATTGATATGAAATGAGTGATAGATGAATAACGATTATTTCTGAGGAAGCAAGTGTAGTGTAACCATATACAGTTGGGTCTGCCAGGAGCTGAGCGCAATGCTCTGAGTTTTGCGGGGGGGGGGGGGCACAGTTAGTCTTATCATACACGCCGGTAATCAGCCGTGATGATAATAAACATAGCTTCGGCCCACTTCGGCCACAACCGTCCCTGGATTACAACATTTTGTTGAAACAAACCCAATGTTTTCAACAACAAGATTACAACACAGTCATTATTTATATTAAGATGGAATAGTTTTAGATCACCATTTGAGGATAAGCCTAGGCGCACTTTTTCGATGGAAAAGGGGTTCTTATAGCAATTACGACCAGCCAGTACGTTAACGATTTCAAAATTATCTCGGTTTTCAGTTGGACTCCAAAAGAGTCTTGTAATAATCCTTTTTTCCATTTTAATTTTTTAAACTGAAGTTATCACGAAGTGCTTTAAATTGATTTAAGACAAGCAATTTATGCAGACTAGGTGAAACCCGTCGAAATCGACGGTTACTTTCAAGGCTTACATTAATTCATCTAACTGCGATAAATTGGGTTAAATATACATATTTTGAGCATTTAGCATTGTTTAAAGGGTAATAAGTGAAAAGCAATAATGATTTTAATTGCCCTAGTTGTCAAATTTGGTTAATCATTCAATGATTAAAATATTTCCCATACCGTACGTCATCGGAATCATCGGAGTTGTTATTAGTATGTTATATGATATCTCTTCCTTTGGAAGAACCTTTAAATAGTATTAAAATCGTATTGGTGGGTCTTTTGTAGTTAAACACTTCTGTGATTTCATCAGTGTAATATGATTTTATTTGAAAAGAAAATATTTTTTGGGAAGACATATTCTAACTTCAAAGGGAGGTACTGTATATCCGTTACAGTGTAATTGATTTTTCTTTCATCACGTCGCGTCAGTTCATATCGTACTGTGCCAATGAATGAACTCTCTAGCATAGTTTTGAGAAATTGATTGTGGATATACTATTTCAGCTGGAATTTCTTGACATGGGGGATGTCAGTTAGTTTTCTCAGCCTTATCAATAACATAAGGTTGTCAAAATAATCTCTCTACGGAATGTTAGGTGTAGTGGAATACTCGAAATGAAGTTGGCTTTTTGAACTGTTAGGGGCCTCCTCATTTATATGGCCTTGGAGGCTTCATTGGCAAAAAATAATGCAAATGACATAGCAATGGGACATTTCCAAAAAGAAAAAAAAAACTCTAAATTGGCTTTTACGTATATATTGACGTTTACATGTTGGTAATCAACGTATCTTATAAAGGAATATGTGATTTAGTTTAAAAGGAATATGACCTTTCTGTCATGACAGTAGCTGCTCGTTTCTCTTTGTACCATCTTTTACAGTCATAATATAGTGTTATTTTCAATAATGTTACCAATCCATTGCGCCAAAGTCCGTAATATATACAGGTACAAAATAATTTCAAGGTTTCTATGTCTGGATTTTATTATATACGATAAGAGCAGATATTTCTACATAAATATTTGATATGTGTAGAATAATATGATAAAATGTAGACAAAAGTACTGAAAAAGGCAGACACCAAACCCGTAAAATATATATAAGATATTTCAATAAGAAATAATTTAAGAATTGCTGTGATAAAAGGATTTTCCACTGATTTCGTAATGGAACGTTATATTGCAAAACATGACATGATAAAGAGGAAAATCAATTTTAAAATCTGAAAATAACATTGCAAATACTTATTTGGTAGAATCAGAATTCAGTAACTTCCAATGAATGTGTTGTTTCAAATACAATTAAAAAAATGAACAGCTGTTTCATTAAAAAGTATTATTCACATGGCCAAAATGTAAACAACTCTGGGGAAGGATCTTTAAAGGCTTCTGGGGCAGAGCCCTAAGGGATTTTGCTTAGTTTTTCTTTTGATAACTCATCTACAGACCAAGACCTTTCTTTAGACACCTCTTCCAAGTTTCTACGCCCATCCGTTCTCTCAAATTAGTGGGGACAACGTTTCCAATTAAATATTTAGATTCCCCCATGTTAATCTTATGGGAGAAACTCCAACTTTGATGGCCTGTGGGGCAAATCCCGAGGACTATTATAACAGGAATTGTTGAAAGGGGTTGTCTACACAAAAAATACTTTATTTTGACACGTCGTTTGTAAAAATCCGTTCATTATTAACGGAGGAGTAGTGTTTTGTAGAAATCGCCTTCACGTATTATATACATAAGGATTATGCAAAGTGTGCTAACAGACACACATATAATATTCATAAAGTCAGCACCATAGTTGATACCTTATAATGTGCTGCAAATGTTATTATTGTTATCATACAAAATAAATAAAATAAACATCAAAAGTTGGGGCGGTCTAACTTCATTGTAGGCTATCCATATATCAACAATCGTTTTATTAGCGTTAACAGTTTGTTCCGCGTGAGTTCCGGATAGTTCCGTCAAAATTTTCGTTAGTTCAAAAGAATTCATGGTAAAATAAAGAAGTTATCAAACATCGAGATTTGGGGCGGACTTATTTCAAGATAAAGAGTGTAAATAAATGGGTGTAAATCGTTAGTTATGACTGAGTTAGTTCCAGTAGTTCCGTCAAGATTCCGAAAAAAACCCCCTTCTGCTTCCTCTTCCTGTTACAAATGCAAAAAAAACTGGAGGATAAGAGCTTTAAATTGATTCCTAATATGTCTATAAAAAATATTAAGGGGTCGATTTGCTGCACACAAAAATCCAACAAATTATTTTAATAATATAGATACGAAGGGTACATTAGAAACTGGAGATTACTTCATATTTGGGTACAAAAATATACTAACATAGCTTTAAGCTCTGGTATGGTCAAAAGGTTTTATTTCAAAAATGTTGTGGGATATTGGATGTGTTGAAATCTAGATGTGTGTTTAAGACCTCGCTACGAAGGAAAATTATGCGGGACCTCGAAAGTGATGTTAGTTTTAATTTGTGTTTAAGACCTCGTTGGTTAGGGAAATAATGCGGGACCTCGAATGTGTTGATATGATGTTTTGTGCTTAGGACCTCGTTTTTGAGGGAAATAATGCGGGACCTCGGAGGTGTTATTACTTTTAATTTGTGTTTAGGACCTCGTTGGTGAGGGAAATAATGCGGGACCTCGGATATGTTGATATCTTGATTTGTGCATAGGACCTCGTTTTTGAGGGAAATGATGCGGGACCTCGGAGGTGTTGTTACTTTTAATTTGTGTTTAGGACCTCGTTGGTGAGGGAAATAATGCGGGACCTCGGAGGTGTCGTTACTTATAATTTGTGCTTAGGACCTCGTTTTTGAGGGAAATAATGCGGGACCTCGGAGGTGTTATTACTTTTAATTTGTGTTTAGGGCCTCGTTGGTGAGGGAAATAATGCGGGACATCGGAGGTGTTGTTAGTTAAAATTTGTGTTAAACACCTCGTTACGAAGGAAAATTATGCGGGACCTTGGATATGTTGATATCTTAATTTGTGCTTAGCACCTCATCTTGGAGGGAAATAATGCGGGATCTCGGAGGTGTTGTTACTTTTAATTTGTTTTTAGGACCTTGTTGTAAAGGGAAATAATGTGGGACCTAGGAATTTTGGACATCTTCGTTTGTGCTTAGGATGTTTTGGGGGGAAATAACGAGAGACCTTGGAGTTGTTGGCAAACAATGAATTTCCGGTCATCGGTTCATTTTAATATTTTGCTTGTGTTAGCTGCTGAGTTATATCTAAAAGTATTGAAGATTTTGTAGGAAACACCAGATACACAGTTTACAGTATAAATAATGTAAGGTTAAAGAGTCGGTGCACAATAATAGTACGGATGACAATAATAATTATGAATAAATAATACATATAATAGCAATAAACAGTTTTATATGTAATAACAGCAAAACGACACACTCATATTTGTCACATATCCTTCAACACACTGTTGTTGTCGAAGGAACCGAAGCTCCCCAACGAATACCCGGTAGGTACCTAATCGCTCATACCCGGGTCCCATGGCGTAGGCCGGAGCTTATGCACCAACCCTGAACACACCATGGGGTGGATGACTTCAAGCTCACCATCAAGCCCCCGTTACCTCCCCTTTCGGGGCTAGACTTCCACGTTTTTCACCTCCCAGGAAGAGGCTACTTCCAGAGCCGAGGATATGCCTTACAAAGTATCAGTCGTACACATCAGGCAGGGCAAGTCCCAAAGAACCACAGCCACAGGCAGATGATAGACCGAAGTCTTGCAGGGCTGAACACCCCCAACCTGGATGGAGGAATATCACTGGGGACTCTCTCTTTGGGTACAACCCAAAGATGCTGGCTTGCCCAGTCGTCCATAACTGTGGCCTACCTGAAATGCCGGTTCTGACACCGGGCACTGGGGGGACACACTCATATAACAGAAAACCTAAACTTAATTCAGAAGTCCTCGTTTATGCTAACTGGGCCCAAAGTAGTTAGGTCCTCGATTATGCTTATTAGGGCCAAAGTGTTTAGGACCTCGTTTTCGTGCATTGGACTGACATTTTTAAAGTCATCGATAAAATTCAAAAAAATGCATAAACGTACTATATTATGCATCTTAAGTTATACTAAAGCGTTTACAAAAAATTAAATATATTATTTTTAATGTAATAAGGATTTTTGTTTGAAGTCCCCGATCATGATGATTGGGCTCGAGTACCTCGGTTGTGATGGTTCCGCCGCACTTAGTACAATCGAGGTCCTCTTACAAACATGTGTGTGTGTGTGTGTGTGTGTGTGTGTGTCTGCGTGTCTGGATGTGTACAGAGCTAGGGACTACACCTGTGGTCTGATTTCGATGAGATTTGGTATGTAGGTTTTAAACCATGGTATCTCCAGGCTTTTTTTAATTTTTTTTATGGGGATTTCCCCATAAAAACCCATATAAACCGGAAAAATCTGATTTTCTCAAAAATGGCCCGAACAATTTTGATAAAAATTTAGTATGTTGTAGCCCTTTAAATTCTGAACAAAACGGTACAAATCCCATTCTGTAAAAATTACGGTTCAAAAGTTATTGTAAATTATGTTATTTCCCATAAAAACCCCATAAAAAACCAAAAAAATCTGATTTTCCCAAAAATGGCCCGAATGATTTTGATAAAAATTTAGTATGTTATAACATACCGTCGGTCCTTTAAATTCTGAACAAAATTGTACAAATCCCATTTCCGTATACTGTATTTAGTCTCATCGCTTGCACATGATAAAGGTTGTTGGCAAACTTATGGGAGAAAGTATGTGTCAGAATGTGAGTTACCGTTTATTTTATTTTAGCATTGTAACAAAAACTTTTGCAACCTATACTATTGTCTTGTGGCCTATTGCCTGATTGTGTTTAATGGCTGAATAAATTATTTAATTTGATTAATTCCCTGAATGTTAAGCTGTCATTAAACTAAAACCGGTTACACCAAATCCCCAATATTATAATACACTAATTTACAGGTTACACCTAATCCCCAGTATTTTAATACACTAATTTACAGGTTACACCTAATCCCCAGTATTTTAATACACTAATTTACAGGTTACACCTAATCCCCACTATTTTAATACACTAATTTACAGGTTACACCTAATCCCCAATATTTTAATACACTAATTTACAGGTTACACCTAATCCCCACTATTATAATACACTAATTTACAGGTTACACCTAATCCCCAGTATTATAATACACTAATTCAAAACTATATTTACATCTAGTGATACTCTAAGAGCATATATTGATGGGCAAGTGGAGAAGGGTTCAATGGTTCAATTGGATGTGGCTTGGGGTCAATGGGAGGTCAACAGTCAACCTGTACACTGTACATCACTGGGGGCTTGGGCCGTTTCTCTGTAGAAACGACTAAACATTGCTGCAACTAAGGTGTTTATCTGAGCAAGTCAAACAAAACACAAACAAAACACAGACAAAGCACAAACTGAAACTAAACGACCACCTGTTTATAATATCTGTTTTCCATAAAACAGAACCAGGAATAGATTTTGCTATTTAAATACAAAGGTTTTTCCCCTCAGATTCTATTACACTGTATTGGTTTTAATCTCTTCAATGCTCTTCTGGTACTATTTAGTGAGGGTTACCAACGATACAGGATCAACATATGTTCTGTTGCATATTAAAGAATTATCAAATAAAGTTTCATGCAAGTTTATTTGATTTCAACATGTAGCTGTCGACATGAAAGCAAACAAAGGTTCCACATGTACTTCACGTTAACATGCAACCTTACATGCGTACGGTTAATTACAACCTTTCACTACTGTGCAAAGGTGATTAATGTTATTACAAAGGAGTATTTTTAGTTGCAACCTGTTTACTACTTCTCAAAGAATATTAATGTTATTACATAGGAGTACCTATGTTTAATTACAACCTTTCACTACTGTGGAAGAAGATTGATGTTATTACAAAGGAGTATGTTTAATTACAATATTTCACAACTGTGTAAAAAGGTGATTAATGTTATTACAAAGAGGTATGTTAAGTTACAACCTTTCACTACTGTGTAAGAAGATTATTGTTATTACAAAGGGGTATGTTTAGTTACAACATTTCACTACTGTGTAAAGAAGATTAATATTATTACAAAGAGGTATGTTTAATTACAACATTTCACTACTGTATGAAGAAGATTAATGTTATTACAAAGAAGCATGTTTAATTACAACATTTCACGACTGTGTAAAAAAGATTAATGTTGTTACAAAGGAGTATGTTTAATTACAACCTTTTTACTACTTTTCAAAGAAGATTAATGTTATAACAAAGGAGTATGTTTAATTACATTATTTCACGACTGTGTAAAACAGATTAATGTTATTACAAAGGAGTATGTTTAATTACAACTTTTTTTACTACTTTTCAAAGAAGATTAATGTTATAACAAAGGAGTATGTTTAATTACATTATTTCACGACTGTGTAAAACAGATTAATGTTATTACAAAGGAGTATGTTTAATTACAACTTTTTTACTACTTTTCAAAGAAGATTAATGTTATTACAAAGGAGTATGTTTAAATACAACATTTTACTACTTTACAAAGAAGATTATTACAAACGTGTATGTTCAATAACAACTTTTCACTACTTTATAAAGAAGATTAACGTCGTTACAAATGCAATGTTTTCATTTCACTAGTTTTAAAAGGAACATAATTTCCTCTGTTGCAAGTTATTGACAGAAGAGAGGACTGAGATAAATTGTTTGTCTTTCTTTTAGTTTTTGCCAAGCTGAAGGTTATCAATCTTGGAGAGACAACAGATTTGTGATTTCATGGCAATAAGTAAACTCCATCACTGAATAATCTATTGTATAAAACTTTGCATATGGTACCTGGATTCAGTACTGATTAGGTAGTACACAAGTAAGGAAAATGTGATTTCTTCAACAATATCGCTAAATCTCTTTTTATTCCTTTGAACTGTTCACATTTTTGGTTTCTTACGATAAAATCAATCCATTAACTTATATTAACAAACGGTATGTAGTTTATAAAATTATGGTTGGAAATTATGGTTCTGGAAACGTGCACTAGGGTTTTATTTAAGTGTATCCTTAAACCCCCCGAACCCCTACCTTAAGGTCACTTTCCCATGGTTGGGAATTATATTTAATCATTGACTATATATCCCTACAGGTATATATAGTCTATAGACTATACATACCTGTAGGTACAAAGGAGTACCTTATACGCTATTACCCTTGTTAGAATTTTTTGTTTTGATGTCCATAAACACCATCTTATAAAATTAATTTATAAATGTGTCTGTTACATTGGTAAAATATAAAAAAAATTAATGAAATTTGGTACAAACGTGTAAACATATGTTTTTTTTCAAAGGAGTTCGCAAACTAACATGATTGGATGCTCTGCATGGAAAATTTGCAAAAAACACAGTAATTTCTATTGCATACAAATGTTTTCTATATTACGTAAAACATCCTTTAGGTTCGGAATAAGCCCTAAGTGTTCCAATTGATAAAAAGTGATTCATCTATTGAGTAATTTTCTTTGTGACACGGTTAATAATAAAATTTATTTACATCAAGAACAAACGCCTAACATCTAGCATTTCACATTGGGCGAAGCAGTGAATAACCACAATAACTTTTTTGCGTTTGACGGTCCCCCTACAGTGTACGGCTTAGTGGGAACATAGTGGGAATTGACGGCATTGAGTTTAATAGGGATTGCACACAACACCTATTTTGCTTCTTTTTACATTAGTAAAGAGAAGGAGGACATCCTTTATTTTAATTTAATACGGACATATCGTTCTAAAATAAATATATTATAGAGGACATAACGAAATAATATAAACAGAGAAATTATGATGAGTGCCTAGTGTTAAAATTTGTTTTTTCAGAACTTGGTGACAAAAGATTACAGATAGGGCAGGAAGGAAGAAAGAGGGGAGATCAGAGGCTATCAAGAAGAGATATGACCCTTAAAATGACCTTAGCGATGACTTTCTCAGCAGGGTAAAAGACCTAACACTGAACATTGCAACCCGGGCATCACAAATCTATAGTGAAACGATTAACCATTGAGATGTATACTATATCACCCATCTTCAATACATTTCTAAAATATTTAAGAACATTCATAACTATATTTACTATTACTGTTTTTTAAGTAATGTCAAAATTTCTAACCCCAAAAGAGTGTAACTTAATTTGTCTTAATCCTTTAAATTGACATTTCTACCATCATATGAAAACTAATCAGTCAAATAGTTCAAAGGTTAACCAAAAGTAGCTCACTCGAATGCTGTATTCCCAAGGCAAAACTTCTTTAAACCCACCAGTCGTTTAATTTGTGGGACAACTCTTTGGTCTAACTTGTTCTATTTCAAGTTCGAATGAAGATAGCTTCTATTATATGTAGAACATTTTGGTAAGTAGCCAAGTTTAAATTGGTGACCTAATTATGCTTTCAAAAGTGATAACTTCTATAATAATATATTTTTCTATGTAGTCTAAACTGCACTTAGTTGATAAGTGAAATCGATATTACATATTTTAAAAATGTGTAGTTTATTGGTAAACTGTATCCTGAAAGGTCACCGGTTCGAATCCAAGTGAAATTGATTCTAGTCGATGGCTGGTCTTTGGGGTATCAATTAATCATGGTTTCTCACAAAAAGTAGACACTATCTAACAAAAGATCGGCATTAGATAAAGAGACCAGAGATTGTACCGTTCCCATATAAAAACAAAAGAAGTCCAATAGCGTGAATCCGCACCAAATAAAATTCGTAATCGACTTCCTGCCCAACTTATAACCACAAAAATTCACTCTGCGATCTTGCTGCAACAGGAACATTAACTTGTAAAGGAACGGGAAGAAAGTGAAAGAAACGGGAGATGATAGTGAAAAGGTTGATAAATATTTGATAGAGCTACAACCTTGGTGTTAGTGGCTGCCCCAGTTAGCAGCACATCAAAGAAATCACGTCGGAAAACACTGAATACTTCAAACACCTCCCACAAAACACTTTAACTTGACTTTTTACCCTTTAAATGTGACAGGATTGCCACCCTGCTGCCATGGTGATGAATACAACATGATGCTGTGGTCTTGGCTTTTAAAAATTGATTTTATGTACTGTTAATGACTTTGCAAATTTGTTAAACTTCTCTTGTTTATTATGATCTTCTGAAATTCACTAATTATTAAATGTATACCAAATTCACTGATTTTACTGATAAGATAATTCAAAAAATAATTGTAAAAGCTATTATTCTTTAACTGCAAAAATACATTTCACTACAATTAAAATACTAAATTGTCTCTAACAGTACATTATTTAGGCTACAGAAATTAAAGCTTTCCCTAATAGGAATAAACTGTAACATTATTTTTGTTAATATTATTTAATGGTTTAAAAATAAATTCCAGCCATGAATTGAAAGGGGATAAAACTTCTGTTTGTACTGGAGACCAACTACAATTTTTATTCTTTTTTTCTGGATAAACAGATTTGATCCATACAATCATTACATGCTTTTTTAATGAGGATAACCTAAATACCAAGGCCCTTGTGCTCTATGTTACATTCTTAACCTCAATCATTGCATATTCAAATTGTTGCTTGATAGTGACATTGAATAAAAACATTGTGATTAAAGTAATCATTTGTTTGTGTGTTAATGTTAAACATTAGCTAACTAATGCCGCAAAATATCAATAAAATGCAATGTAAAAAAAAATTTTGAGGATATTTTGTCGCAAACCCAACTATGAACAACAATTGCCACTGTTGCTTATTGATGTTTGTCACTAATTGGTTTCCAGTAACGAGACTAATTATGTTATCACTCATTAGACACCCAGAGCTAGTAGAGTATAACCTCTGTTATCAATCTGTTTAAACTCTTCCGGGAAAATACAAACATATGTCTCAATACCATCAAATGGAAGTACAATAATAGGCCAAGAAATCTATTGCAACGTACGTTATTTATTGGTAGACAAATATTTTATTCGATATACTACTTTTACTCAATAGGTGCTGTGGACAATAAATTATCTATTCAAATAAATAGTAAACTCTTACCTTAGCAATCCTTATTATGGTTGTCCGATATTAATTTCAAACCCGTAGGTTCATCTTCAGTCGGAAGTTTAGGTAGACCAAATGCTTATTATAAAATCCACCCGATGGGTTTCGTAGAAATGTTGACATTTAACACGAACACGACACACATTACAATTGACATAAATAATATTCGGAGTTTAGGGATAAAAACCATGGTTTTATAAAACAGTGGGATAACCTCACTTCAGTCAGGGAACACACTGCTGGAACATGCTGCCGCACTGAGTTCTACCCACTGTTTTATAAAACCATGGTTTTTATCCCTAAACTCTGAATATTATTTATGTCAATTGTAATGTGTGTCGTGTTCATGTTAAATGTCAACATTTCTACAAAACCCATCGGGTGGATTTTATAATAAGCATTTGGTCTACCTAAACTTCCGACTGAAGATGAACCTACGGGTTTGAAATTAATATCGGACAACCATAATAAGGATTGCTAAAGGTAAGAGTTTACTATTTATTTGATTATATAAGCAATCCAGAGGCTGAAATGATAGTTATCTATTCACATGAAACATTAATAATTCAAACTAAAAATATTTATTGAAGCATTGTCGAAATCAAGAATATTTCGAATAGGTGTGAAGAATATTTTGTTGTGGGTTTATTTATGGTTTTAGGTATTGTTAGTGACCTAAAAGCCTTCAGATAAGCCATGAATTACTACCCGCTTATATCATCGTCTAACCTACTTTTATGAAGTTTCCTCGGAACTAATGTAGTCATACTTATCTGACAGGAAAAGTAATGTAAAGTTTTAACCAACATTGCTTTGTAACAATGTCTAAGAGAATTAATATTAACATTTTCATGTTGAGTCTACAATTTGTTTGAAAAATCTTATATTTCACTAATTTATTTTACAATCTCTGTACCTGAATTGAATGGCTAGCCTTATACTTTGAAGGTTGCTGCTTCGACCCTGGACGGAGTCGATTCTTTATGATTACTTTTAAGTGTCACACACATAGGTGTGTATTTTAAGCTAAATATGAATGAAAAAATTAATGTAGAATGGAGTGAGGTCTTTGTAGTATTTTAATGACTAAGATCAGCTGTTTCTTGTCCAGAACCAATTTATTAAATGCCCAACAATAAAGGACAGCTGGGTCCAGTTTTGAACCATCAAAATGCTCAAATCAAATTAGATTAATTTGCCCAACAGTTTTACAAACAAAATGACAACTAAAAAAATCTGGAAAACTTAAATAACAATTGAATTAAAAAGGTATTAATTCAAAAAAATATTAATGATGCTCTATTAATAATCTAAATTATGCTATAAAAGGCCGTTAGAAAATAACAGGATCATTGTTTGGACTGTTCCCCCATATACCATTCAAAAATAGAATAGCATTCAATCACACTGCAAACGTCTGCTTTAAACACTTCAAAAATGTTTAACCAAAGCCGTTTACAATGTTATCTTTTGTCAGCGAGTATTGCAACCGTTCTAACGCAATGTAGCCCCAACACAAATGCAGATGAACCAACCGTAGGACAATACGTGTTCAATGGTAATATGAATTAACATGTTAATAGGAACGGAGCCACGGAAGGGTTTCCAGGTTTCTGCCGAATCTCGTTAACTCTGCTACGGAACATTTCAGAAAGTTACAACTTTGTTGAATGAGCTTAGTGTTTATTTTATGGTGTTTTAATGTAATTCTCATTTGTTTAGGTTTTTTAAGAGTGCAGTCCAAACATAAGTCTACATCTAATAAATATTTCGTAAGAGATCTCCGTTAATGATAGCACAATGCAAATGGTGACTGAGTCTAGTAACAACCTTGCTTGGAATCAAACCAGGAATCGAACCAGCGACCTTTAGATTTGAAGGCAAACCCTATAACCACTCAGCTACCCAGACAATTAATGTTAAATATCTTTTGGTATGATGATAAACCCTGGTATTAGATTTGTATCAGGCTAATTTATTTATCATAGCTTGGTAAAGGATGTTATTTTGTTCAATCAATCAATATTTAACAATTTTATTGTTGACAATCATAGTTTCTGATAGTGTGGGCTGGAGTTTATTCACAAGTTAAGAATAGATTGGAGTTAGAGACAAACTAATTTATTTTGTCCTAGGACACTAGGATTTAGCCTAAAATTGTTTTTCACACTACTTCATGCTATGCTTAGTTGATGCATTATCACTTATATACAATTGGCAGGATTTGAACCCAGGACCTCAAGGACCGAGGCAACCGCTCTACCTCTAGTCAAGCTCGATACTCAGAGACCAAAAATAAATACATAACGTGTGTAAATCGTCATACTATTCCATACTTAGTGTGCTTGTAAAACTTGTTTTAAATGTATTTTTATGAGAACTTTACCTTCCCTATGTAACCTAACTTTGTATGTGATAATGATGCCCCAGAGACATAGGAGCATAACAAATGTTGTTTACATCTAAGGAACAAAAAGCGCTGCTAGTATAGTTTATCAAACATAAAAAAAATATATTTTTAACATATTAACAAAAATTTCAAAACATCAATTTTGTGAGACAAAGTTAACTCAATGGCAACAAAGCTGTAATAAATTTTCCTTAAAGGAAACATGTATGATTAAGTATTACACAAAGCTAATTGCAAACAAACTAATATTAATAACTAATTAACTGTTCATGATGTGAACATTTTAAATGGCCATGAAACATGGAATATTACAAACTTTCCCACAGTTCTATTATTGTCTAATTGCTAAGACCCACACAAGAGAGCGCATCGCAGATGATGAATGAATGACATAACAAATGCCACTGCATTCGCCTTGCAACCCGTATAAATAATACTTACATTGGTTGTTTGAATTAAGTTAATTCTAATTTTGTTTTAAGAGTTCAACATTTTGTTTATTTTTAGGTTAAAACAAATTTATTGTTAAAACTTTCTTTTTAATAAAAATCTGTGATCTTGTTATCCTTTGTAGTAAAGAATTATTTGCAACTAGAGTTTAGGTGATCACTAAAATCGTGTATTAATTGTGTAGCCTACCTAAAGTTAATTTCCATTTTTTTTTTACAAATAAACAAAAAAAAACATACAAATGACTTTGTAGAAACTAGCATTTTAACTGTCATCAATGTTTTCAACCATGACCAATTACTGTTGAGAGAAATTAAAAAGGGTTTTGTTTTGAGTCAAGATATTGGTAGTTAGGCTAAATGAAAATTATTAAGGTTTGTTTTTTTACCACAGTATAAATTAGTCTGTTGAAAACTAGAAATTAATTTTGCTTTGTGTTTGAAAATTGTGTATTAAGATTCACCCTTGATAAAAAAAAATCATATTTAGTCTTCATAATAATAAAAAAAAATTTTACCTCCTAGCGTTCATCACATCTTTGCAATATCAATTTTTATTATTAATGATTTTTAAAACTTTACAAAATATACCAAAGCATAAAGATTTCATTTAGAGTTGGAAGACACTTTTCTTATTCATAAAACAGCTTCCATCAAATCTCACGATAATATTACAAAAGTATTACAAGTGAGAACAAAAGAAGAGCACACACCAAAATCCAATTTGTGAGGCAAGTGTAGTGATGCGATGTGATGTGGAGATTGTCGGGGGAGTGGGGGGGGGGGGGGAGAAGTCAAAATGCCAATCGCACCTGGGGGAGACAGGGTCATGTTTAAGTGCTACTTAGACGAATTACAGCTTCCGACAGGCAATGTCACTGTTACACCGTTAGAGCACTTCACTGGAACTGATGCAAGTGAAACTGTTAAGATTTATGTATCTGTACCAACGTTATTGATGTTATTATTTTGGACGTTTATATTTGTACTATAGAATTTGTATATAACAATACATACAATCATAATGCTTTATAAAGATAATATTAGGTATAACCGGGAATAGTTTTTGTACCTATGTTTACCTTTATTTATCTATTTTGCTCCACTTGAATTCTAAAGGGGTTCAAATAAAATCATTTCACTCAATGTATGCGTTTGCATAACTTTTCCACTTGATGTTTTAGGTCATGACTTAGACCTAACCCTGCCCAACAAAGGATTCACAGATAATCATAACATTTCAACCTCAAAAACATAGCGGTAGTCGTATAACGTAAATTATTTTTAGTGTCTAAATAAATATGTTTCATCGCTTTCCGTGCTTCCTCTCCATTCACAGCACGGGATACTGTATATCAGCCAGTATATTTTATTTCATAATCGGTTTTTTTTTAATATTCAATATAGCTAAATGTGTTAAATTTGTGAGTTTAATGTTGTAGTAGTTTCGAATAACATTTCTGATTTACTATGGTTTGAGAAAGTCAATTGAGGTGTTAAATATGTTTTCTGAATTTAGTAATTTACAAGCCATTTTCTCAATCATCATTTTAATTCATTCATGTGTCACCATCAAAAATCCTTTTCTGATACCCCTCTCGGAGAGCTACAGTTTTCCCAATTAAAACAAAAAGTTATACAAACATTAATTGAAATATCCATCTGTAGACAATGATGACATGAAAAGGCCATACAATAACACCAAATTGCAATTATTAATTAATTTAGGGGTTTCTAACGACGATGTAAAACCAGAAGCTCGCAGGTGAGTGGAAGAATCATTCACAATTTGCACTAAAACTAAGATAGAAATTGTAATTTACTCACTTTCATCAGTCTGTGGGGCGGACAGGATGGCACTGTGTTTTTTCTTGACTTCCTCCACATTGGCCTGTATCTTGTCTATCATTTCCCGTATCTCCTCCACCTAAAGAGAAACATACCTTCATCAGCAATTGAATTGACACCATCCTGTATAGATTTTCAAATGCACCATGATCATAAATTTATCAAATACAAACAACTTCAATAGATTGACTAAACACACACAGCATCATCAGTGGTTGATAAAAAAACACACCGTCAGAGATTGATTGACAAACACACCATCAGAGATTGATTGACAAACACACCACTGTCAGGGATTGATTAACAAACACACCACTGTCAGGGATTGATTGACAAACACAACACCGTCAGAGATTAATTGACAAACACACAACTGTCTGGGATTGATTGACAAACACACCCCTGTCAGGGATTGATTGACAAACACACCACCGTCAGGGATTGATTGACAAACACACCACCGTCAGGGATTGATTGACAAACACACCACCGTCAGGGATAGATTAACAAACACACCTCTGTCAGGGATTGATTAACAAACACACCCCTGTCAGGGATTGATTGACAAACACAACACCGTCAGAGATTGATTGACAAACACAACACCGTCAGAGATTAATTGACAAACACAACACCGTCAGAGATTGATTGACAAACACAACACCGTCAGAGATTAATTGACAAACACACAACTGTCTGGGATTGATTGACAAACACACCTCTGTCAGGGATTGATTAACAAACACACCCCTGTCAGGGATTGATTGACAAACACAACACCGTCAGAGATTAATTGACAAACACACAACTGTCAGAGATTGATTGACAAACACACAACTGTCTGGGATTGATTGACAAACACAACACCGTCAGAGATTGATTGACAAACACAACACCGTCAGAGATTAATTGACAAACACACAACTGTCTGGGATTGATTGACAAACACACCCCTGTCAGGGATTGATTGACAAACACACCCCTGTCAGGGATTGATTGACAAACACACCACCGTCAGGGATTGATTGACAAACACACCACCGTCAGGGATAGATTAACAAACACACCTCTGTCAGGGATTGATTAACAAACACACCTCTGTCAGGGATTGATTGACAATCACAACACCGTCAGAGATTGATTAACAAACACACTGTCATTGGGGATAGATTTATAAATAGACCAATATTGGTGATCGATTATCAAACATAACATCATCGGTGATTAACTAATACACCATCCCTAGTTATGTGTAAACAAACACACCTTCCAGCAGGCATTGATTAAATTTCGCTGACACCAGTGGTAAACTAACATCAGGGATGATCAATAAACACATCATCATCAGCTTATAATTAAACAAGAACATGTCTAGTGTCAAACGTTAATAATTTTGAATGAATTATAAAATATCTTAAAACACAAAAGGGTTTTCTCCGTTACATCCCCTTTCCCCCTGTCCTACTGAACCAATTTTGACGATTTAGGTGTCATTTTAAAGCTCATGTTCTAGCGGAGTGACAAATCGTAACCAGAAGGTCCAGAAGGGTGATTTCATTTAAGGCTTCGTCCCTTTAGCATTTAATATCTTTCTAGAGTCCACTTTTAAAGATCAAGTAATTCTGATCAACTTTCTTTACAACGGTTGTAAATGTTTAATTACCGTTGATCCTTAAGTTAAATGTTTAACCACAGTCAGATAGAAAACATCAGACGAAACAGTTTATGAAAAGGGACTTAACATGATTAGCCGAGGATATTTTTAGAAATGATTGTAACCTGATTGAGGTAGGTAAATCAATCTTTTGTGGTATAAATCTACAATAAAGAAATTATATTTATTCTGAATCTGGCAGATTAGTAGTCTAATCTACCTAATTGCTGTCTTCAGCAATCATAACTTTTTAAGTATTAAAGGGTATTGCAGTATTGAGTACATACATCGGAGACGAGTTTGGTGCATAATTTATGTATGGGTGTCCTCGTATAATTATTATCAATATTTTACTAAAAAACAAAGTATTACTATTTCACTCATAACTAACTTAGCCAACAAACCATTATCAGAGAGTATCAAACTGTGATTTTACTACTGAGGACCAAAAAAAAACATTAAGTACAGTGGTCCTATGCTTAGTTCTTATTATGAATATAGCATACACCTATTGGCTACTTCCTTCTTGGAAGTTTGCTGAAAACTATAAAAAAAACTATCTATATTGATTGAGGCCATAAATAGCCTCTGAAATAACTAGGTCATATAAAATTTATAAGACGAATGTGGATTGGCCAAGACGAGACGGACGGTTTATATAAGTCAGACATGCACTGAGCAATTCAGAACAGACAGAAACTGAAGACCTATGAGTCTACGATACATGATAGATTCTCTGGCGAACCGTATATATCAAGTTATGCTGATAGAACCCCAGATTGTCAAGAGTTGTGTGGTGATGTTTGCGATTGTCTTAACCTTTTTCAGACAAGAATACTATTTTGAAAATTTTTTGGAGAGGGATGGATTTTGTAATACATTTATATGAAGACAACAACAAATCTTACAGTTTATGCTGAACATAGGCTTAGTGGTTAATGTCTTGGACTTAGGTGTAGGGGGGACGGGTTCGATTCCCGGAACATTCACTACACGAGGGTTTGGACTGTTTTCTATAAAAGCGTTTTTAAGTACTTCCTTTTGGCGTAGATCAAGAAAAAAATGTTAAACTATTTTTTTACATAAGTTAACTTAAACATCTTTAGGAGAAACATAAAAATTATAAAAAAACACTTAGGGAACCTTGTTTTACCTTGAAAAACAAAATTGTAACTTTGTACAATTTGTAACACAACAAATTGCACTGGGTTAAAATACGGACCCCCATCTCAAATGAACGATAATGATATAGGGACAAAGATTTGTCACTTTAGTGTTTGGTTATTATTTTGTTTACAGCAAAAGAAAGTGTAATAAAACATATTATTTAGTTTAAACTTAGTTTATAAAAGGTTAACTGTAAGAAAGGACCATGTGGTCGTAATATTCCCATTAATAAATATTTTCATTTCATTTCATTATTAAAACGTGTATTTTGTAGGCTTTGAACAAACCAATATCTATGGGTCTGATAAATTACATGAATCACTGAGATGTTATACCCATTATACTAATTAACAATGCAAACACTCATTAGGTTAATTAGTTAGGCTAATCGATTTGTGACTAGGAAAGCTAACAAATTTAAAGAGATATCTCCAAATTTCATTCAGTTAAATTATTGCAGTAGTGAAAAGGTCATATAACTGATTTTAACGATCCAACTGATTTCAATCCAAAAGTGAGCAAAATTTATATACCTATTAAAAATTATTGGGTTTTCTTTTCCGAGTCGGTTTGGCTCTTCTACCCCGAGTGATTTTTCATAATTTTGGTCTTAAATTAAAGGTATGCACGCACATATTTACCATCAAGCATCGTTATTAATTTATCAGTAAATATGTTTTTGAATTCTTACTTCAATTAAAGTAATCAATTAATATATTTCACCAGGTCTAATTACATTATTCTATACATTTTTTGGTGTAAGAACCTTCACTGAAATACAAGCTTTCATTTGAACTTTTGATTATAAAGGTCAGGCGTACCTAAAGCCCGCTGCTGAATCACGAATCAACAATAGGCTTAATTATAATTATTTTAGGACTTATCTGCAAAAGAAAGACCGAAAAAAAGAAAGAAAGAAAGAAAGAAAGACGAGATCAATGATACGTAACACTATTTTTATTTTAGTTATTTTATATGTCTTGATCTTTAAATACCCCTAGAAAAAAAGGAGTTCATTTGAGATATTGATCGTTTGAATCAGTTAAGAGATACCGGTACTGTATTACTCAATTAAAAACCATAAATTTGATTTCTCGGATATGGAAAATTATTTTAGATATATTTATTCAATTCTAACTATGTTATCCTATTTGTTTTGATCCAAGAACCTTCTGTGAAATGCCAGCTTTCATTTGAGCTATTGATTATTAATATTGGACATACTTAAAGCACACTGCTGGATCACGAACAACCCGAAATTCTCCAAAATTGAGCTTATTTATCATTGATTGGTAGTTAAATGATTTTGCTTGAAACCTCAACAGTAACCATTGATTTTGTTGATTTCTACGGATTTCACCTAGTATCTCATTAAAATTATACAAACACAGGCTGAAGTTCTTAAAAATGTAATACCATCTTTTTAGTGATGTTCCTAGTGAAAATTCTTTATAACACACACGCTTTTGGAAAAAATTAAGTCCACATTTAGTCCCCCGATCAAAAATTGATCACTTATTAATAAATGAATAGAATACCCCTGCTGCAGCAAATCTGCAGACTACGTCAACTTTTTGCAGTTGGAATCTCACCCTCCAGTGAAAAAAGTCACAACCAAGGGGGGATGGAAATAGGGTAACCCAAATTATTGGTAAAGGGATTTCTAGTTTAAACTATGTCCTACATCTTCCATCTGTTTCATACTCTCCCTACACTTCCTACACATAAAATACCCCTGCCGCAGCAAACCTGCAGACTAAGTGAATTTCCATTTGCCTGATTGGATTTACACTAAAATGTCTACTTAAAAATATAACATTTATTTCCTATTTAAATAGAATTAGTTTAACAAGTACTTAGGTTTGCTGCATCAGGGAGGGTAAAACTGTTTTTGTTTTTTTTTTTTTGGAAAAATTATTTGTTTTTCTTAAGCTCTACAAAATGGTTTGGAAAGAAATTGAAAAATGTTATGTTTTTTGGGTAAAAAATGGGAAAACCCTATTTTTACCCCATAAACCTCCCCGTAAAGACCCGTTCCCATAGTCCGATCATGCTGGTTCGCGAACTCGTTTGAATAAATGTAGATTTACACGTTTATACCAAATTTAATCAAAATCGGATCATTTTTGCTCGAGTTATCGTGCTAACGGACACTTATATGGAGTACTACGGTAATAGCTTATTCCCTATATGGGAAATTCACCAAAGATAGCCTGCCCAGCAACTTTATTATTACAGTTTAAACACTTTTTAAGTAGAGAGTGCTTTAGAGTGTTGTTTCACATTGTTCTTCTTCATATCAAACCCATCGTTAAACAACTCGAACAACATTGCATATGAATTGAATCAAAGATTAGACATGTGTGACTTACCTCCGCAAAGAACTCGTCCATGAAGCCGTCGCGGCCTTCCACGTTGACCGCAACGTCATCAGGACCGACGTCATCATCATCACTCTGCGCCTGAAACACAAGACATAACATGTAAAAATGTACATCTTTAAAAGTATACTTGACCAACCGCCAATTTGGAGCCATTGATAACGCGACTCGATGATCATTTCTAAATTAAAGAATGCTCTAGTTATCTAGAGGATGTGGCTTTTTGTAAATTAAATCATTAGTTGTCTTGAAAACCCCTTAATCGTAATTGTAAACAAATTTAGAATAGAAAATGGAGGGCGACTCTTTAATAAGTTACGGTAGAAATTACACCTTTCAGGAACTTACATTGTATTTTAAATGGTTTACGATACCTGCATAGTAATCCTTCGTTGCTGTTATGACAACTAGTTTCGGTTCTTCTGAACCATTATCAGGCCTCAAGGTGTCAGATGATCACTTCATTTGAAGGTCGTTAACATAGTTCAATAAATAAAACATATACTAGACACAAAACATAGAACAAATATACGGTTACAAAAATACGAAACACTTGAAGGAACATTGACAAAAAAGAACGTGACCGGGCTGAAATAAAGTCTATAATTGAGTATATTTATTCTACGTTTTTGTGTCTACATATGTTTTATTTATTGAACTATGTTAACGACCTTCAAAGAAGTGATCACCTTGACACCTGAGGATGGTTCAGAAGAACCGAAAGTTATCAAAACAGCAACGAAGGATTACTGTATGCAGGTATCGTATACCATTTAAAGTACAATAAAGAAATCTGGAGGCTTGGGTTGTGTCCAGTTAGGTCAAAATAAACCTAGTTACCACTGTTGTAATTTCATAAACCAGGTCTATAATTTAGTAGCCTCCTAATAGGTGGATTTCCGATGCAATTTACAAAGTGATGTCAGTAGGCTATCCGTTTAGAGGAAAAATAAATGCCAGAACCATTGACATAATTACTTAGACCTTTTCTTAAATAGGCTAGATAGTAGGGAGTCAAACTACAGTAGACTTCCTCTTATCCGGACACCTTTTAACCGGACAACAGTTTAACCGGACTACACTCGGCGGAAATTACATCTCCTTATCCGTACAATTTTTATCAGTACATCTGTTAAACCGGACTAGATCAGCAGGAAGTGGGTGGTACTGAAACGATTGTTCTCGAGAGAAAGATTTGAGGCCAGTGATCACGTGTCAAAATACAATGATCTCATAAATTTAAGTCAAATACTGTATACAGTTGCATTTAAACGGTCCATTTTTCCGAGTTCTTGTGGACGTTGGTTTAAGCGGAAAAAACGTTATCCGGACTGGCCTCGGTCTCGAGGAGTCCGCATAAGAGGGTGTCTACTGTATATCGAAACTTTTAAGGCTCTTCGGATGGTGCCATTTTTTTAGCCTAACTTGAATATTGTTGTTGTCTGTTTGTACTAATAAAATTTGTACCCTACATTATTTGATGTTTGTACGATTTGAATGCTTGGTAATTTGGTGACTTGTGTACAATTAAATAAAGTTATTTGAATAAAAGGTGCTACTTTGTGGTACATTCAAGCAACAATCTTGCTAGCCATAAGAAGCCCGTATTGCCAACATAAAACCACAAAACAGGTCTAAACTAGGTTTCAAAAAGCTAAGAGGACTTTATGCTTGACTTAGCCTAATTATGGTTTAATGAAGATTAAAGAAGCTTAACGCCCATTGAAAAAAGTGCTGGCTCACAAACATTCAATATCTAATAAATGTTTAGCCGGAGCCTATGTAATTAAACATAATAACTCTATATACTGGTAGGTATTAGATGCTACGCAACTTTTTTTTGTCCTAGGACGCTAGGCACGAGCTCGTGATTGTTTTATATTACTTCAGGCTAGACCTAGGGTTGCAGCATTATCACTTAGATAAACTCCATTGGTGATTTGGCGGGATTTGAACCCGGGACCTCACGGACCAAAGTCCCGCCAACCACTATACCAGCTCGCTCCCCCAAACCCCTAAGTTAATTACTGATTGAGATGGCCTAGGCCTAAATTAATTTTAATCATGTTTAATTAAACAAGAATCACAAATAGCCTACAGTAAAACCATAAGAATGAATCTTCATTAGGTAGCCTATACAAACAACTAAGTTCCTGTAACTTAAACTTAAAGTTGATTTGTAATAAAACTTAAATTATTTTTGTTACATTTAAGTTACATGAGCCAGCTGTAGCCTAGTTTTATTCTAAATGTTTAAGTGTAGACTTCTGCAGAGAACCTACGATACCGGTATATTATCGTATGAATAACAATATACATCGAAACTTATTCGTCACGATATATCGATTAGGCCTAGGCCTATATAATTTTTTCTATTGCAAACATTGATTTCAAAATTGGCTTTTGTTGACGTTTTAATTGATACTAGAGGACCCATGCTGCTCCGCAGCGTTAAAATAAATATAATATCTGATAGGTAAATAATCAAATTTATGATTTTTTTATTGAGTAATACAGTATCTTCAGTTTAACTGATTTTAACGATTAATAGATAAAATTAAAGCCTATAATTTACTGAAAATTTTGAGTCTAAAACAAAAAACATGGCAAATGTGTACGTGCATACTTTCAATTCGAGACCTCAATCATGAAAATCGGTCGGGTAGAAGAGCCAAACGAACTCGGCAAAGAAAAACCAAATTTAACTCCCATAAGAAATACATGGGGAGCAAATTTCGTTTTACGTAAATGTCGAGTGGGATTATGGATACATTTATGCCAATGCTTGATGGCAAATCTGTTCGTGCATACCTTCAGAACCAAACAAACTCGGAAAAGAAAAACCAAATTTTTTTAATATAGGCTATAAGATTTAATAAGTTAAATAAAACTATCATCATAAAAACATAACTTAAACACAATTTATTTTATGAAAAGTACGTAACAAAACAAATAATAACCGAAACATAAGATAACAATATTAAGAAATGTAAACTAAAAACCTACAAACCATTTCTTTCATTTTTATTCTTAAATATTAAGTGGAAACTAAGAAATAAAAGCTTTGTTAATGTCTTTGTTGTTGTTTTTATTTACATCATGATGGTAAAATGGGCAACTTTGTGATATTAATATCGAACCAGATAGGTAGGCTACCTAACTATGGTATTTATTGTGACGAACGTGACCATGGGAACCTATATAGAATTATATATCACTAGAAACTAGATTTTTAGCTGAAAATAACGGTGCAAAAATTTTTCCGCGCTCTCAAATATTAACGGAGTTACGGCTGTTTTAAGTTTTATTTACCGGTAGGCCTAGGCTACTTTGTTTGTTTGACCTAACCTATTTATAAGCCTATGAAATGTTCTCTCCAGATACTTGATATACTGTATTACGTTAATTATAAGTAATGATTAAAGTAGAAGACTCACTTTTTACCTGGAAATAACAGTGCAAAAATGTCTCCGAGGCCACGAATATTAACTAAGGTAGGTTTAACTTAAAATAATTTGACGTTTTGATTTCCTTTATCTACCTTCTGCCTTCTATTCTATCTAGTCTGCTACTAGCTACTAACTCTAACTCCTTCTTGCCGCAATACGGAATTCGGGAATTGCGGACTAGACTAACTGTTTGTAGAACTGTACTGAACCGAACTGAAATGAAAATGAAAATACGAAATTGAAGAGTAGAGACATAGATAAAACATACTCCTAGTCTATGGTAGAGATTAAAAATAAGTCAATCAAAGACATTCAAAGTACATGTACTACAAACATCTATCTAAGAAACAACAAGGCGAAGAAACAACAATAAATAAATAAATAAATAAGGCACTGAATAACTTATTTCTGAATGTTTTATGGAGTATGTTTTATCTATGGTTTTATTTAGGCATGTGTGGAAGGCAAGTCGGGCTTATGCGGATTCGTGACTGCATTAAGTGTTTTGAAGTTAGGTTAGATTAGGAAGGTAAAGTGTAGGTTATAGTGAACCGAGTTGATAATTTATATTATACACAGGCAGTTGTTGCGCCATTAAAATACACACTATTTTAATGGCGCAACAACTGCCTGTGTGTAATATAAATTATCAACTCGGTTCACTATAACCTACACTTTAACTTACCTAATCTAACCTACCTTCAAAGGACTTAATGCAGTCACGAATCCGCATAAAGTCCGACTTGCCTTCCACACATGCCTTTTCTGTCATTATACTTATATTTTATGTTACAGCAAGTTTGGTTTGGTTAGGTTAGTTTAGAATAGTTTAATTTTAAAAATAATATGTATTCATAGACTAATCAACGGGGTATCTATGGATTATCTTAGTTTTAGCGTAGGCAATCATAAAGGTGTTTATATAATTTATTACAGTATAATGTCTTTGAGATTAGAGGAAATTTTAATTTTAAACGTATTTGCTTTTGCTTCTCTACTTTGAGCGGAAGTAAGAAGCACGTGAAACAGTTATGTAAACAAATTACATTAATTGTAATTAGCAATATTAATTGTTGAATCACTTCTCGCGCAACAACTTAAGTAAACGATCTTGTTTCAACGTAATAATTGATTGTACATACTAATTTAAAACCTAGTTTCTTTTTTTAACTTGTAGAAAATTGTTATGATTGTTTGTACATACTTGTTTAAAACCTAGTTTATATTTTTTAACTTGTAAAAACTGTTAATGGCAGCGGGTGATTGTGATGGTTGTGTGGTTTCATATGTGGAGGCAGTAAGAAAAGATGAAGGTACAATTTTACAGTTTTTTGTAGACCATGGTGTTTATAGACGTACAAGACGTTGTGGTAACCGTCTGTGTAACAACGAACTAATAATTGACGAGTTTGGCGATTTCATATTTAGGTGCGGGAAATGGTATGAGCCACGAGCTAGGGCAAAAAAGGTTAAGTGTCGATTCACCGCCAGTGGGAAAAAAGGCACGTTTTTTGAAAATGCAAGACTTTCCTTAAAAGACATATTTTACGTTGTAGCTACCGTGCTTTGCGTACCCCCGCTGCGTCAAGACTTTATTCATCAAAACTTTGGCTTAGCCTCTAACACAGTCGTAGACTGGTATTCCTTTTGTAGGGAGGTTTTTGTTGACCACGTCGCAAACCGGGACATTCGAATTGGTGGTGTTGGACATGTAGTGGAAATTGACGAGGCAAAGTTTGGAAGGAGAAAGTACAATAGAGGGCGGTTGGTAGAGGGACAGTGGGTGTTTGGTGGAATTGATCGGGAAACTAAAGAAACATTTTTGATACCAGTTCAAAGCAGGGATAGGGACACGCTGTTGAATGTAATAAAAGAACACATATTACCGGGGACAAAGATAATTAGTGACTGTTGGAGGGCTTACAATTGCTTGGGAGACGAAGGCTACATCCACGAAACTGTCAACCACTCAATTGAGTTTGTAAACAGCACCAATCAAGCCCACACCAACACTATCGAGAGAACGTGGAGGAGTGTGAAGGACAGAATTCCGAGGTACGGGAGGCGGAGAGTGCATTTTGTGGGGTATTTAGCAGAGTATTTGTTCAAGGCTAAATACCCAAACTTAAACAATAGAATCCACCACTTCTGGATCGCCGCAGCTAAGCTGTACCCGCCTCAACAATAAGGTAACTAATAATTATTGTACATATATTTTAACCTGCGTAAAATTAGCCTAGCTTTATCCATTTGTCATTATTTTGGATCAGCTGGCTGAAGGCAACTCTAATATGTTCTAATATGTCTAATACGTTCGGGGCCATTAGAGGCGTGTTTTTTCCATATTTTGTTTCTTTTTATTAAGGTCAATAACACAATCACTCATCCCCTGGTTAGCACAGTTCATTACTAATATATTTAATAATACTGTAGTACTTTCTGATAATATTTAACAAAGTGTTATGACACTAGCGCTCAAGTGTCACCAACATGAACTAGACATGTAAAAACTTCAGATTTTAGAATGGAATGTGAGTCTACCTTTGTTTATTAGTGTATTTTTAATAGTAGTTGTTAGGCTTTAGAAGTATGCCTACGTAAAAATCCTTATTCTATAAGGATTTAAAAGTGCATAAAAGCTACATGGTTAAAGTAACAATGTTGGCCTATGTTGTGGAGTAGATTGGATTACTGGAACTGGATTTTCTCAAATCCATCGTTCCGCCGCCACTGACCTTTTCACTATTCACTTGAGTTTGAGTAGTTGCGTTTGCGTACAACCTTTGTACAACTTATAGTAGTTATCTTGTTTCCCGAACTATCATTAGCCTATGCTGAAATTAATAAGTTTGCGGTAATTATCTTATTAATTGTTAGTGTGAGTCTAATATTTACTTAAAATCACTTACAATTCACATACATTTGATAGTTATATAAAGTTTCTGGTGAGGAAATATCGTCAATTAAAATAGACTAGTCAGTAGACTTACAAAGGTAAATAAAACTGAAAACAGCCGTAACTCCGTTAATATTTGAGAGCGCGGAAAAATTTTTGCACCATTATTTTCAGCTAAAAATCTAGTTTCTTGTGATATATAGGCTAAATCTATATAGGTATTCGATTACCAGTATATGTTTCCATATTTATCTTTATTCATCCTATAATAGCCTATAAGTTTAAATAGTATTACTTGATTGATTGTAAGAGGGTGGACTCATGGTCCAAGCACGTCAACCGAAGCTTTATAGTATTACTTAATGGTACAATAAATCTCTTGAGTCTCTTGAGTCTATATCGTAAGTTAGGTTCTCTGTGAAGGTGTTCCCATGTTATAGTCATCATTTAGCTGCATTTTTTGCCCCACCACCATTGCCCATGTTGAGTGGGTCAAGTTTCCGCACAGCCCCAACCATTTTTAAAGTTGAGTGGTCTCCTGTATTAAGTTTAGGCTAGGCCAAGGCCTAATTTATTTAATTTTCATGACGGTTAAGTTTATTCAGAGCAAATATTTTTCCAACATAAAGTACCGTAGTAGGCTAACTTAGTTTTTCATAGGCCATAAGTTACTACAGTATTTAACGTAATTTTACGCGAGTCCAGCTGGCCTTTTTGGGGAGCGAGCTGGTCTAGTGGTTAGAGCGCGGGACTCTGGTTCCTGGGTTCAAACCCCGCCAAATCACCAATGGATTTATTTAAGTGATATTGCTATTTTTAACCCCTAGGTCTAGCCCGAAGTAATGTGAAAAACAATTCTAGGCTCGTACCTAGCGTCCTAGGACAAAAAAAACATACGTATATTCAATTAAAATTACAGCTTGGTGACCAAGTAACTTGTTGTAGAAGTTGTGGCCAGAGGTAAGTTACAGTTTCGCAGAGAATGAATGATATATTACCGGTTGAAACAGTAACTTAGTTTGATTAGACTAATTTATGATGATGTAGGCCTATCATAGGTACCGTAAGTTATACCCCCACCAGGATAGCCGAACTCAGATAGTTAGTCATAGTCTGGGAAGTCTCAATGTTAATAATGTAAACTTATGTCTCTGGCGTCAATTAATAAAGTTTGTTTGTGCAGTTATAAAATGTGAGTTTTAATCAAAGAATCTACATAATAAGTTAGTCAACCCTCAAATATACACCATTAGCGACAAGGATGGGATTCGAACCCTTGCGTGCAAAGCACATTAGATTAGTCGTTGTCAACACGATTAAAGGTCTCTATAGTATGTAAGTTACAACCGCCTTCCTTTTGGGAGGTCTTAAGGTAACCCTTAAGATGTTAAGGTCTTAAGTTACTTAACTCTCCTACTGTAAGTTAAATAAGAATTTTTAGATGTCACGTAAGTTACTGTGATAACTGTGTAGACAAAATATGATGTGAAATTTGTGTGTTTCTGTTCTAATCTCAATAAAATCAACGTAAGAGGCTTGCCGAGTGATAAGTAATGTTAGATATAACTTTTTAGGCCTAGATCTAGGCCTATACAGTAAACTTAAAATACTTAAACGTAATCCTTCACTAATACTTGAACACGCGTTTTCTTTTCACTTTAGGCTACATTTTTAGAAAAGAAAAAAAAAATGCTTGCCTAAGGTCTTTTATACAGTTTCAGAGATAAAAACTGTCAAAAGTTTGGTCCATAAATTTATTAAAACATTGTGAACAGTCAATTCATAGAAAATTAACCAAATCATTTTGACCATACCCAATGCAAGTTTAAATATCAGGGGGTGGGGCTGGGTTTTCTCCCTGACATGCTCCATCCCTATATGTGAAACTGAGATTATTCTCACTTTCCTCATTGATTGAATGGTGATTCATTTGTTGTAAAACAATACAGAGGAACTCATCATGATTGGCAACAAGTAGTACCTGAGAAACCAAACAATTACAATACTTTTTCAACTTATTTCAAAGTCAATCCCTGTGCATAACATAGAAACTAGTATCTTAGTATTATTGATGTCAAATTGGGTGTAATACTAGTAACATAAAGCATACTTACAGCTTTTAAAGCTTGAAGCCTGTCCTTGGTCATCTTATAACCAGGTAATTTACACCGCTACTTCAATAAAAAATCCCATTCACTGAATTTAGCATGAAACAACACTACTACACTAATAGACGGACACTAAAACTGTAGACGACGTTAAAAATCGATATGCTTCTGCATTGCCGTCTGTCAAACTGCGGCTGCGCCCGTGACGTCATTACAAAAGCTGCAAAACAAAGCTACTTTATTACCAACTTTTAAAATTTCCAAAAAAATAAATGAAAACATGCTCAAAAAATTATAATTTTAGATAAGTGATGGAAATATTTATATATTTTTGTAGTATATAAAAGTATTGTGGTTAAAATTTGAATTTTGATTTCCGTTTCCTGCCTCCATCATCACCCAATTCTCCTCCTCTCCAACTGAAACACCATTGTGAACCGTAACGTCTTTGCAGTGAGGTAAGTTTTATCGACTAATTTTCCGTGCATCCCGTAATATTATGTTCTTAAACTTTATTTGTAGATTATATAGGTAAATATGAACACAAATATATACAAATGATTTATTTTGCCTCTAAATTGCATTTGTTATGCAATAAATACTTCGGTCAGTAATGGCCATTTTCCTTTGGAACAGAATTGGTGGCGCCATTTCATATGATTTTCGGCTACAATTAAAAAATACCGGTAATTTATGTATATAAATAGGAAGTAACATGAACTGTAATTCTTTAAAGCTCCTATATTTATACTCCTTTGTAACCCTAAGCTTAATTTTATCAACCCTCTACCAAAATAGGTCTTACTTAGGCCTAGTAGTTTACTGATGGCAACCCAGTTGCAACAGGAAAGTCCTTGAACTAATTTTTCAGACAAGCTTAGCTTCTGTTAAGATCTATTTGGGAGTATATCACAGTCATTTTATTTTTATAGCCTACAGGATTTTTATTAGCTTGAAGACTAGCAAGGCCTAAGTTAAGTTAAAACTTAACCTAACTTAGCATTTCATTGTTCATTGGATTAACCAAACATAAGTCAACCCTTTGAAACTTAAGTTTAGTTTTGCTAAGTTAATCCGGTGGAAGTTTGTTAACACGTTCGCTTACTGAGTCCTGCATTACTTAACTTAAATATATGTGACAATGCGACATTCCCACGGACCGAGGAGTTAATTTTAATTTCACACATAGACCAGGTGTCACTTGGCTGACAGTAACTTACACGCAGACCAAAGGGTAAGTTAAACTTGTTGCACTGAGATAAATGTGCTGCAATTAACTTAAGTTAACTTAGTAACTTATTTGTAATCTATAGGGTAAGCGGGGGGAATTGGGTGGGCGGGGTAATTGGGTGGTAAAATTTTTAACAATTTTTATATTTTTTATTTATTGATATTTTAACATTTAAATGACATGTATGGACAGCCAATCTCTTCAAGAATAAGCCATAACCTTTTCAGATTTGTACCTTTAAACATTTAAAGGAGGGAAATAGTTTTAGGGACCCTTGTCATTTCGCGATTCTAAAAGTTGTATGCAAACTTTTTCAATCTTTCATATAAAATGCATTAAAATTTTCATACATGTGAAATTACATTATTTTTCACCATAAAATGAATAACAATATACCAAAGAACATGCACAATACTTATCTTCATAATAAAACTAAGTTACTTCTAATTTTTTTTTTTTTCAAAAATGTTACCACCCAATTACCCCCTTATGGGAAATTGGGTGGTAAATTTTAAAACTGAGCTAATACTGTTTCCTTGGCTTAATTTAATTAAAAAAGGCAATAATAATAATATTTTGTGAATATAATTCACACTAGAGTTTTTGTTTTGGTATTTCACCACTACCACCCAATTACCCCTATACCAATACCATTAACCCTATACCACCCAATACCCGTGAGTTCACGTCACATTGGACTGAACCCAGACGACCTAAAAAAAGTCACAAAATTGTATTATAGTTACTTAAATAGGCATAGAGACTGCAGTAGCGACTGAGCTGATGTAGTAAACTAGTGCATTAGGCCTACATTACTTAGTTTATACAGCATCCCTTGTTTTATATCGTGCGAAGGACTGGAAAATCGTGCCTCATTTTCTAAAGTTTTGAGACCATATTACATAATTTAAACCTTATTAGAGAAGAATCTGTCCCTATTTTCCTGTTAATATTATTAATGTACTCTTTATATTATGAATTTAAAAACTGTAGGCCATAATATTTAATTGTGGTTAAAGATTTTTTTTATGTGCGTAGTTCAGGAAAAATATGTTTGTTACCGCAAAATTTATGGTAAATTTTGTTTGTTTTTTATTAAACCTAGTTAAAAATGTTGCTTTTAGTTTCCTTTATAACACCCAATTTCCCAACTTTAATTAGCATTTAGTGTTTATGGATTGTTGACCTACCACCCAATTACCCCCATGGGGGTAATTGGGTGGTAAAACACATTTTAATTTTTTTAATTTTTTTTGGGAATTGCGGGAAAAAAATAAAACATGAAAAAGATAGCTTTTTGTATTATAAAATTAATTAAGTAGGCATTTAACAACAAAAATAGGAAAAGTGGCCTAACCAGATACATTTGTAAAACATACCTCCCAATTCCCCCCGCTTACCCTAAGTTACCTAATTCTTGTTACTAAAGTTTAAAAATTGTTGTAATTTTCACTCTCCATTCAAAAACAAAGAACTGTGTTCAGATTCTTTGTCACTAGATATCAAAATCTAAGTTACCTTGCGATCAATTTCACTGTCAGTAGGCCTATGTAATGGCACTGAAGATACTTAGCTCTCCTTTTATTGTGTTTCTTAGTTTTCATCACACAAACTCACTTGGAAAACAAAAAGTTACTGTCTAGGAAATAATACCTTAACTTACAGAAACTCGCTAAAAAAACAAAAGCACGTGCACAAACTTTGTGTGATGCGGCAAAAAACCATTATTTCATTTCCAACTGTCATACTTAAATTATGACATCACAAATCATCATAACTTAACCTAACTTAGGTACCCACGGTCACAGACCAAGTGACGCACATGTGCATCAGCTAAGTTACATCCCTGTAAATTAGTCCATTGCAGAGAACTCAGGGGCTTCAAATAGACTGTTACGAAGATAATAACATTAGGCCTAAGTTAGGACACTGACACAAATATATTCGTAGGCTACGAAGTTAAGAATATAACTTAAGGACAGACTGAGGTCACTAGGCAAGCTCGTTTCTTGGCCATTTCGTTACCCTAATCCGACAAGAGCTTTAAAAGATGTTGGGTATAAACATCATAGGAGGCCTATATTAAACTCATAGGAGGTGGTATATTAAACTATGTTTACATAATTGATCTATCGTACTTGGGCTAATTCAAGATTAAATGTAGCCTAAGTTACTTGACTCAAGTTAGGTATTTTTTGTTACAGGTAGATTCTAAATTTTCAATTCAAGATGGCTGAGCAGGAGATGCCGACATTTAAGTGTGTCTTGGTCGGAGACGGTGGTACAGGAAAGACCACATTTGTCAAACGACATCTTACTGGTGAATTTGAGAAGAAGTACGTCGCCACGCTTGGAGTAGAAGTGCATCCACTAGTGTTCCACACCAACAGAGGTCCAATCAGATTCAACGTTTGGGACACTGCAGGCCAAGAGAAGTTTGGCGGCCTTCGAGACGGTTACTATATCCAGGTAAAAATATGTTAAGAAAATGTTAGCCTATGAAAGTTAGCCTACTTAGGCTAGGTTTAAAGAAAAAAAGTTACGACAATCATGTACACAAGCTCTGACTTAATTACCTTCTCCAATAAAGCCAATAAAATCAAAGATTAAACTTACCTACAGTACAAGTTTTGATTCTTTTTTAAAGAAGTTTTTGTAAAGTACCTAATTGGTTAACTTACGGGTACGTCGTGAATATAAATTACACAGTCCAGAGTTTTAAACAATTGGATCTTGTTTTTTTAAGGTAGGCCTGCCGCTAGAGCATTAAATGTAGGTAGGCTATTAATAGCTTAAGATTTATATTCCCATTTTTAGTTTTGTACCAATGTTACCTTTGTAACTTATAAGCCTATTTCGTAACAAGTAGGCTATAGCCAAGATGTTTTAGTTAACGTTAACAACTCATGACATGCAAACGTTAACAAATTTCCACTTCAATGCAGTAAAACTTTTTAATGACCTCCCTCTCCCTTTGAAAGCCGAACAGGACATCGGAAAATTCAGGAAATTAGTTAAGTCCATGTTGATAAATAAGGTCTGCTACAGCGTCCGGGAATTTCCTGGTAGTCTTTAACCTTATTAAACACAAAAGAAAACAATTTGTATATAATGTATTTAGTAGTTAATTAATTTCATAAAAATGTAATCTCTTGACTTGGCCAATGCAATGTATTGTTAATCTGGTTGAATAAAGGACTTTGACTTTAACGGTAATAAAAGTTAGCCTACTTCATTGTTAAATAAATTTTTAATGTGTAGGCCTAATGATTGCATTAAATTGTTGTGCCAAATTTCAGCTTTTATTGGTCATAAATTTAGTTTATTTTGAAAACTAAGCAGCTTACTAGTAAGTTAGGTATGTGTGTCTAATCTTGAGCAATAATTTTTCACAGGGTCAATGCGCCATCGTTATGTTCGATGTTACGTCTAGAGTCACATACAAGAATGTTCCTAACTGGCATAGAGACTTAGTCAGGGTTTGCGAAAACATCCCAATCGTTCTCTGCGGAAACAAGGTTGACATCAAGGACAGAAAAGTCAAGGCGAAAAGCATAGTGTTCCACCGTAAAAAGAACCTCCAGGTATGTATTTACTACAGTTTTACAGTAGGCCTACACCCTTATTTAAATACCGGTCCTGGATTAACCATTGTTACAATGAGGTAAAATACTGTACTATTCAGAAAGTAAGGAACCTATCTGCCGTCGATAGGCTGCTGCTCGTGCACTTTCTGGTACGGTAATGTATGTGTTTGCCTTCTCAATGACAATCCAGCCGTCAAAGCAAAAGTGTCACTGTGCTACAATTTTAAATCACTTGTTGAGAGGTGTGGTCTATTGTAACTTACAGTTTTTGTTGACCGTTAACTCAAAGCCCTCTAGAAAGTGATTGTCAATCGTGGTATACGGAAATAACGTAATAAATAAAGTTCTGCCTGAAAATGGTGCTTTCGGAATTTTAAAAATAGCCCTAGGCATACTAAATTTAATATCTACCTTATGTTTTTCCCTAACAATGCCCGAACTCATACAGCAATTCTCTCGCAAGATCTTTCTTCATTCAAATGGGTGAATGGATTCCCCCTAACCACCCGGGTGACAGTTCAGACCTTGCTCTGAGTGAGTTTTACCTGTGTCCTAAATAAAAAGGCTTGGTCATAGTAAAGCGCTTTGATGACGGCTAGAGTGATGCTCCAGTTGCGTGTCACTGGGCAGCTGAGCTTGCAGACAGCGGAATCCTACGACGAAGGAATTTTGAGGCTTGTCCAACTCTTCGATTTGTGCCTCTGTTTGGTGGGGCTGTAGAAATGTACCAAATGCTCTTTGCTTGAATCAAACCTGTTTCTTACTTTCTGAACTTAGGTGGGTCAGGTTTGAATCCATTATTTGTCTGTCATATTTTACATGCTTATTGTTACATTGGCTAGTTGTCAGTTTCAGACACATTTGTAGGTTCCTTATTCGACCCAGGTGATGGTTCTACAGAGAGTGTGATATAAAATCTTTTTTTAGCAGTAACATTTTTTCAAGTTTTATGTTTACTTTGGAGATAAGATTAGATAAGATTGTTAACCCAACAAATATCCTGATTTAATGGGTGAGGTCTCCTTTTTCAATGGAAAAAAACTTGTTTTGGAATGAACCTTAAACAAAATCTCAAGATTTCTATAGGTAGGCCCTACTCAAATAATGGTTATGTTCTTGCTTTTTATTGGATTGTGAAACCAGCATCACTCGACCACATTCTTTTGCTAATAAAACGAGGACTACATAAAATTAATGTCTCATTGAATGTTACTCTATACATAATTGTGTTGGTTATTTTCAGTACTACGACATCAGTGCCAAGAGTAATTACAACTTTGAGAAGCCGTTCCTGTGGTTGGCCAGGAAGCTGATTGGAGACCCCAACCTGGAGTTTGTTGCAATGCCCGCCCTCGTGCCCCCAGAAGTTACCATGGATCCCCAATGGCAGACACAGATCGAAAAGGATCTCAAGGTAAATTATCTCCTTGTTGTTTTAGGGTATTATTTGAAAACAATACTTTCTCCATATACTATGGTATATGGAGAGAAAGTATGTGTGGTGATTTTGTTATTAATAGAGTGCAGTTCTACATCTCGAGCACGGTATATCTCTTTTTTGTTACACAATTATCGTTATTTCACTTGTTCGATCACACAGTTAAGACAACGATAAAAATAGTATGTAGCCTAGTAGTAGGCCTATTCTCAGTAGGTACAGCGATCTATTACTATTGCCGAAATGCAATTATTTTGTGATTTTTTTTGTTACCTATGGAAGACACAATTTTAGCCATTGATAGTTGGCTCAATCATACAGTTCCGAGGGTTTTCACGATATTCTCAGTAGGCTACCAATTTAAAAGGTTTTACTTCTGGAATAGTAGTATCAATGGTAATATATTGTTTTATGTTAAATAACGCCCACCTCTAGTGTATGGTTTGTTCCAGTAAGCAAACCATTGACAGTGTTTTGTTATTTTGTTCCAGGAAGCACAAGATACTCCTTTACCAGAGGATGATGAAGACTTGTGATTCGCTTTTTATCGATGCCCACCTTCGATTCCAAGCTACGCAAGAGCGTATGATAACAAGCGCCTCAGCGTGGTGACACCCCATTGGCGTGCCCTTTTTATATTGTTAAATTTAAGCTTTTGTCATTTGGTTACTTATAAGTTATTCTCTGTTCTTCATGTTACATTTCAAGACTTAAAAAGTAAGTTGTACAAACCAAATAAATACCTGTTTAATTTGTATTTTTGCGTCTTTCATTCCTTTTATTTTAATTCTGCTAGAATGTAGCTTGTATTTGAAACTAATGTGACAAGTTAAATGATTTTTATCAAAATAAGTTATAAGGTGTATGTTTATTTTATATTTTATTGCACAAAGATCCTAATAAATATCTTTTAGATCCAATTTATTGCCAACTGGTTTCAGAGGGCCGGATTTGAATTCAGAGACCTATATTTTGACTATATATACATATTAGGAATGGTCAAGTCTCGAAATTTCGGGAAATTTTAAATCTCGTTACACGAGACAAGATTTCTTTTTGACCGAGATTTTTATCGAGACGAGAATAAAAAAAAAAATTAAAAACGCCTGCAGAAAGTCAATGCAATACCCGCAATACAGGAGCGTGTTGTAGTTGCGTTTCCTTTGCGAAGGCGTTCTTATTTAATTAATTCTATAAATGTAAATATTACTTTAATTATTTTAATAATATTACTTTAATAACATTTGAGAAGTTTTGTTAAGTGTAAGCAGTGTGAGGAATGTTTTATTACTATAAAAAGTCAAAACAAGTAACTATTTTATAAAAATTAATATTGCTTTTATTTTATGATTTATTTTATTTTAGGATAAGTTGAACTCTATCCTAACTGATATCACTATGTTTCTTAATCGTAGGCATTTTTAATAAGTTAGGCGTGATTAATAAAAAAATGTTATCCTGACGTTTTTAAATAAAAGATTGTAAATATTCTTGCCTATTATCATTATTGTTGTATTTAAACAGTCATCTAACAATGTTACAAAATCAGGTAAAAATTTTGAACGTGCATTTCCCGTTGTGTGTGAGAAGGGAAATCCCGTCTCGATCTCGTCTCAAAATTTTATGAGAAATAAAAAATCTCGTCTCGAACTAAAAATTCAATCTCGTCCATCCCTAATACATATATTTATATTTTATTAATAATAGCTATTTGTGTATTAAGACTGCAGTGTGTTATTGCCGCTTGAGAACTGTAGATGGCCGCACGAACCTTAAGCTGAGTGTGGCCATACATGAGCAGCAATGACTGTTTGTGCTTGTAATATACACTAGATTTTTCCTACCACCATAATTAACTTACACAGATTAACTTTTTGTTGCATATAAAATGTAATTTAGGTAATGATTGTGTTTGCTTTTTAAGTTTTGGTATTTGCTTACTGGTTGACATGACGGCTCCACGGTTGTGGTTGCTGTAGAAACGCTAACAAATATATCAGCTGATTCAGCGAGCGGAAATTAACTCTTGCGTACCGCAGATGTGTCAATGTGATCATTTCCATGTGGTGGTAGGAAAAATAAATTAACAGTTTACAGTTTTACTTAGTCAGCAAGGAGTAAATTGATAAATTCTATTCCAATTTTGTTCAATTTACCGCTATTCAAAGACAAAACAGATTTTGTGTAAATTTCAAACCTTTAACTCTTGACATTCAAGAAATACTTCTAAAAATTAATTAACTACACTTTCCAAAAATGTCCATTAGTTATGAAAATAATGTCAGCCAGGTAGAGTCCACTTTGTTCCACACAAGTGTTAATACATTCCTTACAGTACACTATCGCCGAGTTTTTGAATTGAGTTGTGACGACGAATATGAACCATGAGCTCACCCAGTACATGCCCATGTTAGCGGAACATGCGTCCTAGTGGTTAATTTGGTGGTCATATTTTAACTCCCGGCTCTCACCTTTGCTCGTCTCTTTTTACTCGTCCCAAAAACCAACAAAGGGAGCACAGGCTAGGCGAACTATCCTGAGCAGACCGGGTACACTAACGTGCTCGCCTATATTCGGCGATAGTGTACTGCAAGCATTAAAGTTTTGCAAAACACATCACAGCAGCTCATAGCACCAATTATTGTTGCCGTATCCTGGTAAAGATAAATTGCGGCAGGGATTAATTACCAACTGGACAATTTAAGGTGGAAATGATATCATGGGATCCAAATTAAAAGTGGACTCGACGAAGTCGCTGCTCTGTTGTGATAGACTCGCAATGCAAACATAGAGCATGGTACCGTCCAGTGTTTCATGGCCTTTAAAATGGCATCACATTAAAAAAACTAATGACCCCACTCCCCATTATACTAGTGCAAATGTATAATTTTAAACTTACTGATACTCTAGGACCTAATTTCATTTGTTGACCTATTCGGATTTTTAAGGTTATCTACAGAAATTCGCTAACAAGTTCAAGGATCAAAGGAATGATAATAGCTTAGTAAACATTCATTTAATAGACACAAATAAAAAACAAAACATACTTTAAAGCACAGCTTTAAAAAATACCTTATAGAAAACACCAAAAAGGTCTACAGGGCTTAATGCCCTTTTAACGAACTGTATTCTATAAAATCTATAAAAACTTTATACTTTGTTAAGATTATTATGTAAAAATTCAGTATAAAACTAATTATTATTAAGATCACTGGTTTTTAACCAACAAATAATTGACAACAATACAATACTTCCTATTTTAGGACAATTTCTTAAAAAGCTAATAAAATAAATATTTAAAATATAATATGAAAATAAATTTTAGAAATTCGTAACAAAATCTAAAATACTTTTGATCACTTGTAATATTGAGATTTTGTAAGCATGTTGTAACAATCAATGCAAGCAATGGAATGCATAATCGAGATCAGGAACGCAAACATATAAATACTGCTTGTGCAAAAATTAAACTCCAAAAATATTTAATTTATATCAATAACATATCTTAAGATAATCAAAAATTTTTATATTTCATATCTATAACTCTAGTTATGAAGTATGGATTAAGAAAAATTTCCAAAACTGAAAGTTAAAAGAGATCTTAACAGAAATTTGTACTCATAAATTTCATCAAAGATTTCTGTAAATGGTTTGAATAGTAATTTAAAACATGTTCAACTAACATGCACTTGTTTGTTATGGTGATTAAAAATGTTATTCTAAAACATTTTTTAAAGGTTATGTGTAAGAAATGAGTATATTTAAAATCATTGTTCCAAATTTGATTGACAAAACAATGCAAGAGCAACTTTTTTTCATGCGTTTCCCTTATACACATAAATCTTAAAAATCTAATGGCTGGCACGTGAAGTGATATCAAAATGCTGAGAAAAACCTGAAACAATAAAATGTTGTTTAAGTATGGAAACAGAGAGAGAAGAATCAATTCTCAATGCTAATAATGAGGAGGTGAACACATGTAAAAGTAGGAATAATTAGCCGAGCATGGAAAAATTGACTAGGGGTGCAATTTGACTACTTGTGTTAGTATTTGACAATTTCCGGGCAGAGGTATCCGCACATTTGTTATCGTACTGTCTGAGCAGTCCGTTAGTTGCTTTGATGTGAGGATTAGTTCAACATGAAGCGGGAAACAAAGATCCCTTACGTTCTTTGCAAAATTACGAGTAGACAAACAGCCAACCACATGTCGTATGTGCGGTCCCGCCTCAAGAAAATGTTTTACTTACAAATCAAATTGAATATTCAATGATACTTTCTATCTGCTTGACACTAGTGGTATGCATTGTTAGGAAGCACATTAAATACAGGGTGTCTCTTAAAGAGCTGCTATTTTTTAATTTACATACCAGACGTATCAAACAATAATGGAACAAATTGAGTCCATAATATACAAACTTGAAACGCTTCAGGTATAATAAATACTTATAAAATACCCAAGTCTCATTTCATTCTGGTTACTAAGGACAAATTGATAGAGCAACGAAACAAGAAACAAATTTTGTTAGTGAGATTTGTGCATAGCGATTTATTTGCATCAGTTTAAATTAAGGGTTATGAATTACCACTATCTTTTAAGTAACATTGTAAAAGAAAATAAAAAAATGAACCTGAAATTATTTTGCAAATATACTTTAATATAGCTATAATAATATACATCTTTTACCTACGACTGTTTTTTAAGGTAGCCGTTTCAGTTCAGTTCTTAGAATTGAAAAGTTTCACATACCAGCATAGTTTTACTCAAAACATCACGGGTACAGACCAATCAGGTTCAAGGATTGAGAGAGAAGAAGTAAAATTTTAATGATTCGAACTTGAACTATTTAGTTCGTTGCTCAGGCCAATTTAATTGTCGAGTGGTGCAATTAATGTTAGTTACAATGATTCGTTGCATCACTTTCAGCGGCAATGAGAGGTTATAAACGAAAACATAACCTCTCTTAGAAGTTATGAGTAGTGATTTTTAGTAATTAAAACACTGTTGTAGGTAAAGTAGTGTACGCAACTCGCCTAAATAGTGTTAACGACACTAAGTTTTAAAATTTTCTACTAACACTATCTTTACGCAATTGTTGCGTAAACTACTATAACAAAACCACACTTATATTATGTCCTGATTGGTCCCAATCACGGGAACTTGGAAGTGTTTTTTTTTAGATTGTTGCAGCTGTGGAGTTTAATGTTTTTAGCATTTTTGATACGTCTGGTATATTAATTGAAAAAATACCTTATCCAGGGACACCCTATAAATCCACACAAACCTCTAGAAGTCCTTGTACTTGGGACACAGCTCCTGGTCCTCTGGTGTGCTGACCACCTTGGCCGGGTCGACCAGCAGTTGGTCGTAGTAACCGTCCTTGTGCGTCTTCTCGTAGCCGTGCAGAGCGTGTTCCCTGATAAACTCCACGGCCAGCTTGGTGTCCGCGGTGGGCATCAGCATGCGCCAGCCCCACGACAACAGGACAAACGGCTATCGGAAAATGAGCATGTAGTGAAATGTTTAAGTTTCTGGATTTGGTAAGTTCTGAAAGATTGTTCAAGTTAATGGTTTGGATCTATACATTGTACATTAAAACCCACATTTATAATAGTAGAAATGATATAGTAGAAATGATATAGTTTTACCGAAACGCGATCTGGAAATATTCAAAACAACTAAACCCACATATTCTGGTGTGAAGTTTTTAAAGTTGATTCCCAAACAAATCTAAGGTATTAATGGCATTAAAAAGCTTAGACAATTCTCAAAGAGTTTTTGGTAGAAAAACCTCTATTGATATGGGACCTATTCTACAGATGATTTTTTTTATGTTAAATAGTTGTATATAGGCTAGTATTTATAAACTCACACTGTTTATTGTACGATTTGTACATAAATAAAGATAATTTAAATAAGTTAAATGATCCTCTTGTAGAGTGTAATGTATTCTCTTTCCTCATTTTCCTCACAATAATAGTTGATTGGTGCATACAAAGTTATAGTTTATGTTAAGTAACACTTAAAACAGCCTCAGTAACTAATTCTAATGCGAGTTACAACCAAGCCCAATTAGGATAAGTGAAGTTAACTTAAACTCAAACAGTTATTAGCTCTGCAAAGTTCTAATTGGTTACTTACCCTTTCTTTAGGCACGAGACGAGAAGCACTGATGACGTGACGGTACAGACAACTCTTGACTACTTTCTTCAACTTGTTGACGAGAGACGGAGCTGCACAGGGATGATACAGGAAAATAATGCCTCCATGCTGTAAAAATAGAATAGGCTGTTAAAACTACGATGAGCTATACAAAAAATAATGCATCTGTGATGTCATTGTCACTTAGTTTATGGGGTAATTTTGTGGGGCAGTAGTAGTGGGGCAGTTAACGTTTTTAAAAAACAGAAAAAAGCAATCCGTATCCTAGCTGGCATAAAAAGTAGAGTTAGTTGTAAGACCTTTTTTCCTGAATACAAAATTCTTACTTTACCAAGTGTGTACATTTTGCAGAATATCATTTTTGTAAAAACAAATATTGAACAATTCTCATCTCGCTCATTAACTCACAATCATTACACCAGACTAAGGAATAATTTAGAGTTACCATCATTAAGACTGGCCTCAACACAGCGCAGCTATAAATATTTACAACTTAACTTTTCAATGCCCTCCCTGAAAATGTACGCAACTTGCCTATTAAGTCACTGAAAAATGTATTGACCGATTTTTTGAACAGAAAGGTTATCTACTCTATCGAGGAATTTTTATCTTTCAAACATGATGATTTTCTGTAAAATTCTAATTGTTAAGTAGGGTATTGTTTCTAAAGTATGTAATAATGGTTTCATGAACTGTGATATAATAGTCTTTCATAATAATGTTATTTCTGTGAACTTTATTTAAAAATTTATTGTTATTTAGTTTTAAGCTGTATCTTACTGCCAATTTTAGCCTTAATTATTTTGTTATAGGCACTTACCCAACTTGTTTGCTTAACTATAAACAGTATTATTATCATCATTATCAATACATCTCAAATACTTTTGTACAAAAACCCAGTATTATTAGTTTATTAGTATAGCATGTTCATCTATTTACACTTGACTCTGTACATTGTACTTTGAATTGTATATTATCTCCATTGACCTGGCCTATTGTATGACATGTATACTTAATGGCAATAAACTATTTGAATTTGAATTTAGAATAGGCTGTTAAAACTACGATGAGCTATACAGAAAAATAATGCCTCCTGCTGTCAAAATAGAATAGGCTGTTAAAACTACCATCAGCTATACAAAAAAATAAAGCATCTGTGATGTCATAACAGATTATTCTGTTAAAAATACAATCGGCTATAGAGAAAATAATGCCTCTGTGGTGTTGAAAAGAAAAGAGGCTGTTAAAACTAAAAACAGCAATATTAAACTTTGATCTTTAAAGAACATTAATTCATTGACGAAATGGATACAGATTCAAAAGTTTGAAAAACTTTCAATATTTCTTTTTTTTTCTATAAACACCAAATACCTATAATAGTAATGATTAAAAATAATATATGGTAAACATTTTCAACATAAAAATATATAAAAGATTTAACAGATTTAATTAATTTACAGACGAGCTTAAACAAATTTGGTAAAACAAATCAGTATGGATTTTACTTTAGGCTGCAATTGTAAAAGGCTTAGAAATAAATATAAGACTTAACTATCTATATATTAATTTGTTAAGTCAAAAAAAATTCACGTAAAAAGGGTTTTGATGAAAAACATTTCTACTACATAATTGCTTAAGTTACATATTTAGCAAATAAGCTTTTTGAGAAAATGCCTATGTAATCACTTTTTTCTAAATAACTTTTAAAAAGATATAAGAATTCGGAAATTTACGATTAGTCAATTGTGCAAATCAAACTAAAAAAATATCAATAGAATAAATAGACAATCATCACTGATCTATTGGTATTTTAACAGGTGTTCAAAGTCAAGTGAATTTAACGGCCATTGTTTCAAGTTCAAACAAGTTTTTGAAGACTTACGTCTTGCACGTCAATACTTTTCTCAAGCTTACTTCAAACTTAGGATTTACTTCCAGGAAGTTAAATTACAAATAAGTTCACAGAACTTGATACTTGATTTTTGTATTTTCTTTTCTTGGTACTGTTTTAAACATTTGTTTTCTTCACATTTTCCTTACTTCTCTCCCACATTTTCTTATGGTTCATGATTTTTATGCATATTTCCCTGGTTGTTCTATACATTGTCCTTGCTTTCCCACAAATTTCCTAATGTACTTTCCTGATTCCAGACATTTTCATAATTTATATTGAGTCTCACTCTTAAGCTTACTTCAACTTAGGGTGAGCTCATAAATAATATGTGATTAATAATAGTCCATAGATAAATGATAAAGTAGGAAAAAATACTTGTTCTTGTCAAGTAAAATTGTTTTAGCGACAACATAGCTTTTTTGGAACCAATATTCTACTCTTCCTATGATTTTTAGTCATTTTCCCACAGAAATTACCCCGATTCTTACCTCCATGTTGTGAAGGTATCGCTGGGGAGGTAGGTACTTATATTCACCGTACTTGGCCCATGCTGGTCGATGAGGTCCGCTGAAACAGGGATACCAACAGTAAAAAACCACAAAAATCCTACTTTGCTTCATATTTTTGAAATCCATGTTAGTTTTGAATTTTAGGTACAGATCGTGCCAATGAGGATGGAATTTTTGGGGAATGAGACAAAGGCAAATAACACTGAAAGTCACACCACTAGACTCTGGTAACAAATTAATCCAAGGCCAACTAATTGCTGAGATGTTAAAAAGGGGATTAGTGGATAAAATCACCCAAACTTTGTTTTAAAAATATTCCTTTTTAAACACAACTAATCACATTTTCATAGTGAAGGTGTGGCTTGGCTCGCATTGCAGTGCAAGAGTGCTCGTGTGAAAAAAGCTCAGGATCTATCGAAGACAATGTTTTCTTACATAGGCTTAGCCGGCCGGTGTCATCAGAGTTCATGGTGGTGTTTTTCGGCGTCAACCGCGTCGTCACCAATAGACTGTTGCCAGACGTTTCACTCTTACTGTGAAGTGGCATATTCAGTGGCTAACTGATGATGCCACCTCACAGTAAGTGAAACGTCTAAAAACAGTGTATTATGGTGAATTTTTATCCAAGGTTTAGATGTATTTCCTAAGAGTAAAACAAAAAAATTGAATTTGGGTTGCGGTAAAAATAAAATGTTAAAAGGAAAAATTGGTATTTTCCAATGTCTAACCTTTACTAATTTTGGTTAAATAATGTTAGGAGAGTTCCATATCACATTAACCATATGGATTTACGATTGATAAGCACCCGTATATTTTTATATTGAGCTATGTTAACCTTACTTAACCTGACTAAACACATAATGATACAAAAAATTACTTGGGACAATATTTTGAATTGTAGAAAATTTTAGAATAAAAAATTGGGACAAGATTTACATTTAAGATATAATCAGCCTAAAACGTGATTTTTTCCCTATAATTCTGGGTAAAAATTAAATTTGAATTAGGTATATTTTAAAAAACAATTATTGGCATTATAAAAAAAGTTACAGTACTTACAATGTGAGCAGAGGATGTTCATACGGAATTTCAGACTTCATACAAACATGTCTGGCCTAGAACAGAAAAGAATTTAGAGCTAAAATGGCTCAATTTAGTTTTAGAACCGAGAAATCAGCTGCTAGAAGTCATCAGATGATTATTCAATTTTCAGTCTGTCTTTTATGATTCAGTATGATTAACAATAATGTTGTAAGTTTCAGAAACAGTAGTCACATGAAATGTAAGCTTAAGCTAAATTAAAAGTCAGCAGAAACTTTTTTTGAAGCCGATAGCTTAGTAGGCCTAGTAACTGAGAATAATCTAGCACACAGTGCAAAGAATCACTCCATTTGACAGTTACTTCATGCATTGCATTATTGAATATTACATCAAGTGACTTGGCAAAATCCTTAAATGGTTTCAAGAAGTTCTTTTGTCGAGGATTTCGTAGGCAGGTATTGGCAAACGCTAATAATTTACAAGTCATATGCAACAATGACTTTTAGTTTCATTGAATCATTCAGCTAAAAGGGCCGAGGCCGCAACTTTCACTAAGATTAAGATATTCACTTACAGTTAACTGACTGATCTAGCTCATGTGCTTTTGACAAGGTTTTTTACAACGCAAAAGTAAAAATAATCCGTAAAACGCCTACATGAAGAAACAACCTTAAATGGAGAACATTAACATTATTTTTTAAATTGACCACAGTCTGATCTGGAATTAGCGTTTTAGGTAATCAAGTTGAACTTAGTGGCTGGCCCGGATTGGCTAGGTCAAAAGGACCTCCGAAGAGAATATGCTGTCCAGTCAATGGTGTTTGGTCAATATTTCTACATTTCGTAATTGATTTTTGTTTGTTTTTTGTTTTTTTTTACCTATTTTACTTTGCAATTGCCCGTAAACATGGGCCACAGAAAACCTGTGCATGGTATGTATTCACCAAAGCAAGGGGTGAGCCAGTACCAGTACAAGGGTGAACTTTACTGATTAAACGTAGTGGCAGGTACCAAGAATTGATCAAAATATGTTCTATATCCTATCTTATGCAAAATCCAAACTGTGAGAATAATTCAATAGAAACCAAAACATCATATGCTAGGGATAGCATATTTCTTCCTTCTTCCTGTGACAAGAACAAAGAATACAACTGAAGAAGTTGAGCTAGTTCCAAAAATGCAATGTTTCACGTGTTTATAGGCTATATGTTTCACTTATATCATAGATAAAACTAGACCGGAACAAAAAGAATCGGATAAGTGTAGCCACCCCTCACAAATTCGGAGCGGAACGGACCGAATCTGACAAAGTGTAGCCCTAACTTAACTGTTCTCTTAAGTCGATTTAAAGATTTATTCACTTCTACTCACAATGTACATAGGAGGAATATGTTCCTGCTCCAGTGTAGCCTTCAAGGAAGTGTCAGGTTCTAGAAAGTCTCCTTCGGCACAAATGTAGTCTATATCATTGTTGTTCCAGTCCACTGTTAGGTTGGACTGAAAATAAAATAATTCATGATAAAAATAAGAAGCAAAATAGTCTTCTATTGTTATGGATTTTACCTGTTGACTATTTCAGACATAACACTAATGTTAAGAACAATGGAGATGTTGTGGTGTTGTATGAGATGTTAAGAAGTTGTTTAAAACTTAAATCATCTCTGGCCGCTGGATAAAGGTAGTATATAAATACAGTAGGTGTTCTTCCTTATTTGTTCTTTATTTCAAAGGTATCGAATAAATCAAAATTCATACCATCCTTGATTTCGAAATGGGAAAAATGTTTGAGTTAATTTGTGTTTTAATCAATGGATTATCTTTCATCATGTTACCTTTGGAAATAATTACCTGTTTTGTTAACAATTTGGCTTCACATAATCAATTTACTTAGTAAGTATCCTTCAGATATTCATAAAATATCAGAAACCTTTTAACAATCAGTCAACATGATCGGTCAGAAAGTATAATATGAAGATTGAAGATTAATGACGAATAAATCTTGTTAGACATTGTTTATTACTACTTGAATCCTTGAAGATTTGACCTTCAGGACAAGTAATAAACCTAGCGAGTTAACTCTTTGTTGTTTGACCTTCAGGGACTTTTCTCATACTATTTCTCATGCCAACCTGCGACCTTGGCAAGTTGCAGCAGAATTCCTTTGTCACTTGTTTCTAGACCAGAGTACGCACTAGGAAGTCAATTATATAACTTTACTGCATTTGCAAAAGCTAATGAAGTGTAAAACAATTATTTGAGTTTGTCTGTAGAAACCATCATTTTAATGTGTATATCAGGAATAATATTTAATTTCCATATTCAGGAAGTAAACGGTTTTTGTGTTTAGAAAACGATATAAATTATTTCTAGGTTAGCTAGCATAATGTTTGTTTTCTATTATAAATGCACACATTGTGATTTTAAACTTTTAAATTTTGCATTTTACTGTTTTTTTTTTATATTCAATATTTTAGATAATGGTTTGAATGTAGGCTATTGTTTCCTATTGTTGTTTACAAATATATAATAGTTTGTACCATGTAATCCAAATTGGTAGATCTACACAAATTTGGATCACATGACCAGACCAAAATGGATACTTGGATTTGTTATTTTTTTACTCTAGACAAAATCTAAAGCTAGAAAAAAAGTCACCCACTTATGAATTTTTATATTTTTTAATAAGCTTTTTTTGAAAATCAGAACTAAAATCAATTGTAATTTTATTTTTAACCAAACGTGAATTTCTTATTTCAGTAACATATTACAGTAGGCCAAGTGTTTATTTTTTTATTTTTACAATGAACAAGTGTTTTAACATTAATATTCTAAATATGATTTACGTTAAAGTCTAATGATATTACTTTTTCATTTATTTAACATTGATGTATACAGATTTTAATAAATTTCCACACTTGACCAATCAGGTTAATCAACTCTGTGATGTTTAAGGACAAGGTCAATAGAATACCGGAACAGAAAACTGGTTCCACAGCTTAGAAGGATTAAAAATCACATCAGTTCTTTTCCATTACGATTTTATGGAGCTATGTAGCATTGAGATTTGGAGATGGTGTGTGCATTTTGACTTCCCTAGGTAAAATATACCATAGCAATTCAAATTAAAATATATAACTTCCAAAGAAGAATCATTGTTTATTTATTTTCTGTTATTTGGGATTGTATATATATAATACTTTCAGCTCTCTGAAAGGATTTAAATCTAATAAATTAAGAAAGATCTGAACTAGCAAATAAATGTCTCGTACAGTCCTAATTCTACTTACCTTTCCGTCGTCACAAGTACTGTTAATCATTTTCCACATGTTATTGCCGTCCATTCCGCCGCCGGAACCCCCAGTTTTGGGTGCTTCTGTAGGCTTTTCAGGGAACCATTTACCAGTCCATGATTCAACTGGCTCTCTGTATGAATCAAAGAAGCAATTAAAATTTAACATCTGCACAGTTAATAAGTTAACTGTAATTAACTTATACAAGGTAATTACTTAGGTAATAACTTATAGGTTAATTTACTTAACAAGGTAGCAACCTTGGTCCAGTTTTATTCTTAATTTATATAAATAATATTTCCAGACTAAACATTTTTGGTCAAATCTTTTTATTTGCCGATGACAGCCTAATTTTCCTGCAAGGAAAAACCTGGCCCGAGGTGTATGACAAAGCCACACACGATCTCATGATAATTAAGAAGTGGTTAAATCAAAATGTTCTTTCATTAAATGTTTCTAAGACAAAATTCATGCCTATTTCTATTAGCAAGAGTACAGACTTCAATTTAGCCAATTTAACAATCCACGAATGTGACAATTATCAAAGTAATTCTTGCAGATGTGAAAGTATAGAAAAGGTCAACTCTTATAAATACCTAGGTGTATTGTTTGATGAACGATTAAAATGGATAGATCATGTTAATTATGTTAGAAATAAAATTAGGAAATTAATTTTTGCTTTCAAACACATGAGAGAAGTTTTGACGGTTAAGGAATTAAAAATGGCTTACTTTGCTTTTGTTCAATCATTACTTTCGTTTGGTATTATAGCTTGGGGTGGCTGTTATAGGAGTACCTTGGAGCCATTAAATATTGCTCAAAAATCAATTTTAAAAATAGGTTTTGGGAAATGCAAACGTTACCCGACTGACGCTTTATTTAAAGAAATAGGAGTCCTCTCTATTCGCCAGTTGTATGTAAAATCAATATTAATAAACATCTATAAAAATTACAATAACATTTTTCAAAATATTTCACATTTATATAATACAAGATATTCTTCTAGAGTTGGAATCACCACAATTCAAGTGAATTATACTTTTTCTACGACTAATTCATACTATGTTTCACACTTAGTCTATCGTAACATATGTAACATTTTTAAGGATTTCAAATTTTTTGAATGTGACTCTTTAAAGGTATTTAAATTCCGCGTCAATGATTTCCTATTCAGTTTAAATATTGACGAGGCCGATTCTATTATCACGGCGGACTACCGGCGCACCTGATCCGACCTTTGCACTGACTGACCTTGGCACTTTGTTAGGACTGTCCGCAGTCGAATTACTACTCTCTACACCACTCATACTCAACAATCCACTCATCACTCTCCACTCTCCACTCTCCTCACTACCACCATTACACACGGAACTGACACAAAAACACACACACACACACACACACACAGTCTGTCTGTCTCTCTCTCTCTCTCTCCTGGCCACCACGAAATCAATGCGCAGACTCACCAGTGCTGTGTTCATGAAAATACGTTTACATACATCACTAATAATAACAACCCTTTTATTTTTAATTGCCATTCCACAAATTCAATAATTTACTTTTTTCTATTTGACAGCAACTTAGCAGACGCACAGGTAGCACTGCCTATGTCTGCTAGTTCCATTTGTTTATTGTAGAATATTTTGGCTCATTAAAACTTGTATGTATTTTACTATTTTTAGTGTCATAAGTCTCTGTTAAGTATATTTGATTTTATAATCACTGTTTGTAGCCAATGCTTTTTGGAATAAACTATATATTCATTCATTCATTCATTCAAAAATTCAATGGTGGTGATAAAAAGCATAAAACAAAACTACATTAAGGGCGCGCTTTACCCCTGACGCGCAACCAAATGCAAGGGTTTGCAAGATTTCTGTTTTCACCTGCTACATTGAAGGTAGAATCAAAGTTAAGGTCTCATATTAAAGAGGATGAAATTTTCTATAGTTCTTATTTCTATACTTCAATTATTTTAAATACACACCTTATAAACTTGAGGAGTTGTAGTACAAGAAAAAATGGTCTTTTCAACTAGCCTTAACTTATTAAAAAATAATAATAATAGGTTAAATACCTTGTATACGTCCTCAATCCAAGTCGTCTTTTAAATGACTATAGTTTCGGGGCCAACAGCCCCATTGTCAAATATTCTGTCTTGTTAATTACTGTTTATAACATTGGTCGCCGTTGAAGTACACATATACACATACACTGACACACGAAACATTTATATTTACACGTAACATTGAAAAATTATACTTTTTGGCCGGCCTAAACAAAAGTGATTACATCATTGTGCGGACCGGTACACTGACTGACAATATACACTGACAATATATGTGTACTTCAACGGCGACCAATGCTATAAACAGTAATTAACAAGACAGAAAATTTGACAATGGGGCTGTTGGCCCCGAAACAATAGTCATTTAAAAGACGACTTGGATTGAGGACGTATACAAGGTATTTAACCTATTATTATTATTATTATTCAATCCAGGAGGCAAACATGGATAAATTATTAAAAAAGACGTTTTTTGAACATTTGAAAAACCCAGAACTATAGATTGGTCTCTGTACTACTACAAGCCGTTTAGAGTGCGTAGCTATAATTATTTGTTAATTCTAAAACAGTAATCTTGGAAACGTCTGCAAGCGCTTCTCGCAGCGCTGTCCAATGGTGAAACATAGCTACTGAAGCCCGAGCTGAGATTTCCGAGCTGAGGTAAAGCGCACCCTTAATTCATAACTCTAAAAATAATTCTAAAAGTCCCCCTAGAAAAATACTTACGGCTTGATATCAACATCCCTTCGAGTTTTTTGCTCTAGATCTTTTTTGATTTCGTCAAGATCAGCACTGACCCCTGAAAAAATTAAAACAAATTATTGCTCGGAGAATCTAAGATTTTTTTAGTGGAATAAGTTATGCAGATGTGGATGAAGACTTTAAGTATCAAGTTAGTAAGTATCTCTGACAAATTAACGAGTTTGAATTATTTGTTACAATTACCAATGTTTATACTGAAACTAATTTATTTATTTTTTTACTAAAGATACCAAAACCAGTCAATGAAATCTCAATATTTAAATATAAAATAGTTCTTTTTAGTGTCAATCTAGTCCCTGAAATGTGAGTCGTCACAACTGGCTTCGCAGGAAGCAAAGTCTTAACATAAAATGTAAGATAAGTTTGAAGGTGATTGAAGAGAATATAGGCTATCAACTTGGAACCAATCAAGGAAGAGGAAGGGCAATAACCTGTCCGTCGATGTCCTTGAGTGATGTAACCTCAGAGTTAACAACATAACAACATATAAAAACATAGTTTTTACTCGCTTAGCCAACATTAGTAAACCACAATCTCACTAAAAGTGTGGTTGTTTAAACGTTCTACAATTTCAAATTAAATGCTGCACCATATTATACTTTGAAGCAATACATTAAAACAATAGGTCTAGAAAAGTTACCCATACACTAACCTACACTACTGTATATTAACTTCCCCAGCCGGTTTTTTTTTTCTAATTAATTTTCTGTTGTCTTTCTGTAGAGAAAGGTTCAAAATACACCATAAAAAGGAAATTTCTTCCTTGTATCAGTGGTACCACCCATTTCTCAGTACTGTAGAAAGGATATGTTCCTTGGCTGTGATTTTTAAAACACTAGTTAACCGCCCGTGCTCCGCCACGGGAATATTGTCAGCAATAAAAGACATAATAATTAACAAATACTGTTTATTTTTGTATTTTATTTAGGGGCTGCTTAATTTTTTACATAAAAAAGAACTGGTAGTTGGCCTGTATAAACTATTTTATGTTAATCAAACCGACGATATATTAGTTTAACCAAATAAATGTTTTAGTACCTGGGGACCGAGCTTTGCTCGGGAAACATTATCACTAGGTACACTATACTTTGAGAGTATTCTTTGGTCAATGTAAATCTATCCCAAAAATATTAATTTGCGGTCAATTGTTTCATGACATCAATTTAACTTCTATTAAAATAATGATATCATAGTTTACTAAAATGATGAGATAGTAGAGTTTTAACAATTTGTTTGGTTCCTCATAAACGGCCAAAACTATAGAAAATACAGTATTTTTCACGCTGAATTCGAAAAAAGGCTATCAGCAGTAAGAAAATCTTCTCACCTTCCTTCCTTTGAAGTATTAGAGCGGAATTCATGAACGTTCCTTAACCTATTCCTTGTTCCTTACCTTAACAAAGGAACAAGGAATAGGTTAAGGAACGTTCATGAATTCCGCCCTTAGTCACTGCAAGAACTTGGACCGGAACCTTAATAAGCAGCAACTTATACTATGGAGATAATTTATTCATGTAGATTCCTATATTCGTTGTTTTTTGTTCATTACATTTGTTGTATGGAATAAAGATAGTCACTTACATGTAAATCACGCATCAGCAGTTGATCGTATTTCATGAATCTTTGATTCATTCTGTGAGTAAAAGATCTGTGTTTACGTCGTATATTTAAAGTTGGACATACTTTGGTTCAATATTAGAGGGTATTGACGTTCCAATCCGATGGTAAAAGGAGTCCCGGATCTTAAGATTATATAGACTACCTCTACCAGAAAGATGTTGATGCAAGTGAGACTTAGAACTCGCCATTTCAAATGCAGAGTTGTATGATATTATATTATTCAAAAAGTTTTTTTGTTTCTTTTGACCCTTAATACTTTATTTAAAGTCGCTGTAGCCCCGTTGATAAGATTTTCAATAAACTCAAAATGTTGATAAGGAGCTCATTTTACCTTCCCCTTGTGACAACATAAGGAGAATATATTTGTGCCCATGTTAGTCTGTTCTGACTCAAAATTCATAGATTTGCAGTAGTGACAAATCCAATTTAACGACCCCAATTCAAAAGAGTTGGTGTTTTTTTTAGGGATTTATTAAATAACAAACAACATCACTGCTCTTTACTTTTTTAGTTCGATGGTTCTCTACATGTTTTTTTTCGTTCTATATGTCTCTTTACGCCCGGTTTAGGATTACCTTTTCTTTTTCTTTTTGTACATTTCACACCCTGGGGTTAATGTTTTATAATGCGTTATAAAGTTTTATAACGCTGTAATGACCCGAGTCAACATTGCCATTAACATCAAGTCACATACTTCTTCGCCAGAACCGAAATCGTAAGTGTCACAGTTTCTCAAGCAACTTCCCTGTGTACTCGAAAAAAATATTTAGGCTATAGTTCACTGATAAATTGTAGTTCCACGTATCCCAGCGTTCCCCATCTCAAAAAGGTAAAGTTTGGTACTGCTGAACGTCAAACATTGATCTTGAGTAAGATCAATCACTTAAGATAAAATGTTTGTATGTTTCCCACTCATTAGCAATTATATCTGTACAAATTGCAAGCGGATTTCCCTATGATTCTTCTGGTGGCTATAGAGAATAAATTATATTGATCAAAACAATAAGTTTCCGTCCCCTACTATGGGTTTCACATTCCATACTCAAACTTAAACTCAATTACCACTTTCCTTCAGATCACTTCGCAGGAAAACTAAAACATTGAAAAAATACAAAATTGACACCAAAACATACAAATAATGTTCAAATACATTTATAAATAATACATTGTGGTATTAAAAGTTAACAAATACACTTTTCCTTGATCAAAATCGTGTGTTTATAAACAGGAACTCTTTGATTAATAATGACATACTGAAAGTGAGGTTATGAAAATAATAACAAATGTCTGACAAACATTAAACAGCTGACAAATAATTTATTAACTGTGTATTATATTCTTCAATAAGAATTGTATTGACTCGACCTTTGAAGGGCTGTAGGTCTTAACCCTTAGAAAAAACGTGAATTCTAATGAAGTTCTGCAAATCTATGCATTATCCCCTTTAATTTGACACATAGATCTTGTGGATCGGTCCAGTAATTACTGAGAAAACACTGTTACAACTGTGTATTAAATATATAGAAGATATGCCTACCATGTTTAGCAGTTTTATGAGGCGTAAGTTACATGGTGCAAATAAATATTACTTTGCTAAAAAATGTTTGTTCACTTGTGTGTTAAATTACATTGATCCCTTTGTGATGTGAAGTTCATTTATGTATAATAAAATAAAAGTTTCAAATCTTAGCTTAGCAAATTATTCTAAAATGTTATTACACATTTTTCCATTCTCACCTACAATACGGTGTTCTCTTATGGGGTAACTCTGTAGGAGCCAAAGCCGTTTTCAAATGGCAAAGGAAAGCAGTTAGGTGCATTAGAGGAACAATGCCCAGGGAAGATTGTAAAGCAGATTTTAAGGCCTTAAATATCCTAACCCTTCCATCTTTATACATTTTAAATTGCTTACGTAAAAGAGAATAGACCAGTACCTATAGCATCCGATCTGACATACATGCACATTACACAAGAAATAGCCATCATCTCAACTTACCACTTACAAGACTTACACTTACACACAATAGCTACAAATACAATTTTTTAATAAATTGCCTCCTTCTGCAGTAACGATTCAAATAAAAAAGTTCAAAACAATCCTTGATTCATGGTTAAAATTAAAACGTTTTTACTCTGTAGATAAGTTCTTGTCCTTGGAGGTTTTAGGTATAAGTTTTTAAATAATTTATGATCAACGTTCCTGTTATTTATTCTATGACTATGTTCAATTTTTTAATGATAGGATACCATTTGACAATGTCAATTGCATTTGTAGAGCTGAAAGACAATAAAGAGATTTGATTTGATTAGCTTTCAATTTTGAAGCAGGAACCTTCCCTGGCCTATTAAAGACCTCCGTTGAAAAACCACTGTATAAAAAGGCATACCAACCACTTGCGATAACTACTGACCTATCACTCTAGTTTCAACCAGTTCAAAACTATTTTAAAAAGTAGTAATAACAAGATTAATACAATATTTAGAAAGAAATAATATTATGTTTAAGAACCAATTTGGATTCTTAAAAGGAAAATCAACCACTAATGCAATGTTTTACACTTATAACAATAAGTAGTATGGGATCTTGACTCAGGAGAAAATGCTTTAGGGCTTTTCTTTGACCTGAGCAAGGCAAGATACTGTAAATAATGATATGCTCATCAATAAACTAGAATCTATTGGAGTGAGGGGGCTGGCACCGGGAGTGGTTCTCCTCATACCTTCGAACGAGGGAACAATTCGTTGAGGTCAGAGGTATAGCTTAGACAGTTCTGGATGTGCTCGGCCCTTTGTCTCCTCTCGGGACATCGTCACTTGTGGAGTTGCCCAGGGATCTGTCCTCGGACCTGTGCTGTTTCTGATTTTTATCGATGAACTGCCTTCAAGTGTTGAGGCTGGAGAGATCTGTCTTTTTGCGTATGACACGTCTTTAGCCCTGTCTGGCTCAACTTACGAGGAATTGGAATTAAAATCGTTTATTGAAGCAAATAACATAAAGCAGTGGTTTGACACCAATTTATTAAATCTCAACTTCAACAAAACTTAATTGTTCCATTTTTCAATCCAAGGCAATCCACACACAACTATCCTTTTAGACAACGTGGAAATTGAGTGGACAGAAGGTGTCAAGTTCCTTGGTTTAATATTAGACAAACACCTTAGTTTTTATGACCATGCCGACAGTGTGTGTATGAGTGATGGTTCCGGCATCTTTCTTTTAAGATAATTGTCAAATTTTTCTGATCAGAACGTCCTTATGACAGCCTATTATGGGGTAATTTTCCCTCATTTAGTATACACAATGCCGATATGGGGATGTGAGAATAGAAGGACCAGATTTCTATTTCAACTTCAAAAGAGAGCAATTTGAACCATCTTTAACCCTCCCAGTGTTACTTGACGAAAATTCGACAAGCAGCACACTTTGTGTAGTGTTACTTGTCGATTTTTCGACACGCAGACATCGTTTACGGCGAAGGCTCTATGACTGACTGAATCGGATTGAACTGGATCGAGTTAGGTATCGTTCTTTCCGTAATATTCTAAGCTTTCTCCAGAGGTCTGTCTCTAAGCGCTATTCATTTTAGTTCCGAAAATATTGTAGCAGACAGCTGACGTGCGTGTATTTGTAAACAGCTAGGTTCCCCCGGACCGATGACTGATGTGTTTTATTACGTTTATCATTGTTTTAGTGTTAAAAATCAAAAGTAGTGATATACGTGGTGCATTATAAGAAGATTTAAGTGGTTTTGAAGTGCTGGTTGATGATCCTGAAGAAGTAGGTAGTGATATTGATGTAAATTATCAGCCAGATTCCTAGCTATGGTTAGGCTATGCATTCTTAGCTAAACGCTATGTACTGAAATCAGTTTTTTGCCCATAACTTATTTATTTGCAAATATACTTCCTTATATTATTATATATTTGTAATCCTCATAAAATTTAGAACAAAGTTGCTATTTTCAAATATTTATAGGCCTATAATTTATACAATTTAATTGAGCGCGAACTTATTTTTTTTTTGAAAATTTTCGAAATTATATTTTTTTTACCTAAAAATTTTTTTTTTTTGAAAAAATGTTCCTTATGTTTTATATATAATATTGAAGCCCATGATTTTCCAAACAAAATGGTATATAGAACATTAGAATTAACATTGTTTTAAGCTTCTCAGATCCGTTTTAATAAAACCTTGCAAATGCGCCAAAAATAGGTGGACATTAAGGCCTAAACTATGGACACTTGGAGGGTTAAAGTCAGCTCGTGAACTCCATGCAAAGATTTTTTTCAGTCTTCAAATATTTTAACTTTTTCATGTATATCTACATTCTTGAAACACTCTTTTCTGAAAAATAACATTTCCATTTTTTCAAGTTCCAGATCTTCTTTGCGAAACAGTCTTAATCTGCATACCAAAGCATTCAAGCACCTTTTTCAAAAAACATTTTTGTTATAACGGTAGCCTATAGGTAGTGTTTTTCAATGCATTGCCAACCCATCTCGAAATGGATTCAAAACCTGTTATCTTTTTTAAATCACTTCAAAGATTACTGGTGTCCAAGTGTTCCTACCGTGTCCGTGATTTTATTGCTGATGGGTAGTCATGGCCATATGGTATGCTTGGTTCATGAATTGATTAAATGTAAATATTGTTTAGTTTAATAGTTATTTTATAGTTTATAAGACAATATGTATATTTATGTATATTGACTTATGCATTACCATGCAAATCTGGCCAAATAAATTACTTAAGTTATGACTTCGGCCGATGACTAAATTTGTAGGCTTATACAATGTACAACCATCTTTAAAATTACAATTATAAATACAAATTACGGTTATACAATTGTTTGGTAACCATTTATTTGGAGATCTAAAATCCTTACAAAACATGACTACTTATTCTTACTTAGTTGCTGCCACTACAGACAGCAACTAAGTTACAGCGACTATTATAGTCCCACTGTAATAGGCAGTTCTACCCCTTGAAGGGTTAACCTCTAAGAGTTATACCTAGGCTGAAAAAATATAGGCCTACATGATCTTCGGATTTTAGAGCACAAGTTAACCAAGTTGAAAATCGAGCTGCATGAAGAATTCAACCACAAATTATATTTGCTAGAAAATGCTAAATAACTTATGTATTGATTTTGTGAACAAGAATTAACTTACTTCAGCAGACATTTATTTGGCGAATAGGCTATTATTGACAAGGGAAACTAGGTTATGGACAACTTCTTTACTTTGGACTAATATTCTATAATAGAACAAAATCACTCACCCTTCATTTTTTCATCGAGTGCTGCACTCAGATCAGGAAAAGCATAGGTTGTAGATAGAACTACAACAGATAATATAAACAAAGACCGCATATTGAAGACACAGATTACCATCGCGACTACAACCATAAACTCAGTATGAACTGATCTGAATGCTTAGAGACACCGGTTCTCTTTATATACCCCTCCTACTCCCGTGCCATCAGTTGATCCGTTGACTATTCAATTAAAGAATACAAAGGACCAAGACTCGTTGGACTGGTTTTGCAGGTTAATGATATCCATCGTTGTGCCAAAGTCTATGGACTAAGGAAAGGAGTGTTTTTCATTGTTGTTTTTGTTCGCGTGGGCGATTGACATGACAGCGTGACAGGTGGCGAGAATAGTTTTTGTTTATATCAGCTGTAATTTGACATTTTTACAGACTATTCAATTGTGTATACAAACAAAGACTAACAACAGACCTAAAGCAAAACGTAGTAGAATGTTTATGGCAAGCAGATCCGATGATTTTATTATAATGAGTTTACTTAAAAACACTAATACGTAAACTTTTTTAATAAATAGTAATTCCTTACTAAATTGAAGGGTGTTCATAAAAAAAACTTTAAATTCTAATTTATGTTGTTATTTATTTTCCCTGGCTGTATAAACAGACGGTCTCGGTTAGTAACAACGCTAAACAAGACATCCAACTCCATTCAACACTCATAATTTCGTTTACATTTGGGTTCAAATTACTTTTGTAGTGTCCCATCTAAATTGATGAAGATAAAAATATATCTGTTTTACAAAAATAAAACAATCAACTAACTAAGCCAATACTTGTCATAAAAATTATAACCAAAACGCAAATAACAAATAAACAAATCTCCCCTAATAACAATATAAAAACATTTTGTTGACGCAAGCGCTCAAACTCCACTAGTCCACTAACTCACAAAGACACAGATAAAAAGCTTCATTTTATTGGACGAAAGTCTGCGTATACCATGGATAAAAGACGTATAGTCTATGCTTATATCATTCTTTCATTCAAAGCCAAAGATTCTACGATTATCTTGCTATCATTTTCAGCAATACCCACCTAGGTACCTTACTTTAAACTCAAAACTTATGATAATTTTAAATATATGTCAATAAGTACCACTTCAAAAATCTAAATATTTTAACAGTTTTTGCAGCTTATACTTTTGAAATATAGCATGTATAGCTAAAAGAGACAGCATAAAATATGAGCCAGTTGTGCCACATAGTTGCAATACAAGACATTAAAGGATATTGTAACTTCAACCTATAAGCTGGAATTCTCCTTAAAGAAATCGACTTTTGCTGGATCACTAATTCTAAGGAAATTGCCTGCCTCTATAAAGGAGGAATCAATAGTAAATTATTTAAAGCAAAATTAAAAAAAAATATTTAATTGGAAAGTCGCCTTATACAATGAAGGAAATCGTTGAATAAATATTCATACTTAAAATGTATTTATATCTAGGCTAGTTTACTTTGACACTATTTTTGTAACCATATACATGTAAGGAAAATAAAGATGTTTTTGATTTGATTTTGATTTTGATACCTGGTGGTTTAGGGCTTCCCAAGAAAGGAGTGGGGTCTGAAGGTCCTCCTCCTGTAAAATGTTGTTTTTTAATGCAGTTTGGTGACTTTTTACAGCTATTTTCAACGTCTAGAACTGTGTCAAAAAACCTCCGTTACATTTTAAGACGAAATGTATGTTTAAAATAATTTTTGCGGGGTCCAATGCTTTTGCTCCTGTAGCCTCCCTTCCTTGGAACCGCCACTGCCACTGAATATAATGCTATGCTTATTTTATTCTCTCCTATCCCTGTGGTTCTCACCTTGCCATTGGTGACTATGGTTGGTGGACCTAACTACTTGTAGGCCGTGTTTTGACGTTCTTCCTATTTGCACACAGCGGTGATTAACGCGTCATAAAAGCGTTTAGTTTGAATCATCAAGTTATTCTTGTAGCTTGACAGAAATATATCACAAGGTTGACATCCCATAGCGTTGACAGTGTCAGCCTTATGAGACTTGAGACATGTTATTTTATATAGTGCTGCTAGGCTTTTAACAAAAACCAGTTTTCTTTATTCGTCTGTGTCCAATTACGTCATCGAAATTTCTCGAATATTGCGTTATTCGGCGTTAACTAAAATTGGTAGCAGAAAGTCAGTACAGTAAAATTACAGACAGCTGACAGAAAAACAAACAACGCAATTGTTTCTCGTCGGAAGGAGTGAAGACGGCCATTATAATTTGCGGTTGTGACATTGTCAAGCGGCGATAAGAGTTTGTTTTGAGTGCAGTTTGTTATGTTCAGTGGTCTAATTTCATCCTAATATGGAGCTAATAAACAGGCGTATTGTCTATTGCAAGCAAGATCCCGACTACACAAGTCCTTTTGATGCATCGTTCTGCAATTGTCATGAATACAAAAATGGCCCAGTGATTTGCGATTGTGGAGAAGATATAGAAGGTAAATTTTAAATTTAACAAAGTTTAAATTGTTTATCCCACTATATTAGCTGAAACTATTGTTTTAAAATAAATCTAATGACAATTCAGTGCCATTCATTGCTTATATTTTCGTATATAACTCAGTGTTCATATTACAAAAATGCTAATGTGTCCTGAGGAGCTAGGGCCTGATAAATTCAAATTATATTAACGTTTTTTTTCTTACTAACTTATTTGTTATCCTTTTGATGTTTTCTTTGACTTATTTTTTCCTGCAGAACTTTGATATTTGACTCTTAACTTAATAGGATTATCGAACTATAGAATTATTGTATTGATCTAACACTAATTTATTCAAACAACCAAAATCCAAATTTTCTAAAGGCTAAATCGAGGCCCAATAACTTATTCAGATGCTTAAAAATTAAATTGATTATTAAACACACAGTGCAATAGATCTTGTCATGCAATGCTTAGACGATTGTAAAATAACATGGGGTCGGTCAAAGGAGGACCTATACCACGTTAGTGTGTATTGTGTGACTTGCTTTGTTCACCATTCAGCTGTTTCCTGGAAAATTTCCCAGTTAAATCCCCTTCTGGCAAGCTAAGAAATAAACTTGGTCTCGTCTTTCTACCTCCAGTTGGCAATACAATGGTTCCGGCTAACTTAGTTCCAGACAGTGAGCACTGCTATCTGTGAGTGTATCAGCAAACTACGTCGACTAAATTCACAATGCAGCATGTCATTTGAAATTCTTCAGAACAGAACAAAATATTTGAAAGCCAGTTTAAATTACATGTATCCATCAAGTGATTCTAGTTTCTAGTTGGTTAACAAACTTACAGCTGTTTTGTGTAGAAATTAACACATCTTCAGGTCAAGATCAAACGTTACATTTCATGGAATGGTCGTCATAAGGCTCAGAGTTAAAAAAAAACATATAAGTTACACATACACGAAACGGTACATAAATTGGCCAAAACACAAATTACAAAACACGAAATTTAAAAAGTAAAACTGACACGTGCAATGACGTTAGAATGTTGGTCATGACTGGTTTTTCTTTAGCTCACACACTTCTATTAAAATCGTCTATGACCCTCTTAAAACTTTTCCAACGAATTACGCAAACTTACCCCAGGGGTCATTTAAGTATTCACCCAAATTGAACACTAACTTATGGTACCGGTCTAGGCCTACTTTAGAAACTAATTGACGTTGATGGTAACAATTTACTTAAATTAACTTAAATACCCTAGGTAGGCCTACCTGAAATGTGTGTTTAGATATGACAAGATTATAACTTGCGTAGTTTTTTTAATTTTCCGTGTTTATTGGAGTTTTTATGAGGGAAACTACATTAATTTTTTAATTCAAAACGTTATTTAGCATCATAAACTTTATAGTGCAAAAAATACTATTTTAAGGTGCCGTCTGTGATTGATATAGGCTACGTAATATTACTCCTTTAAAAGAAACCTGTGTCCAAGTTTTTTGTACTGAATGGTGAATAAAGCTTTTGAATCTTTTTTTTTTTTGTTAAATACAAATAACCATGACTCCAAGTTTCAAATAATTGAATAAATTCTCTGTTTCCGGTAGGCCCACTCTTTTTAACATAATTTATTCACTTCACTTATTCACGCCTACACTATTTTCACAAAGTATATTTCCCTCACATCCTAACCGGTGATGTTTTTCAGTGCATGAATGGGCTTGGGACCAGCAGCTAGCTACTGCTACGACACGGTTAAGCAATGACAACCGGGAAGTCCAGTTCCATCCGGGATACAGCTCCGGGACTGCCGCAATCCGGGGGGATTCTCCCTTTCAGCGAGGCCACATCTACTATTGGGAGATCAAGATGTTGACGGCACTCTACGGCACGGATGTGGTGAGTTGGCTTTAACACTTCTGTAGGCCTACCCGCAGGGAAAAGAAGAAGTCATTGTCAAAGATTTTTATTGTCTTTAAACACATGTGTGCAATTGACAAAGTCACAAGCATATAATGTATATAAATAGCCTATTCTAAGAAAATGAAATTAAACTAGAATCTGTGCCAAGATATAAATAATTAGGCTAGTTAATTAACTATCTGAATTTAATTTCTATTACTGTAGGCCTACTACATTTTGTTAAGAAAGATAATTTGAATATGGATTCTACATCAATAACAACTGTGGGGGAGCTAAAGACAGTGTACCACGAGTTTTCAATTTCGGACACCTCCTGTTCTTCAGAATCAGAATCAGAATCCATTTATTGTCATTTGTCAACATTACATTGCTATAGACAACGTCAAAGAACATAAGAAATACAGTAATATGCAGTATAAAAAGAAATAGTACAATGTACTTGTCAGACTAACAGATATAACAGAGTAAAACATAACAAATAAATAATTAACATTCAGCAATAAATTGATATAAACTACGAAAATTAGGCCTAACAATAAATCAACTACAACCACTCACCAAAGCATCACTAAATTAAAGCTCATAACAGATCAAATTAAAATTTATATGAACAAAATTCATCAAGAGAATAAAAAGCTTTGCTTATAAACCAGTTTGACAGTTTCAATTTAAATTGTTTAATTTCGAGGTTTCTGATCTCTTGTGGCAATTTATTAAAACACTTAATTTGTAGATATTTATGGCTGACTATTGTTTTCCGCAATCTAGAATAGGGTGGAACAATATCTTGTGCTCTTCTGGTGTTATAATCATGGACCTTGTCAAAACATATAAAGTCACTCTGGTTTTCCTTTACATGTACAAGATTTTGAAATATAAAAATGCAAGGGACAGTCATTATATTGTAGTTAATAAAGCATTGCTTACAGTCATCTTGATAAGGTAAATTGGCCAAAATCCTTACTGCTTTTCTTTGCTAAGCAAAAACATGAAGAGCACCACTACTATTTCCCCAGAGCATTGTGGCATATAACAAATGGGAGTGAAAATTGCTAAAATAGGTATTTAACAACATATTTCTGCCAACACATTGTTGAAGCTTGCGTAATAAAAAACAGGCCCTTGAAAGTTTAGAAACTACTGATTTGGTATGAGATTCCCATGTAAGCTTCTGATCTAGAGTGACACCCAGTAATTTAACAGGCTTACAAACTTCCTCTGAGTCTATTTTTTTTAAAGTAAAACAGATTGTTTCAGTCTTCTTGGCATTGACTGTAAGGCAGTTAGCATTAAACCAAGAACTGGCTAATTCCATTACTCTGTCACTGTGTGCTTTTACATTTTTTAACACTTTATCAGTAATTATAAAAGAAGTGTCATCCGCATATAAAATGGTTTGGCAAGGAATATTGCCGGGCAGATCATTGATATAGATTAGAAACAGTAGTGGACCCAGAACTGACCCCTGTGGAACCCCAGCAAGGACCTCCTGAAAAGAGGACTCAAAGCCTGCCGATGAAACCTTGTGCAATCTGCCACAGAGATAAGTTTTAAAGAATTGCATCTGCATATCATCTATCATATCATTCTACTGAAAGCCCCTTGCAATTCAATGAATTTCAACGCCAGTCACGTACTATCAACAAAATTTTTACTATTTTAACCTATTTAATTTATACCCTGTTGTGGAAGGACAGGTTTAGTTTTTAACTTATTTATTTTTACAGATGGTTGGTGTAGGAACCAAGAAAGCCCAGTTGGACAAGTCTGCTTATCAGTTTTGCAGCTTGTTGGGATCGGACAAGGAGTCTTGGGGATTCTCTTACACTGGTAAGTGACATTTTTATTGTTAAAGCCAAACTGTGATTGTTATCTCTAGACCATTAATTAATCGAAAAAAAAAGACGGTACAAAGACTGTTACCTGAAACTAATAAATATAGGCCTCTGTTTTAGCTGTTTCAGATCAAACTTTTCATCTATTTAATGATCTAAGCTCGTCGATTGAATTCAAATTCACAAACTCAATTAATTTAGGCCTGCTATTGATCAGTTTAATTATTTCCACCATCAATAAATCTGTTAATGATTTTCAATAAAAATTATTTACCTAAACTGTTGAAAAAGGTTAGGAATTATTTTGGACCTGAGATAATTGGAATCCAGTTAGATAACAAATCCTTCCTTACTGCTATGGCCGTTTTAACCCAAATAGGTTTAGGTTTTTGGCCTCTGCAAAAAAGCGCTTCTAAGTTATTCTTCTCAGTTTTCGTCTTGCTTCCAAGTTACTCCTGAGGTCTTTTGCCAAGCTACTTGGTCTTTTCAACTTACTTTAGGCCTTCTTAGCGGTCTGGTGCCTGCAGGTCTCCAGTCAGATATTTCTTCAAAAAAGCTGGGTTTTCCTAGGCGCGGAAGCGGAGAGAGGAACGCGGAGAGGGGAAAAGAGATAAACATTGTGTTCCGCTCCGCTTTTAGGAAAACAGTAACATTAAATTACCTAAGAAAAGTGGAGTCCGCTCTCCGTGTTCCTCTCTCCGCTCTCCACTTCCGCGCCTAGGAAAACCCGGCTTAACATGTTCGCTGCGGGTTACCGCCCGGGCGGTAGCTCCGCGCTCCGCCACGCTGCGGCGCGCCGCCGGGCGGTAATGTGCACCTGCCAAACTTATTCCGTTTGAGTGCAGCCGCACTCCGGTGTAGGTCGGAGTATTTTTGTCCGTGATTCGTGTATGACAGTGGCAGTTTTGTGGTGCAATCCATTTGTAATTATCGTTACTCGCTCCGAAACTATACCTGGTGGATTTTGACTCACTCATTACGTTTGTTAACTGTAATTTTGTGCTATATTAATTTTGTTTTATTGTAAAATAATGGCATCTACTGTGGGTGTTTAGCAAACTACGTCGACTCTTGTCATGAAACAGGACATCACCACACGTTATTTGATATTCGTCATACCGAAATATGAAAGCCAATAGCCCGGCAATCGGGTTTGTTCGACGCTGCGGGCTGCGCCGCACTGGAGCTACGCCTGCCATTTGATGGGCAGCAGCGAACGTGTTAAGGGTGTTTTTGGGTCTTCTCAGCACTTGCTCATCTTAATCTTCCGCACAAATATCACAAAACATAACTCTAATATTTTGTTCTAATATTGAACTTCTTTAGAGAGTAAATTGAATACAAAATCAGCTAGAAATTAGAACTAGGTTAAGATCTGTTAAAGGAATACAAATCAGCAAGGTTATCTGGGAAAATTCAGTTTGAAACTGTATCCTTCAATCTACTCACTGAAAAAGTCCAGAAGGAGAAAAGAAAATACCTATTTCAATGTTATGTTAAATGTGACCTTTCATTGTATCTTTTTCACCTCTGTACTCAGATTTTCCCAGGTAGGCTAACTGAACACTATAAATTAGGTCCCTTAAAAAAATTTCCCATTTCGACATTTTCCTTTTCTTTAAAAAATGATACTAGGTTTTGCATGTCTGTCGGTTTTCAACATTGTTTTGAGTCTTGTTTTGTTTCCTAGGTAAACTGCAGCACAACGGAAAATCTGAGTGGTACGGTCCTCCTTATGGCAAAGGAAGTATTATTGGAATCTATCTTGACATGTGGAAGGGAACTTTGGAGTTCTTTTTGAATCGTCGTCCTCTCGGTGAGTATCGCAAATTCTTTGTCGTCAAGCTTGCAAACTGTACTCAATTTGTTATAAGTTTTGATACAGTTTTTTTCATCACTGATTTTAGAAGTTTCTCGATCTGAAATCATACTCATTTTCTTAAAGTAGGAAAATAAATATAATTAAGCAAAATTCTAGTTTATTTGATTGTAAAATTCCTTACACAATCCCGTCAAAATGAGGCAAAAAAAGAGTTGGCTTGACATGAATTGATTTAATATTTCCATAAGCTACACTGAATTTTTGTGAAGTTTGAGAATATAATCTTTTGAACATTACTACCCTACTGAGGACCGTGTTAAAATTATATAGGCCTACTAAACTTAAAGGTTTATTTAGCATCTTGCACTAAAATATAAGGTTACAGAGTATGTGAAGTGTAATCTTAAGCTGTACGATTTGCTATAATTACTCTGTAGGAAAGGGACTTTTTTTCTTTCCCATTCCCTCATAATGTTAAAATACCCTTCGTGCTGCAAACCGGCAGACTAATTGAATATCCATTTGTTAGATTTAGTTTTTTTCTTAAACATGTCAGATTTATTCCCTATTTCCTACGTAACTTAGCTATCGACAATTCAATAAAAAAACACACAATTAAAATTAATGTTATTTAAATATAAAATAAATCTGATAACTGGAAGGGAATATTTTAGTGAAATCCAACCAATGGAAATTTGCCTAGTCTGTAGGTTTGCTTTGTTGGGAGTTTCCTTGTCCACTGATCTCAAGACTTGCTTCCCCCTTGCTTTTGAGTGTCTACTACATCGAGGATTCTATTCCAATGCTAAATCATCTGATACTGTGACAGAGTGGTTGGTTGAGACTTTCAGCAAACCTATGCATTATCTGTTTACTGTTTTAGTTTGACATATAAATCTTTAAGGTCAGTTTGGTAGCAGTATTCAATTTGATTTAATCCCCCTCGACATCCTGTTGCCATCTTTTCCTTAACCTTCCTCTTCTCCTTACTCCAACATTAAATTCTTACATACAAAAAACACATTTCTGCAACAGGAGTGGCATTCCGCTCTCTGCAAGGCCAGCAGTTGTACCCGATGGTGTGTTCGACAGCCGCACAGTCGGCCATGCGTGTGACGTACGCGGTGTCTCAGCCCGTAGACCTGCGGCTGTTGAGCCTCCAGGCGCTACGTAACGACTCGTACCTTATGGGACAACTGGCGTTGGTGCCGGGGCTGCGCCGGTTCATCGCGTCCACTTGGTGGATCGGAAGTGGTAAGTGCTCATGTTCATTGGTCACTGTGTTTTGTTTTACTGCATTAGGTTTTGGAAGGTTAGAAACTCTATATGTTTTGAAAGCAACTGGTGAGGTGTGACTATTGGCTAATAAAATCCACGTGCAGGGCAGGCCATTGTTCTGTTCTTCCGGGTCAGGTGGCCTGCCTCGCATATAAACCATAAACTGATCCTTTATGGTTATAAATTAACTAAGAGTTATAAAACATTAACATTAACCTACAAAGCTAGTTCCTTGCTTACCACGGCGGGAAATCAGTCTGGTTTTCAGATTGTATCCTTTATCTATACAGACTCCTTGAGTGGTTGATTTTTTCCTTTTTAAACTCTCTAATGTGTCTGTAAATATTTCTTAAAATTCTAATAGCTATTCTAATAGCTTCAGGATTGAGTAAGCCTGAAAATGGCAACAACTGCAGAAACATAAGAGTAGCAAGTGTCAAATGATACTTTATGTTGAGGTTGTCTGAGGTATGTTATGTTTATCCGTTGCCAAATATTTCTTAATCAAACTATCATTTTAGATTTTCTTGTACTCTAATCACGCTTTGCTTGTATAATTTTCTTATTTGAGATAGCTCAAAACTATCTCTTATCGATAAATTGAAACTTCCCATCATTAAATGTGTTAGGTTTATTTTTTTCTCTTAATATCGACCAGGAATGCTTTAAAAAATTTCTTCGTACCAATTATTTCATATATAATTAATTTATTCCAGAGCACCGAGACGGCAAACGTCGTAAAAATCGGAAGCGGATGCGATTGAGTTTGGGGCACGATACTCGTGTTTGTAGAACCGTTCTGTTGTAGGGAGTCGTCTGGATGAATACGACGATGTTCGGATGAGCCGTCACTCTCGTAAGCGGCCACCCGAAGACTACGACGCAGTCCCTTGCCACCATCAGGCGGCGACACCCGGAGGTCGCGTCAGGCGGCTTTGTCTCATCTGCGACATCATCCTGTGACCATCAATGCAGCCTCGCAATCCACGACAGAGCCGACAGTATTTTATTTTCCTCGTGACTGTGATTCGTCTGGTCTCCGTTGTACAAAACGATAGTTTTAGCGCGCACTCTAGTTGAATGGAGCTTTTACTTAAGTTTTATTTTTTCAAATTAATTTATAGAGTTTATTGTCGGATTTGATGCCGCCGTCAATTTTGTTATTTGTTATCGAGTAACTTTGAGTTACGGATTATCGGATAGTACTTCTTTAATTTTTATTTTAAGGTTCGCTTCGGTCGAGATTAGTGTGAGTATCTGCTGATTATAAATTTTTTTTATTGGAAACAATGCCCAGGATTCTTCAAAACAGGGTTGTAGCTTTCTGAATAGAGTATTATCCCTTTGATTTATTTAGTTTGTTACTATAATATAAATAGCAACAAAACATAATAGCTATGAATTGAAGCAACAAAACATAACAGCTATGAATTGAAATAAAAAGTTGAGAAGTGCTCATACTTTTTTATATCATTTTTTTCATGCCATTTTACTTTGTATTTGACAACTTTGGTAATATATATATTGTTAACAGCGGATGCTCTTGATTTGAGTCCTTACTTGGGCCGAAAGGTAAAAAGACAGGTGTAATGTAATCTAGTCGTTTTTTTAAAACATTAATTGTTGTTCATTCTGTTACAAGGAGAGTTTAATTTATCGATTCGCCCTTATTCAAGTACAAGAAAGGTCATTGTATGTATTCAACAGTTTTAACGTTGTGAAATTTTGCACAAACCATCACCTTCACCTATGTTTTATGTTGTAAAAGTCCAGATTTTGTGATAGTGTAAGTTTGTTTTCTCTTATTATAGACTGAGTAAGACTGAGGCATAAGTTAGGCCTAGCTTAGAAAAAACCGATGTCAACTTATCAAATGTTCATTGTTTCTTTTTTCATATTTGCCCAAAATGTTATTTTCACGCTTAACATAATATTTAGACATAATATTCACCAATAAGAGAACATCCACGCATATCCTACATCTCTTTTGGTGGGTTGGCATCGGTTTCTCAAATTTAAAATATGGGATCTCAATTAGTTGAATTTTGAATATTTAATAAAAAAAACGGAATACATCTTCGAATTTAGAGTGGAGTCATGCCGACAGTTTAGATATTTTGACTTGAAATTTTAATTGATTTAGGTCCCATTTTCATTTGATCTTATCATTTGTATATATTTTCATTTATTTTAGGGGCATACCAAGTTCCTAGGAAGTTGTTCGAAGGTTGATTTTCAAATATATTTTTTTTACTCTGAACAATCTCTTTGACTAAAGTGCGAGGTGAAACAGATGTTTTGTCGGACCCGCAATATCCTTAACTATACCATTAGAGTAAGACGCGTCGCAGGTCGTGACGAAAATAAAATACTTTGGCGAGGATCGTATAGTCGTAGCGTGCCACGTAGTTCATGTTTTAGAGTTGTGGCACAATAATAGTTAGTTGGATGTCAGTTGTAATCCGTGTTTTTGTCGTATCTTCAGGTCGGTCGCTGAACCTAGTCGTTTAGCTATGATTCTGTTTTATGTGATTGTATTAATTTTAACTTGTATGTGTTCTCGCTTTAGTTGTGTAGATATTTCGGTTTGTTGTGTTTTGATTGGTACCATGTACCAAAATGTAAATATGTGGCCGGTTTGGGAATCAGGGCGTAATATTGAATTGCTATTTTTAAGCCTTATGTTTTTTTTTTAGAAATATTGTTTTTTATTTGTCCAACCACTATGGCTATAAGTGTAACAAAATTTATTTTCAGTTTTGAAACCAATTAAAATTTAATTGATTTAAAAAGACTTGCACTAATTTAAAACTGATAGTTTGTCCACTTTTATGGATACAATTAACAATTTTTCTGGTTAATCAAGTATTTATCATACCTGGTGGTGTACAAACATGAAAAACTTAATGACTTTTTGTAGGCCTACATTAAAATAGCCAAAAATGAAAACAGCCTTGTTGTAGGTCTTCACCTACAATAGGCATTCCACCCACCGAAATGCTGAAAAAAACCATTTGAATGTATTAACTATTCTTTATACTTATGTTTTGTTTAAACTTTTCACTTATAACTTAATTACAATTATTCTCTATCATGAAATTATTATTTTAAATAGTTTTGTCAAATAATGTTTAGTGTTATTTGCACTATTAATGTTTTCTACGTTTTCGGTAATGGAACTGTCCTAACCCTGGTCTTGTTACTAACGACCTTTTGTTAGAAAACATCATTAACTGAGCCCAATGACAAATGGTATTTGTTAACGATCTTGCTTAGAATTGAACCCAGCGACTTTCAGATTTAAAGACGAGCAATATAACCACTCGGCTGCCCAAACAATTTATTTTACTATGTGTCTCGTTTACAGTTTGGATTTAAAAATGAAATAAAGTTATTACTTAAATTTCGCAAATCATATCTCAACCGGCCAGGTATTATTTGCTTTACTATGTAACCTAATATTTAATATTGTTTTTCAATTTTACACACAAAGTTGTTGTAAAATAGCTGTTACGCTATAAAATATAATGGACTATATTTTTTAAATTATGTCTGAATTATATATTGATTTTTTTAAACGTTTTATTGTAAGAATATCATTTGAAGAATAATCTAAGGAGTATTGTGGATATCATATGAGTAATGATGTTTAAGGGAAGAAGGGAATGTAGTAAAATTGGGGAAATATCACACATTGGGCACGTTCTGGGAATATTTATGCAGAAAATGCGTCGTCCTGGGAGACCGGTGAGTTTACCTGGCAGACAGCTTCGTTTTCTTTTTTCCTCCACTGGTGAAGGAAATCGTACTTAGCGTCATCATAGACGAAAAGAATTAAATATAGACTGTCAGCCGTGCTGTAATTACCATGGTTACCATAGGTTCTGGCGCACACCGCTGGGAGCGCCATGTAGTTATGTAGCACCTACGCCGTAACTACATGGCACTCCCAACGGTGTGTGCCAGAACCCATGGCAATGCAGCACGGCTGACGGTCTATATTTAATTATTTTATCTATAGTGTAAGGCAAGACACCAGAGCCCTCTGATTGGCCAGTTTCATGGACATCAGTCTGCAGCAAGATGGTGGATCCATCGAAATAATTGTGTATCAATTTGATGGATTATTATATTATGCAAATGAACGCAAGAAAATCATAAATAAACTTATTCTAGGAAGGTAAGTTTGAAACTTTAATCTAATGTGCACCGTAAACCAGTGGCTAACCGTTCTGGGAACGCAAGACTCTTGCCTCGGGGCGGTACATTTACACAGAACGCACTCTTTGTTAAAAGAAATGTCATTGAAGATCTGTCATAGACCGTAAAAGACTTAATTGTAAGTTATATTTTGGAGTTGAGCATCATGAAACATTCCCCTTCCCTGAGACAATGTGAGAATATTAAATGTAAAAAAATACTATTTAAGTTTTACTACAAAAAGTGTTTTTTTTTTATGTATACATATTAATGTATTGTTTTAAAGATTGATTTATATAGATTATAATCATTTACATTGTAATTTTTTGTTACAATTGAAAATCTCTGTCTACAACGGATTGTTTTGTAATTCAAATTATTTCTCGGTATTTGTAATTATTATAGATATATCTCAAGGAAAAATATATAGTTCAAAAGTTGATAGTGTTTTATTGAAAGTCCTGTCAAACAAATGATATTATACTGGATTGGTTATTAAATATCATTGAAATATCATTTAAATATGAAACAATGGCATTATATTTCTCTTAAAAACTTTGAATTTCTTTTCAGTCAATTTTAATCGTAAAATAGACATTGAAAACTTAACTTTGTACAGTAGAACCTCGATAGTCTCCCTATAGTTCGACAAGGGCCGCGATAACATGACATGTTGGCAGCGGCCAATGAATGGTTTGCCAAGGTCAAAAACTAGAGCCTTCGCATTGCATTTGTGCAGGCAAAAAGAAAAAAAACTCAATACTCCAATAATTCAAAGTGAAAAGCAGATTACAAACGATTTTATACAGTAAGAAGGAACAATATGTGTGGTAGAGATGTAAGTTGATAAGTTTATTTATTTTCGTCGAGTTTTTAGTACTATTTATTTAATCTGTTTGCTTTATCTTGTGTTTTAAATATTCACTGAGTAAATGTCCAATATACTCCTTCGACAACTTTAGGCACAAAGTATCGGACTATAGAGGTTCACTGTACATCTTCATTTTTAGTTTAGATTGTTATTTGAAATAAAATATCAACAATAAAGGATGGTGCTCTCGTGGTTCAGTGTTAAAACTTTCAAATTTTGATTGCACAATGGTTCAATTAAATGTTCTTACTAGGTAAACAAAGGTTTTGACACTGTCCAAATGTGTACACATTTTGAGGTATTTTAGAAAAAAGAGTATTTAAAAAATACTTTTTCACACTTCTCAACTTAATGCAAACTCGAAAGCTGACTAATTTATCCTACATGACTGATAATGTTTGAGATTGTTAATGTAAATTAAATGTTTGACTCTTATTTTAGAGTAAATTTAGAGTGTGGGTTTTGCTCATTGATGATGATACCAGAAATTTTACACATTTATTGATTTATTTGCTCAATTGTTTTTATTAGATAGTGAAATAACTTTTGAATAAAGATGGTACATCAACACACTCTAGAATTATCTGACACGTCCTTAAAATTGTCTTCAGATGACACAACCTGTGGTGTGGGCTATTTAATTGTTTCATTTATAACTGTATCCGGGGAGAGGGAATTAGTGTGTTATAGCTTGTATTTGTTCAGTTTGCATTTGACTAGAAACTGGTTTTAATGCTAATAGACAAACTTGCTTGCTTTACATGTAATACCTCGTTTGGCACATTTAATATTACAGTTAAATCAGTATTCAGTGGAATTTCCGTGTGTTTGGCAGTGTTTTCTAGCAATTGGTAGAGGTCAGTGGCCTGATACCTTTCTTTACTCTATTTTAGCAGTACTTATGAAAATATTCCAATAATGGCGCAAGGTGCTCAGTTATCCAGCATTTTTTTGTAATCAAAGTCCTAAACTTGTCAGCTTAGCTAGAGGCTTTGGTACACCCTTGCGTCCACTCTTTTCGAGTTCACTCAAGAACATAATTTCACCGAACATCCTTGATTTTATGAATGAAAAACAATAATCCTAAGTTAATGGTTTTGAAATCCATATTTTTTAGCCCCTGAGCTGATCTTGTGACTAAATCAATAAATAAGGTTACCTTCGTCAATCAGCTCATAGAAGTTGAAACATTGTTACGGCCGTTTCAGCATATCCATGCCATCATCAGACGTTCAGCCTAAGTGGCGTCGTTAATATACAAAAACACAAACTGTCACACGCGACGTACACATACATAAACATAAACGGGGGTTTTTTACTAAAACAGTCCTGTTGATTAGACATATCCGCACAAGAGCAAGTAGCTAACTAATTAATTTCAGCTACTTGCTCTTGTGCGGATATGTCTAATCAACAGGCCTGTTTTAGTAAAAAACCCCCGTTTATGTTTATGTATGTGTACGTCGCGTGTGACAGTTTGTGTTTTTGTATATTAACGACGCCACTTAGGCTGAACGTCTGATGATGGCATGGATATGCTGAAACGGCCGTAACAATGTTTCAACTTCTATGAGCTGATTGACGAAGGTACATTATTTATTGATTTAGTAAATGGTTTTGACCTTTATTTTTATTGACAAACAACACCACACCATTACAACACTAAAATCATTATTCAACAAAAACAAGGAGACGTATATGCAGATCCACAACAGACGTAATGCAAATTTTTGAAATTGCGACGCAAAATTACAAAGTCAAAAGTACAAAGAACAATTTGAACAGAGTAACAGTGGCTTCATATGTAAATGTAGCATATTGTACACACTTGTATATAAAGCAATGAGCAGTGGGCAAGACAATACTGGTTGTACATCCAAACAAACAACATGTTGGGGATTTCGCTAGCTACAGGATTGTTTTTCTTAATTTCGGTTCGAGCAGAGCTGGATTACATTGGACCATGCAGAAACACCATTCAGACTGATCCTAACGTAGATTTTGAACAGGTAAAGCTCACTTATTTTTTATTTATATTTGCTATCATATTTCTAAGTAGTTTTGGTAAAAGGGTCGAGTGTTGTAGAATTTAAAATTGTTTAGTATAAATTTACTTTCTAGTTGCTCCCCTTATTTGAATCACCGTGAAAAGTATAAATTTTAAATATTACAATTTGTTTAGAATTAACAAATTAAATGAATTCATTAATGTTTCAAGTCCATCAACATAAATCCATTATAACTTATTAATATATAACTAACATTTTTGGTAGTTGATTGATAATCGGAAAGATTGTAATCACTATCTCAACAGCAAACCTGAACTCTTCATTTGCGTCAATTAATTTAAAATGCCAATCAAAGTGATACTAATTTAAGTTTATTAATGTGATAAAACACTTACAACTTTCTGATTGAATAGAATTTTATATCAGGTAAAGGTTGAGTTGGAGAGAAAGATGATTGTTTTTTTCTTTTAACTCATTCCAAGTTGCTATAAGTAAAAATGTCGAGCTTGGACAGAAAAACAAGTTTCAACATAAAAAACATGACACTATGTTTTAAGTGTTTAAATACAACCAAATTGTATACTGTATATTACATTTGAGGGTTTATTTTGAACACCCTGCGCTCAGTACCTTACATGTTTTGATACTGCCATTGTAAAATCTTAAAAGTATTAGTTTTCCTTTATATTTAAAAATTTTTAGGTAGTAAATACTTGAAGGTAATTGTAGGTAGGTTGTTTTACTTGAAGATAATCAATTATGCTCTTGTATTTAAAATATGTGTATGTGAAAATTAATTCATAGTTATTCTTCAGTTTGCAAAGGAGAATAATGGAAAATGGAACTTTGTCAAGATTCCTGATACACCGGCTCTTTCTGACATTTCCAATCTAGAACTTACCGTAAACAAGGGAGAAGATGGGATGTACAAATCTACTATCACTTCTGCAGTGTAAGTGCCTAGAATTGGATATTTTTTTATTTGTATGAAAACTGTATTAACACTGTAAATTAAACCCCTCAGATTATTCAATGATTTTACGGTCCTTATTTTTTTATGTTTTTCTTTCATTTTATGAATACACAAAATGTAAATTGATTTAAAACCAGTTGTTGGTTGGCCTATACAGAATGAATAAAATGAAGTAGGAAATACTTTATTTGAAGTGCAATTTATAAACAATCCATTCTTAAAACAATAAATGAAATAACAAAGCCAGAAGTGTTAATTTTGTATTTTTACAGTGCACAGGGTAAAAAAAGATTACTCTCTGACGAGACAATAGAAAATGCTGGAAATGGACTGCTTAAAGCTACAACTAAAGGTGAGAAAATAGGCAGTCGGAATCATTTATCAGTCGGACTTGGACACAGTAAGGTACAGAAGAAACATTTAATGGTGCACTTAGTGGTGTCTAGCACCAACCGCTTCTCCCCTTAACCACAGAAAACATACTACTATAACCCAGAACGCCAACCGCATGGTAAAAAGCATTAAGTGTTTTGAGAGAGCTTTGCCTGTCAATTCGTAGGCAGCACCATCAGCGTTGCTATGCTGAGTGCATGGCAACGCTGGTGGCGCTGCCTACGGATTGACAGGCAAAACTCTCTCAAAACACTTAATGCTTTTTAGCATGCGGTTGGCATTCTGGGTTATAGTAGTATGTTTTCTAAGCCTTAACCCCCCTTGCCGTGAGAAGAGGTGGTTAAACCAAACTGCTCTCAAAACAAGGTCGGTTAAAACAATCCGTAATTTTAACTAGCGAGGGTGGATAATGCAGGACAGTTAAAAGGGAGTCTACTGAATTACTGATGTAGTGATTAATTTTTATTAATCCAAGAAGAGAAAATATCTGATAAATGTTAACGAACAAATTTTTGTTTTACACTCATTGCATTAATTTTTTTCAATAAAAGGACAGCATATAAAATAACGAAACTATTTGTGTTTTACTGCACTATCTTCCAGGCAGAAATCTATGGCATCTTGGCTTGTGCCAATCTAGGACTAGCCAGACGGTACCAAGACAAAAGGATAGTGATTTTATCTGATTGTCAGGCTGCTCTCAAAGCTCTTGACTCAAATGAAGTCACCTCAAAACTGGTCTGGGAGTGTTTCAACACCCTCTGCAGACTTGCATCACAGAACTCTGTAACTCTCGGCTGGGTCCCAGGCCATGTAGGCATTGGCGGCAACGAGAGTGCAGACAAGCTGGCAAAAAAAGGTGCGAGCATGCCACTCTTTGGACCAGAGCCATTTTGTGGCATCAGCAAAGCGGCCGCTAAACATGTAATAAACAAATGGTCCAGGGGACAACACCTTGAGCGTTGGCGTAATTATCCTGGACAATCACTTGGCAAAAAACTGCTCTCAGAACCTAGCACCCCCTTCACTCGCTGGCTGCTAAAGCTGGGGAGAGGGCAGGTCAAGCAGGTACTTGCTCTTATCACTGGACACGGCCATTTCAGGAAACATCTCCACACTCTAGGAATTGTCAATGACAAGCAGGAGTGTCGACTTTGTAATCAGTCCGATGAGACTGCTAAACACATCATTCTGGACTGCGATGGACTACGGGCTAGGAGAAGGGCTCTGTTTGGTCTAAAGCAGCCAGGTGATGAACCAGACGCTAACATTGGGCAAAAGCTCCTGCACCTAGTTAGGGACACAGGTATAGGCTTACCCAGTTAGTGGCAAGTGGGATGCACAATAAGCTTCGGTTGACGTGCTTGGACCTTGAGTCCACCCTCACACAATCAATCAATCAATCAAACCAAACTGCTCTCAAAACAAGGTTGTGTTAAAACAATCCGTAATTTTTCACTAGCGAGGGTGGATAATGCAGGACAGTTAAAGGGAGGGTCTACTGAATTACTGATCTAGTAACCCATTTTTATTAGTCCAAAAAGAGAAAATATCTGATAAATGTTTACGAAAAAAAATTTGTTTTACAGTCATTGCATTAATTTTTTTCAATAAAAGGACAGCATATAAAATAACGAAACTATTTGTGTTTTATAACACACCTGTGGTAAAGGAATAATGACAGTTTTTAAGTGCTAAATCTTTTATAGCAAACTTGTATTTTTCAGATGGAAATGAGTTTCAAGTGTACTTCTTGAAATACAAGCCATCAAAGTATGCATATTATTTTGTCTGTGGAAAAAATGGAGGTAAGAAAAAACCCTTAGTGATCAATAATTGATATAGAACTCTCAAATTTTGTTTCCAAGTTTTGATGTGTACTCTTGATAGTTTCTCCGACAGTCTTAGTTTTCATGGATTTAGTATATACGTAGCTTTAAAACTTAAAAATTGACGAGCTGTTGGCCCGTCCTACGTATGGGAATCAAGTAGTCCATTAAAACTGTATATAGTTATATCAAAATGTCTAATCATAATTCAAACATAGTTTAAGCAGTTCAAAATTTATTGTAATGAAAAACTGCCAAGATGAATTCGCTTTTTCCCAAACTTTTGTCAAAAAGTCAAGTAGAAAAATAATTTGTATAAGCTTTCTTTTGAAGACTCAACCCTGCATGTCATTTCATTTTCATCCAAATGCTGAATTTGTGTCGAAACACTGAATGTTTACAGCTGTTACGTTAAGCAAACGGTTAAACCAAAAGCTAGAGTAGAATGTTAGTGTCACCTGCTAGACTTTTTCAAATCTAAAACTTAATTTCTAAAAAAACTTAAACCCTAAACTAAAATTATGGCTTTAACATTCCCTAGATCTCAAAATTAGCTTTCTTTTAACACAAAAACCATGAAAATCCGTCAGGTGGTGGATTCAGAATCGTGAAATAAAAACACCCTGTCAAATTTTAATATACAGGGTGAATAAAAAGTCAAGACCCCTCCTCTAATATTTTTCCAAGTAAATATACAGAGATATCCTTTTGGTGGTCGTGCAATCTTATCAGAAAGTTTCATTTTTTGATTATGAAATTTTTGAGTGTCCCCCCAAAAGGGGAGATTTGGGGGGCATCTCAAATATTTTAAATGTAAACCCCCTACAAGTGACACCTCATTTTGAAGTGTTTACAAAAACTTAACGGATGGTGAAAACTAGAGGTCGCTATCTCTTCTGTATCCAAAATGGTAGCCCGTCAAATTTTGTGGAAAATCAATGGTAAAATTGGTTCGTAATGGTAATATTGGCTACCATTTTGGATAGAGAATAGATAGCGAACTCTGGTTTTCACCATTCTTTAAGTTTTTGTAAAGACTTCAAAACGAAGTGTCTTTAAATGGAAGTTTATGTATACAATTTTTGAGTGTCCCCCCAAAAGGGGTTTAGACACTTCGTCTCCATCGTAAGTATGAAAAACTAAAACTGAAAATTAAATTACAATAATACACTACCTATACACTTAGTACTGTATAGGTAGTCAAACATGTTTCCTTAGTTGAAGTAAAAAAAAAAAAAAAAAAAAAAAAAACTTTTTATAACTGGCTCATTGTCCACATATATAAAATGTCACCGTCAATATCCTAAGTCAATGTTCTTATCTACAATTTATTTAGTTTTAAAACTGTCTTTTGTTGCAGGGGACAATAATGTTGATTATCGTTATGTTCTTTCACATGAACCGCTATCAGAAGAAGATTCAGATGACATTTATAAATTGGAAAAACACTACAACTTCAAAGGAGATCTGAAGGAAATATACACTGTGTTTTATTAATAAACTGTTCAGAAACAGTTATAAATGTTTCAAAATATTGTGCTAAAAAATGTATAGATTTATGAATTTACAATAAAATTGTGTTTGATATTTGTTCAAGTATACTTTTATTAACGTAGACGTAAAATAGTTACACTTTTACCATAGAGGTATTATAAATCCTGTGCAAACATGTGAATATATAGGGTTTTCCTAGCCGTGGAAAAGGTATTTTCTGCTTATCCAGCGGCATTTTGCTCTGTTTCTTGGAAAACAATAAGCCTACCATTAAATTACTTAAGACAAGAGAAGAGCGGAATTTTTATTGAGGATTTAAATATGGATTTAAGTGTTAAACAAAGTATTGGATTTTTTACTAAAGACTAATAAAAAAAATTGAGTGAGTCGCAGCCGTTTTAGCTACAAAAACCGGTTATGGATTTTAATTAGAAAAAGGGAATAAAAATTTGTAAAGGTTTTGTAGCATTACGTTCTTATTGTGTACTCTTTGTTCTTTAATAATATTGACTTGTTAAGGAGTTACCTTTGCTACAATAATACAATAATATTTTTAATATTTTTTTAAGTACAATAATATTTTTTTAAGTTTAAGCATAAAGAGAAGGAAGTTAAAACCTTAGGAAAAAGGGAATAAAAAAATGTCAAAGGTTTAGCAAGATTACGTTCTTATTGTGTACTTTTAATAATGCTGACTTGTTAAGGAGTTACCTTTGCTTTAAAGATACAATATTTTATAAGTTTAAGTATAAAGAGAAGGAAGTTTAAATCTTCTGAAATCCATGGATTTTGTAAATTTATCCATGCTTATTTTGTCTTTATGGATACAAATAGAGGTGGGGCGAAAACAACGCAACGGTTGTTTGACAACGGTTGTGGCGCGGCAGACGTTGCACAACTAAACGGTTGTGTAGAGCTGGCAGTTGTCGACAACGTTTTCAGGGAGTTGTCGTTGTCGTTGTCCACAGCTGCGCGACTGCTAAACGCAACGCTCTACAACAACTGTTTGGTTCGGTTGTGGTTGTAGGCTGGCCAGTGGCGGCCGGCGGGCGTTATCCAACTAAACGGTTGTGTAAAACAGGCTGAGGCAGTTGTATTCAATTGTTTCGCGGCGAAGTCGTTGTCGTTGTTTGTACCGAGGTTACCTGAAAAACTTATTTCTTTCTTATCGTTACCATATAATAAGATGCAATTCTACTAGAGTATTCTAAGTTTGTCGTTTATTCATGATCAGTTTAGATTTACTCCAACTAAACAATTAAATTTCAATGAATAAAAACAATAAATTTTTTAACAATAAATAAATGGCAATAAATTTTCAACAATTAAATTAAATTTCAATTAAACAAGTTAAATTTATAATATTTGAAATTAAAACCGGTTTTGTTCACAGAGGACATCCATGCTTAATAGAAACTTAAAATTATTATTTTATATTTATAAACTATATAATACCTATTAAATGATCTCTAGGTTTCACACGTAAGTCATGCATAGCAACAGGTTACTAGGCTAAGGCCAATTTAATTCCTACAAGCATTTACTTTCTATAACTAAAACAAAATGCAAAATAGACATTCACAACAGTCGACGACAACGCAACCGTCTATTCACAACCGTTGAGCTACTAAGCGTTATCGTTGTAAACGTAAACAGTGCACAGCTACAACGCAACGTCAGTGCCAAGGTCAACAGTTGTCGACAACCGTTTAATTAAACGGTTGTCGCTCCGCAACGGTTGTGTGCACAACGGTTGTGTGATTTTGGCAGTTGTGCCCATCCCTAGATACAAATTTTGAAGTCATCACAGTTAATTGATTATTCGTAGGACTCTCCAGTCCCTACCAGACTCTCTACCTTGGCCCAATGTGAGGTTGCCCCACACCAATGTTAGCTCTTAGGTCAGAAAAATGACACCTGACATTTAAAAATTATATTTTTACATTGAAAAAAATTGTGGTAGGGTGTGTTTTTTGATGGTGTGTAAGGCAAAGTCCGACACTATCGCCTAACCCCTCTCGCTATCACGCACTTACAGCATTCATGCTGGAGGGAGTACCCTGTACGATAGGATCTTCCACAGTGCTCGCGATTGGACTCTTCCTAGCTCAACACAATCATATTGACCATGGCGTGTACGTTCGGGCATACACAACATTAGAGCAGAAAGCGCATTGTCCCATAAGTAAGTTTCCTCTGTGGTTCCTGAAACAACTGAACTGAAAACCTAAAATGTTCCCATAAGTAGGTTGATCATGAACTTTAGCATATGGTTGTAGGTATTAAAAACTAAACTTTTTACTCTTATTCTCCGGAAAACTATTTGTGGATTATGGTGTGATTCAGAGTAAAACTTTATGGCCTTTCCTATTTTGAATTTTATCATAATCTCAAAAATAAATCGGTCCCGAGTCCAGGTCTTACCATGAGTACTACGGTTATAGCTTATTCCCTGTAAAAGAAATTTGCTTAAAGTTATAGAAAGCGCAAAAAAGGGGGAATCTGCTATTTTTGGGCGTGTATGGTGCATCGAAATTCAGATTCGATTCAGCTGTGTTCAAAAAACTACTCGATTCATGAGGAAGTCAGTATCCATTTTCCATATACGAAAAAACGCCTGCTGAAAGTCAATGCAATACAGTAGCGTGTTGTTGCGTTTTCTTTGCGACGGCGTTCTTATTTAGTTAATTCTTTGCTTGTAAATATTGCTTTAATTGTTTTAATTTTGACATTGCAAATGATAACGCGTGTTGTTGCGTTCCCTTTGCAAAGGTGTTCTTATTTAGTTAATTCTTTGCTTGTAAATATTGCTTTTAATTGTTTTAAATTTTTTATTTTGACATTGCAAATGATGATAAGTTTTGCTAAGTGTAAGCAGTGTGAGACATGTTTAACTGCTGTAAACATAGCCAAAACAAGTCACTCCAAAACCATTCTAAAAATAACACAAGTCTGAAAAGTTGTTACTTGATACATTTGTTTTGACTGATAAATTTCGTATTTTTGTAGGTCTGAAGCTATGTAGGCTATACCTTGTAGTTTGTAGGTCTGATTCTATCCTCTCATTTTATCAATATAAACCAATTGAAAGTATCACTATTCACTATAGATCTTGCAAATGTTTTTATTTTCAGGCAATAAGCCCTTTCTCTCCAAATCTAAATTATGAAATAGGCAAGTGAAGCAGCTCACTGACATTTCTAGCAATACAGGTTCTTCTTTTAATAGCCTATATGATTGAAAGTAAATATTTTTCACCAAAAATTCATGTATGAATAGGACTAATACCACATCAACAAAAATTTTAATGCACAAATGTGGTAAATTGCTTATTGTTATTTCTATCCATTGACAAGTACGAATAGAAAAATGCCTTATTGCTTTGAATTGAGTTGCATCAATTCAAATCGAAAATCTTTTGAATCAAATCAAAATTATTTTGCTGCTTCGCACACCCCTAGCAAATTTCATGTTAATTAACTCTGTTCATATACTTTCTGAAAACGCAGATTATTTCTTAATTTAGCATTACCTAGTTAAAAATGAATGTAAGGGGAAAAAAATGTACATACAAGGAAGATAAAAATTCTACATATATTTTAATACGTTTCATCAACTTCAAAAGGTCTACAGAAGGGAACATAGAAATAATAAAGACAATAGGTGGAAGTGGCCAAATTATACTATGTAATACAAAAAGCGGTAAACTTCAAATAAATAGTGCAAAACAGTAGAAAGTTATAAAAATCTATTCGAATAGTTAAACCTATCCATTACACTAATTTAACAGATGAAACACCACGCTGTGTACCATCTTAAAATCAAACAACCACACATTTAAAATGATTTCATTCATGCATATGTACATTTATTTATATATATTATTTATATCTTTGTTAAGAGACCAGCTTTTACAGTTAAGTTACACACTTCACAACCTCTTCAAAGTCCTTTTTTTATCTTTTAGAGACTTCTTCTTGTCTGCCGCTAACTTCTTGTCACCCGCATGTTTCTTAGCCATCGGCCCTTCTGAACTCTCGAGTCCAGGTTTTGGCGGCTTGGGGGCCTGAAAATTAACACAATAGAAATTACTGATGGGAGTGACGGGCCTTTGAAAAAAATCCTAATATCAATTTTCAGACAGAAAGAGATCCAAACATAGGTATTTTGTGTTAAAAAAGTTATAATACCTACCGAAAAAAAAACATGGGAAATTTGTCAGAGATTACTATTTTTTATTACTAGAGTCAAGTTTATTACCAAGCAGCTAAGCAAAAACGCAAAATAAGTAAAGATTAAACAGTTTCAGCAAATTAACGCATGCTTTCTTTCATAAGCTTTAAGTTCCTACTGTGTTTACAAGCAAACCAATTAAATACTGGGTAAATAGAGAGAGAGAGAGAGAGAGAGAGCACCAAGAAGCACCTTAAGATATATGGGAAAAATCCCAAAAACTGCAAAACTTTTTAAGCATAACCTTTACAGAGTTGTTGGTGTGCCATTAAGTTGAGAGTTAAAAGGGCTACAACATAGTTAATTTTAATTTTTTAAATTAAAAGTGTTAGAGCTGTTTTTATTTATAAAATGTTTTCATTATTTAATGGTGATAATAAGAAAATACTCATTTTATATGATAATTTTTCAAGCAAAATTAAAAATATTGCTGCGGGTTTTCTTAACAAATTAACTGCTACTAAAAAACCACATTAAAAAATATATAATGTTTCCGGCAACATTACTTAATTCCTACGTTTGCCATTTTTTACAACTTGATCAGCTCCAGCGAACAATAGAGCCTCTTGTGATCTGGACAATATCGTAACTGTCCCCCGCAATCACAGCAAAATCCACAATAGCGTAAACGAAAATGAGCATTTCTTTAGCTTCTCCCACAAATGATGACATTACCGATAATAGAACTGTCCGACTGCTGTTTATGAATGGACGATCAGCCATAGGCTATTGACAATAAATTATTTCAAATTTCCAGGTAACATGCAAAACGTTTGTACAATTCACAAACTTATGCCCAATTTTCAAAACTAACTTAATTACTTATTTTTCTGTTAGAACTCATCCTAAAACTCTACCCTGTATTTAAACTATTTTTTTAAGATTAACATCAATGACTTTTCATCACAACTCACTGCTGCGTGTATCTCGGTCATCATCCGTGCTCGTTGCGAATAGTCATCGTAGTGTTCCAACAACAGCTTGCCGGCCTCCTCGTTGAGCGCAGACTCTGCGTTGGGCACAATAAGCAGGCACTTGATGGTCAACAGAATGTGTTTAATGCCCAAGTCAGGTTTCCAGTCCTTCTTGAGTGTGTTGACGCAGATTTCTCCGTTAGTGGCCACGTTCGGATGGAAGATCTTGGTGAGGAAGAACGCCTTTGGAGGGCCCTGAGGGAAGTCCTTACCCAGAACTAGCTTTACTTTGAAAACTCCTCCAGCGTACGGAGTCCCAGCTGGATAGAAAGACGTATCAAGATTAGTTTATAAATTTAAAAACTTGTTTGTAATTTATGTTGGTTTAAATTGTAGTGGTCATTTTTATACACCAAAACTTTTCCCAATTCCCAATGATTGTGTGAATAAAAAATTAGGCCTATTTATTATTTAAGTTGGGTTTTGTTGAGGACTAGTTGGCAAATTTTTGTTTAAAATTATGTATACAAGATAAAATTATGCATCAGTCCCCCCACCAAAAAAAAAAAAAAAAAAATTAATATGGTCCAAGTGAAATGCACGAAAAGAAATGTGTTCAGAATGTAGCCTAGCTAAATTAGTTAAAGGCAAAGTACACAGACCAAAAAAGGCTTTACTGATGTATTTTTATACAAGAATCAATGTAGGGCCTATTATCGTCAGATTGTTCCTGAGGATTTTAATCAATCGCTCTATTATGGTTACATGACTCCCATTAATATGGCTGGATTATAGACATAACTTACAGATACCACACAATAATGAATACAAAATCTTCCGAAGCAAGATCAACGATTAAGGTGCTTATTATTTTTTGGAACCAAATAACTCTAAGGTTTAAGTACTTACCTGGGCCTTCAATAAACGCTTGGATGTCAGTAATGTCCTGTTCATTCAAATTAACTTTTATGCCTTCTGGTGGCGTTTTTACTAAATCTTGTAGCTCTTTAACTACTTGTCTTATGCATTGGGGAGATAAATTCTCCACATTAGACATCTGAAAATATAGTTCAAAATGAAATGTGTAGGCCTATACACTGACAAAACTAGGACTATATAGTAAATTAACATATGAAAGTTAGAAACTCTACTTAGTTCAAGGATTTGTAAACTCTAATTTTGGTTTGAACGTACTTAAGTTAGGACTGTGTGCTCAAAGTTATTTAAACTAAAAATAAATCAATAGCAGTTAAGATCCGTACAGCGCTAGACGAACAGGTGCTTACGTGTGTAAATGGACTGTCGTGAAGTTGAACAGCTCGCTTGTTTGCAGGTGTAAATACACTGGTAACCATCTGAATTGTCTAAAATATGTACCAAAGTTACCAAACATTTACCGTAGGTACCTAACTTATTTTGTACATGGGCCTAATGGAATTTACTGTAGCCTACCTGCCTACGGGTTGGCGTCGCTAGGAAGCATAAACATGGATCATTAACTTATAGGATTTAGAACTACCGTATGTAACTTATATACCATAACATTGAGTTCCCTGTTTTCTCTAAGTACCGGTAGGTAGCGTTGCGGTAGGTAACGTGCGGGCTACTAGTGCACTACGAGCACTCCTATCAGCCTACATCTATGTAGTAAGTTAGTGCTATTCGCACTTCCCGGCCATCGCCGGGGAAAGTTATAATCGTTGCCAGCCTGAATAGCTTAGAATGTGAGCTTTTTAGTGTAGTTTGGTGCTAAAATTTCCCGTAAAATCCCGTCTGGCAATGCTTTTGTGCTGCGAGCCACATTACAATGACACTGTCTACGGACCCAGGCAGTGCTGCTCCGTTCGGATGTTTCAGTGAACTACGTCCACTCTCGGGATAACACAGCACAATCACCACTGCACTTTTGTGATTCCTCAGACTGAAATATTTGAATGCCAATTGCGTTAACTGATTTGGTGGTAAACCGTGTGATACGCTTGGGCTTCGCTGCCATTGGTGAACGCCTTTTTAAAGGTTTCCAGCACTCACCATGTTAAATTTAGCTCATTACTTAATTAAGCAGACCTGAGATGATTAAGTTAGGGTCAAGAAAGAAATTTTACTAAATTAAATAAGCACTTAAGATAGTCCTAGTTCTGTCTCGTGGAAATATTATTTTAGTATGCTACTTTGTATTTTAAATTATTAAACATCAATAACACTATACTTTTAGGAAAAGTAGTTCCTTTTAACCTATGGGCCTACTATAGATGGATTATAAAATAAACTTAACCAGATCATAGGATATACCTGTGAGAAAACAGTATTTAAATAGGAGTCAAAACTACAAAAAATCTATTGTAAAAAGTATAAATAATTATAATTAAGATTTTGGGCCCCACGTAAGCTAAGTCGTTGCTAGTCTCGTAGCATAGCATTTTGGACGCAAACAAAACGTCTATGGCTCCAACTGTAAAAGCATAACAAAAAGTAATCAAAATTATTGAACTTACCGAGCTCATATTCCACACTTCTCTGATTTTAAATTAGCTAAAACTGAAAAACTTATATTAATAACAAATGTATAGAGATAACTTCATAAATAAAATATAATTGAAAGAATAATAATGGTCGATAATGGAGGGCAGAATTTTCTTCGCCTTCGTTCGACCAATCCAGTAAGTGTAGTGTAGGAGTAGGACACAAAACACTAAAACAGATGAGATGAGGAGAGGATGGAAATAACCCAGAAATTTGAAAATTTCGACCAATAGAAAGCGTGCATTTCAGAGCTGAGAGTATTGAACTTTGCTAGAAACAAGCCAACGGAAATCGATAAAATACAGGTTGTATATATTTTATTGTGGCTGTAATATTTTTTTACGTACTTTAATTAAATCATTGATTAAACATACTCTCTTATATATGTTCAGATCTGATGATATTTGATCATTTGATAATGATCAAATAGACAAGCTATTGGCGTAATTGGAATTCTTTCTGTATTTATAAAAAAAAAAAAATAACCAAGTTTAACATGGTTTAACTTTAACACTTCAACACTTTTCGATGAAATGACATCCTTACAAGATGAAGGTAGGTATTTTAAGCCAAGTATGAATGGAGATGAGTGTAGGATGAGTGGCGCGATCTTGTAGTCTTGTTAATGACTAAGGCCGACAAATTAAGTAAAATATAAATTAGTAAAACCTTATGAACAGTATAGTATCTGACACATGTTGATAATTGTTAAAGCTCATTTTGAAATCGAACCCTTTTAGCCACTCATAATTTTCCCAGGCCTCTGGGGACATCAAAGCGAAAAAGTAAATCGGTCCCGGGTCCAGGCACGGCCACCTTCAATTCTAGGCCGCAGCCTGGTAGAATTGGTAACGTCGAAGTAGGGTTGTTTAGTGTCAGACGTCCCATAAGATAACATGGGCATGGCAGACAGGTGACATCAGGGGCCCATTTCATAATAAAGTACAAACTAATATTATTAGTAAATCAGCTGATCGCCCAATGCAAATCAAATGGAAATTACAAGTTACAAGTTGTAACTTGTAACTTGTAGTTTATTATGAAATGGGCCCCAGGTCACTAATTCGCACTTCATTGATTTAAATATAAATTTATTAAAATATTAAAAATAAAACATACAGAATTGAAACAATTACAATGATATGAATTACATTTAAAGCGAAATCAATATTTTCATAGTGCAGTAACCAAGCTTTCGTATAAATATACAAATACAATAAACAGCTGTTACAACCCTACTTGCGACGTTGCCACTTCGAAGGCCGCGGCCTGGAGTTAAAGGCAGCCGCGGTCTTACCATAAGACCTACGGTAAAAGCTTATTCCCTATATGGGAAATTCACATGGAGATTCAAAACTAATTAAACTAAATCTGTTCACCTTGGTCTGATCCAAAACGCGTGTAATTTATTTCAGTATGCAGAGTTGCTTGTCAAAAGTTCTTTTGGCGTCTGTACAGTAAAATCATGATCAATGTATACAATACATTGATTTAGTATTTGCAATTTCTGAATACACTGCAAAAAAAATAGGCAATATATTCTCGAGACTATCATGACCATTGACAGGGCATTGACACAGAAAACACCGTCGTATAATTAAACTTGTCAAGAAATAATAACCATGTAAGACATAACGTTGACTAAAAAAACTCTAGAGGGATGAAGAAACTACAGTGCTTGCAACTGCTCAACTACTGAAAAAATTCCTTTCTATAAAGGAAATTCAATGGTCAAATTCGACATCTGTTTTTACTCTTTTGCCTTTGCCTTTGCACTGCCTCACTGATCGTCTGTTTCTAGTTCTGCTACTAACTGTAGTCTTTCTTTAGTCTGCACCTGCACTGCACTCTGTCCTGTCTGTAGTCTGTAGTGTCAGTGAATAAAAATGTTGTTATGTCAAGTTGAATGTTGATTTTGTTTTGTTGAACTTAGTTGATGGCTGGTGTTGGTAGATAGAGAGGAATGGGCAGTGAATAGTATTTTTGTTATATGAAATAACCACTTCTTTGCATATAGTTTATAGGTGTAATATTTCAACAATTATAAATATCTAATGGTGTCAATGTCATACTTGTGTGTTGATGGTTGCATTGAAATATTATTGCCAAAGGTGTGGTGATTTGTGTATTCAACAACACAGGCTTTTCCCTCATAAAAAATTGTTGTTTTGATAATTTCTGCCAAAGTTTAAGAAACTCTCAGTTTATTTTTTCCTTAATCAACAACATAAATTTAACTGTCAGTGTATTTTTTGTTTTCGAAATTAGCCTAACTCTTAACATCTGTTCATCCTAGACCTAGCTATTCTTGGCTTACCTAGAACTATGCCTCCACTAAAAGAAAATGCAAATAATAACAATGTATCTGGAACATCAGTCAAATCAACCTCACCCTCTCCTGCTCAATGGTATACATTATCAAAAAGTAAAGATGGTTCATCTGTAGACAAAGTTTATTCCAATCGATATTTTCCTGTAAAAGTTCTTCAAAATCTTAATAACCTACGACAAAACAGTAGATTTTGTGATGTTTCTATTGTTGCTGGCGGAAATGTGATGAAAGTAAGTATAAATCTAGATTAAATCAAATGTTCTTTAGATAATAATGAGCTGCACTTTACTTTAGGTCCTACACTCATTCGAATGAAAATATCGATTAGGGCCTATTCAATTGTTTCATTCGATATATCATTTGGTTAGTTAGGTTAGGTGTAAGTACGGTAAATAATTACCAATCAAAGTAGGGCCTACCTACCTACTGTCAAATTTTAAGACCTCACAGAAATCAGGAACAAATTTTGATTGTTTAACTTGGCTGCACTTTAGTTTACGTCCTACACTCATTCGAATGAAAAATATCGATATACTTATAGATAATTCGATATACCAATTATTTCATTCCGTTAGTTAGGTTAGGTTTCAACTTAACTAACTAAACTTGATACATCGAATGAAATAATCCTTATCGATCGATATAACTTAAGTATTCATTCCAATTTGTGTAGGACGTGAACTAAAGTGCAGCCTTTAACTTGTTTGGTAAAAGTAGAGAGTACAGTTTCTTAACTGGGCTATGCTAATATCGATTGAAACTATCAATTCGATTAGTAAACTTTCATGCGATTTTTTCACCATCAGCAAGTTTGGTTGGTTAGGTTATAGGTTATGATAGTTTAATTTTATAATAGATATATTAAAAAATATTGATTATTATACAATAATTTCAATTAAATAGTTTCAATCAATATTAGCATAGCCCAGTTAAGAAACTGTACCCAAAGTAGAATATAGTTCTACTTCTTGTGTTTAAAAGTTTTTTAAAGTGATAAGGTCCTGTGTGTCGTGGCCATCACTGAAACCAGACATTCGATAAATGTTTCAACCTAATGATATAATTATGAGTAGGCCTAATATAATGAATTCACGTGATGATGACAAATTCAGGTACATCGCTATGGTTTTTTCAAGCCCTTGTGAAACTAGCTTTTGAACTTAGTTATTACAGTTGATTCTAGTCAAATTTAAGGCTTTTGTGATATTGACGAATAATTGATAGTTAAATTGAAATATTTTACTGTATTTTCAGGTCCATCGAGCTATACTGTCTGCAAGCAGTCCTTATTTCCAAGCAATGTTCTCAAATGGTTTGGTTGAAGAGCAAAAAGAAACTATAGAACTGCACTCTATTCCTCCTCATATACTTAATTTATTAGTGGATTTTATTTACACAGGTTTGTAGTTGTAGGACTATTCAAATCATAAATTACACGATATATGTGCATATACAAACTATTTTACAATTTGAGCTTTAAAGGTCCCTATACCTTGTAATTAGTAATAGCTTGACTGGCTGGTAGCTGACTGGTTTAGTGCTCGCCTAACAATCAAAAGGTCACTGGTTCGATCCTGAGAATAAGTTCTAGCTTTATGATGGTTCGAAACTGGACCCAGCTGTCCCTGATCATTAAGCTTTAAATAAATGGTTCTGACTATTGAAACAGCTCAGTCAAAAGCTACACAGAACATCTCACACCACTCTACGCTCATCCTTCACTCATATTTGGGTTAAAATACACACCCAGAGGGCGTCCCCATGTCAATTTATTGATAATTGAATTGATAAATGATAAGACAAAAAATCTTTACCCACAACTGTATGTGCCAGAACTTAACAAAAACGGATGAAAGCTAAGCTGGCTGTGCTGCAACGTCAGCCAAGTTTGAAGAGAACAACAAGAAACTGCTATGTTGGAGCGTTTTGTTTACGGAGGAAAATTGCTTAAATTTTTTTTTTTTTAAGAGGTTGGCTGCCTTTTTTAACCTTGCATTTGCCCGTCCACATAGACTAAGCGCTCGTGCTTGGATCGTTTACAGCAAAGCAAGGAGTGAGCCGGTACAGTACAAAGGTGAACTGTACTGATAAAATGTTATCGGCAGTGACCAGGATCCGAACCCACAACATCGCTGCCTTGGGCCCGAAGTCTGCGACGCTACCGACTGGGCCACCGATTCACTAAATGGCATAACTGTACGCTTTCAGCTCCGCATCATAGTTCTATATTATGTTGTATGGGAAATATACTTGTGACGATCAAGGAAGAGCCCGAGCCCAGTGTTGGACTTGGCCCTAGATAAAAAGCAAAGGCTAGTGGACGACACTTTGAGTATACCATTGTATGTTTCCTTCCTACCTTACAGTCAAAAAGAGATGAAATTCTCAAATGAACACATATAATTTTCGTCACTACTTATTCAGTTGTAGAGTCATTCTTTAGCCGATCTTTATTGGTACTTTTTCATATATTTTTTATCATTTAGGTGCGCCTACTATTATACCCTACCTATTCATGATAAAATCCTTAAAAACCCTATCATAAAGACTTCTTTACCGAAAAATGGTCTTTAAATGTTGCAGGAGAGATAACCATAAACCAAGATAACGTTCAAGACTTGATAGTAGCAGCCGACATGTTGGAACTTAACGAGGTGGTGCTGGGTTGTACAGAGTTCCTGAAGCAAGAACTTCACCACACAAACGCTATTGGAATTTACAGGTGAACCTAACGATATGATTTCAATATTTATTTACCCTTATGTTACCCTGCAGCCTCTTCTTGATTGAAAAACTTTGGTTATGGTTTACTAGGCCTATAGTTTTTTTTCTCTGTTAAATGACATACCTATGGCATTAAAAGAGGGTCTTTTCGTCCAAAAAAGGGCTCTGCATATCCGGTTTACCAACACTCCGTTGAAAGAGGAGTCTTCCAGGTCCAAAATTTTTTATCAATGCCCTCAATGAGCAATAATGTCAGCAGTTATTCATCTGAATGATATTCCAATGGTTGGTCAATGTCATAGATTAGATATTCAACTAAACATCATCGTCTGACACACTCTGACATGAATGTGAATACTTTTGGACCCCTCTCTTCTATAATAGGCTTCCTGTAGAGATAAAAAAGGAACAGTGCGGTTCTAAAGGTGTTGGGAAACATAAAATAAACATAAAAAAAATCTAAGATAGCCTATTTTCTTAAAATTATTGTTATGTTCTGATATCAAGTTAAATCAACTAGCCTAAACAGGAAATAAAAATCTATGTTAAAGTTTGTGGTAAATAAAAAAATATCCATCAACATCCTTGTTAAAATATTATCAGCTGCTTAAAGACTAATAGGAAACAGCAAGTGTTCTATTGTTCGCAATGCAAGCAAGTACTAATCAATAATTCTTAAATTACACTTCCCCTCTCAATACTGTTAACATGAAGCCTTATCTAGTAATAGATCAGATTTCTTTCTTACTCAAGGCTATTATTAGTTTATTTATTGCATGTGATTGCAACTTTCTAATGGTTTTAGTTGTAAGCAGTTTGTATGCATTTTTCAAACAAAAGCAGTTCAATTTTACTGAGGATGTTTAATAAAACTACTGCCATATTGCCTTATTGCTTATTAAATTACACTATTAGGTTTGTTGTATGTTTTTATGCAGGGGTTTTTTCACCCCTTTATATTTTTTTCCATTTTATTTAATGCAAAAAATAGTTGTTTGTATGAAAAAATGAATTGGGAATAAAATAAACTTCTTGTTACCTACTTTATTCTTTGGAAATGCCCCAAGTCAAATTTTCTAATGTTACAGTTAACGATTCTTCCTTATACCCTACGGAGGGAGTATGAATCGAGGTATTTTTATGACATTTGGTATGAACATGTAAATCGACGTTTATTCCAATGAGTTCGGCAACCAGCATGATCTATGGGTATGTGGGCGTTTTATGGGGTAAAAATTGGGGTTTCACATTTTTATCCCCAAAACAAAGAATTTTGTATTTTCTTTCTAAACCATTTTGTCGAGCTTAAGAGCATATATTTTGTATTTTGAATTGCTGACCTTCCCTTAAGCAGCAAACCCAAGTATGTGTTTAATTGAATGCTATTTAATTGAGAATGAATCTGTCATGGAGTTATTCAAGTGAATATTCAATCAGATAATTGGGAATACGCTTAGTCTGCAGGCATGCTGCGGCAGGGGTATTTATCAAAAATTGTTGTTGCAGGTTTGCAGACGCGCACAACTGTGGTGACATGCGAGCTACAGCTTTAGACTACATACAGAACCACTTTCCACACATCTGTCTGGAGGAGGAGTTCCTAGATTTGCCCAAGGATCAGCTGGTGTTTTTCCTTTCCAGTGAATTGCTTAGGGTGGACAGTGAATACCAGGTATTCCGTTATTTATTTTAGTTACTAGCTGTTTACTATGCTGGTTGTCTGATAAATTAGTTTGCTGCCTAATTCTTGTGGGAAATCTGTAACTGATTTTAATGTACTGTGGTTGCTGATATGTTTTGTTGTGATAAAAAAATAATGTAAGTTTTATTATTACTTACGGTACCTTTCTTAGTTGCCTTCTTGAGCTATTTCTTAAGATCAGATCCAAGTTTTACAATGCCGACGCAATTGGGTCTGTATTTTAAGGCGAATATAAGTGTACAATCTGTGTTGAATGGAGATTAAAGGACGAGCTTTGTTACCGACTAAGTGCTGATAGTCGTTTAGGCCTATGTAATCGACTCTTTCTCTCTCTCTCTCTCTCTCTCTCTCTCTCTCTCTCTCTCTCTGTTACATCAGCTGGTCTACATGCAGAACAGGGTATCATTTATTAAAAGCCCAATGGCCAAGGCCAGCTGTTAAAAATATTTTTACTTTTCTCAGGAATTAATTAGAAACCTTGTGATTATCAGGCGAGCACTATATCCAATCAGAACCCAGCCTTGTTTATTCATCATGCTTTCTTTGTAACCTATTTATAGGGAATAGAATTTAGATGTACCAGTTTAAGGTTAAAATCTACAGCTGAGGTAACAAGAATACATGTGATTCTTTTAGAGTTTCACTGAAAACAATTTTGAGTAAGTAATTACCTCAACTTTTGTTTCTAGGTGTTCCAAGCAGCTTTGAGGTGGATCTCGCACGATGTTACACAACGTAAACGCTACATTTTCGAACTGCTGAAACACGTTAGGTTGCCCCTGCTGTCTGTGTGCCTTCTAGAGAAGACCATCACCGAGTGTACGGATACTAGCTTGAAGGTAACGTTGGAATTACAACCTTAACAACAAGAATCATTGACAAGACTATAGTTTAAACTCCGTGATAATGAAAGTTCTTTTCAAATTTCTTGGGTCGTTATGAAGGTTTTCGCAGCCTGTGCCAGATATCGATGATTTTGGCATTAACTTTTACTTAGGCTGTTTCTTTACACTTAAGAGTAAAGTTAGTCTGGCAGTGAATTGTCGTATTGAGTAACCTAGTGAAACTGTCCGTGTTCCCTAGACTGTGCACCAACTAAGATATCTTTGTCGTCAGAGGGTCTAATATAACTAACAGTTTCCTCTGTTCCACTCAGATTGCACTGCGTAGTGTCCACAACGACCTGTTGACTCGCAAGGGTAACCTAGTGCCGCTGTCGGTGTTCCCTCGACTTTGCGCCAAGAAGGACATCTTTGTCATCGGAGGGTCCAAGAGAGAACTTATGAGTGCTTGGACACGATCTTGCGAGTGCACATTCGAGTCTGTCGAGCGCTTTGATACGTTCAGAAGGTAAGGATTGTTTGCCTTTGTTACTCCATCGTTACACAGTGCACCAAGACTTGTAGTAATGGGTACGCAGAATCATTGGATACTGAAGTATATATCTCACATTTATATGGAACAGTTGTAATATTTTTTTCTTATTAACCCTCCCAGTGTTACTTGACGAAAATTCGACAAGCAGCACACTTTGTGTAGTGTTACTTGTCGATTTTTCGACACGCAGACATCGTTTACGGCGAAGGCTCTATGACTGACTGAATCGGATTGAACTGGATCGAGTTAGGTATCGGTCTTTCCGTAATATTCTAAGCTTTCTCCAGAGGTCTGTCTCTAAGCGCTATTCATTTTAGTTCCGAAAATATTGTAGCAGACAGCTGACTGAGCTGACGTGCGTGTATTTGTAAACAGCTAGGTTACCCTCGGACCAATGACTGATGTGTTTTATTACGTTTATCATTGTTTTAGTGTTAAAAATCAAAAGTAGTGATATACGTGGTGCATTATAAGAAGATTTAAGTGGTTTTGAAGTGCTGGTTGATGATCCTGAAGAAGTAGGTAGTGATATTGATGTAAATTATCAGCCAGATTCCTAGCTATGGTTAGGCTATGCATTCTTAGCTAAACGCTATGTACTGAAATCAGTTTTTTGCCCATAACTTATTTATTTGCAAATCTACTTCCTTATATTATTATATATTTGTAATCCTCATAAAATTTAGAACAAAGTGGCTATTTTCAAATATTTATAGGCCTATAATTTATACAATTTCATTGAGTGCAAACTTATTTTTTTTTTTCAATTTTTCCAAAATAATTTTTTTTTTACCTAAATAAATTTTTTGAAACAAATATTCCTTATGTTTTATGTATGATATTGAAGCCCATGATTTTCCAAACAAAATGGTATATAGAACATTAGAATTAACATTGTTTTAAGCTTCTCAGATCTGTTTAAATAAAACCTTGCAAATGCGCCAAAAATAGGTGGACATTAAGGCCTAAACTATGGACACTTGGAGGGTTAAAAAAGATCATTGTTGAGTGGGCCACTCACACGGTGCGTTAGAGTCCAAAACTCTACCCTCTCGCTTAGTTTTTGTTACTGAAATAGTTGATGTTACATAAAAGATATTATAGCTTAGGCCTACAATAAATTGTCCTTTCAGTTTAACTGAATTAAAAAGTTATTCAGTAGAAATCAGTGATTTACGCTATGGAAATCTATTAGCGACTCGATTCAACTACGGCCATTTTGATTCTTAAACGAGGGACAACATTAGGGATAAAATCGTTCATCCAATAGGCTATTCAAAGGTGTATGACACATAATTGTACCATAAATGTGTGACATTATAGTACCTACTTTTATTTTGACAAGTGAATGCTGGATTCCGCAAAATCACAAGGATGTTAAGTGACATAATTTAAATTTGGTTTCAAATAGTTTATTAAATTCAGCAAGAGGATATAAATAGTACAAGGTGAGGGTGGTCTGTAATAAACATTGGAACAGCTTTAGGGGTTTTTTCTTGGTCCAAGCCAATTCTATGGATTTAGTTATTTTTTTCTAGCAACAGTGACACTGTGATTAACCAGAACATTGGGAAAAAGACATTTTAGGATAACCAAGTCTGGATCTTCTTGACACTAGATTGTTCACAGGAGGTGGTATCAGGCAGCTCCTATGGGGATTGGTCGTATTCTGCCCGGCGTCGCAGCGTTGAATGGTAGAATCTACGTGGTGGGAGGAGAACAAGAATCTCAGATACTTGCCAACGGAGAAGTCTACGACCCTTCGGAAGACTCGTGGACGCCAGTCGCTAGCATGGTTAGTTGTAGTGTTATTTTCTTACACCCCTATATCAGTGAGGTTAATTATTCCTAAAGCTTAGTCAAAATTGGTCTGGGCCATCTGTATGTTCTCAGGTAACACTGAACTCTTTTCAAGGATGTCTATAGATCCCGGATATCCCTGGTTTCCCAGATAAGTTTATTTCACTTTGCTTAGGGTTTACCAGAGTATCCATAAAAGGTTGATTTTTGTAACTTACTATAATTTTGACCATGAAAGTAAGCCTGATTATTTTGTATATTCAAAGACACTGTTCTGAAACCAGGTGGTGCCCAGATGTGAGTTTGGTCTATGCGCTCTCGGAGGGGAACTTTACGCAGTCGGAGGTTGGGTCGGCGAGGATATCGGTGGTTCAATCGAAAGGTTAGTGAACAATTAGAATTAGATATTAATTTAAAATTTTACATAACTTATTTAACTATATAAATATTCAGGTGTGTTTTTGGGAAGACGAGCGATCAGAACACAGGTGAGAAACAAAATCTTACTTATCTTTTAATAGAATGAATATATGTTTTATTACCTGGCGCTTAGATATTTGTTATCTTATCAGTTGTTGACCAAAACTGACATTTTCTGTCTGTTGCGTAAAGCAAAAAAATAAAAGTTAGAAAATGTAAAATGCGTTGTTAAAAAGAAGAGAAAAATTTTGGCGATGCACTAACCTTGAAAAATTACATTGAAGTGAAGGTCACAAGATGGCGGCTTCATCATCTTGGTTAGTGTCGTCTTGAGTAGTAGGGAGTAGGCGGGAAATTTGAATATACATTAAATTTAACTTAAATTAGTTCTTCTTTTGTTATGTATTTAAATTAAAGAAAACTCTTCTTCATGGGGTTATAATAATAATAATAATATAGTTATAATAATAAATAAAATAATTACTTCTTCTAACACTGTCCTTTTCTCAATTTTAGTTTTTTTGCTTAACACCAGTAACAAATAACCGACCCATCCCTATCAACCTTCATAGTATGATAAACGATAAGAGAAAATGTATAATTTAAATAGTAGTAAATTCTATCTGCTAGGCTTATTAAAATTACAGTAAATATATATATAGCTACAGCTAGTCCAACAGATGACCATTTTAATATGAAATGAAAAAATAACTTTGATACATATGATATAAAAAGCCATTGGTATTTCTTCTGATTGTTCCAGTGAAACTGTTTGACTGATGTTCCGTTTTTGTGTAGGTATGATCCATCACTGGACGAGTGGATGCTGCACGGTGAACTGCCCGAACCTAGATTCAGCATGGGAGTCGTCTCTTACGAAGGTTGGTAGAATTGAATACTGAAAGAGAACTACAGTAGAGCCCCTCTTAACCGACCTCGTATTAACCGATAATCGGATTATCTGCCTTCGATCGTGAAATAATACAGTTTGTTTTAACCGACCTTGCTTTGAGAGCAGCTCGTTTTAACCGCCGCTTTCTAGGAATCTCTGCATTTCCGCTCCCACGCTGGGCGATGAGAACTGAACCATACGCTTATCTCCACAGGATATGACTAAGAATAAATTATTTTGTGCTGATTACAAAAAATATAGCATAGCCTATTGTCAGTTTGTCATCATCGTTCGTTATCGTAGCTTGAGCACATTTGATCTGATATGTTATCTGTGCGGCAAATTTAAAACGCCATAAAGTGCGTTACGATTTTGAGAACTGATTATCTTATTGCTGGAGTAAACAAACAACGCAACTTGTAGGGAGGGCAGGGAAGAGGGGTTAACAACTCCAAGGTCAAGCTAGTTTTAGTGCCTCGCTCGAGCCTACAGTGGGAGGTTATAAATAAACATCCTGTCCCTTGTAACAAAATGATTGCTTGTATCTTTAATTTCGACAAAAGGTTCTGTACTGTATTATGATGGATTTAGAAAGCTTCAGTTAATACATTACAGTACTAAAGTTATTAAGATAGGAATGTTATTGACTGTTGCCTAGTATTATAATATATTCCACTGAAAGTAGGCCTATTAGATTTAACCGTGTTTTGTGTTTATTTGTGACTTGTCTATCAATACGAAAAAGGAGATAAGAGTGGTTTATTTTATAACTAATGCAAATATGACTTCAAAATGTTGATTATATAATTCCAAATGAATAGCATTTCATTATGTTATGATTTTATTGATTGCCCGTTTTAACCGACCTTTTGAGTTATCCGACGTAGGTCCGGTCCCATTAGGGTCGGTTAAGAGGGGGTCTACTGTAATATGATTGGTGGTTTTCTTTTAATTTTTACAAGTTTCACGTTTTTCACAGCACAAAATTATTATTAAATTTCTCTTAGTTTACAAACTAATTGCTTTATGTAATGAAAAAAAAAACTGAAGTAGTTGTAAAAGGTAAATTTAACATTTAATATATTTCTCTTCTTCCAGGACTGATATATATTGTAGGAGGCTGTACGCACAGTAGAAGACATTTACAAGTAAGTGAACATCTAAGGCTAGACTTAACTTTTTTAAAATCTTATCTACCAAAAAAAAAACTTACAATTAAAGAAGAAATTGACAAAATTTAGGTTTTTTTCAATGGGAGGGGCTTTAGTAGATTAACCTTACTTACTTACTTACTGCTATGGCCACTTGTACCCAAGCTGGTACTTGGCTTCACCAACTCGTTGTCGCCAGTTCTCTCGGTCCTCTGAATCTTCCTCTAATAGCAATCATCTCTTCCATATCCTCCGGACTTGTTCCCACCACCTAGCACTAGGTTAAGCTTAATGCTGATTGTAGATGGAATTTAGAAAAAGGTTTGAAACTATTCTATAATCTATTTCTCTTCTGGTAGCTTTATAGTATAATTACGGCAAAAGGCCAAGAAGAAGTTCACAGTACAAACATGATAGTACCCAGGTTTGGCAAGCATCGCACAGGATTTCATACGAGTACCATAAACTGATATTTTTCGGAGTAGTAACACAACATAGGCTACTATTCTAGTCTACAAAGATTATGGTGACCAACTGATTACTGTGCGGTTTGATAAAGGCTAAATTATCTTTCATGTTCCAGGACCTGTTGTGTTTCAACGTAGTGACGGGAGAGTGGCAGAATCTCGCGCCGATGTTGGTCCCCAGATCTCAGATGGGGGTCGCTGTGTTAGATGGATATCTTTACGTCGTCGGAGGAACCAACAAACAGAACGAAGTGTTGCACAGTGTGGAACGATATTCGTTTGAACAGGTCTGTTTGCCGTTTTGGTTGGTTTGACCGATTGATTGATAATATTTGTGAACCCGGTGCAAGTTGAGTATAGTTTAAACTTTCTCCATGTTTGCGTCCAATTAAATCAGCTGATATTATTAATAGGTTCTATTGGATTGATAATATTACTTTAATTCACAAGAGATTTCTTGCATCTGGTTTTGGCTTGAGTGTATCTTTGCTTCATAACATTGACCAGCAATACATTATAATTCAGTACCCATTCAGATAGAATGACTTATTTTGAGTTATAGCAAATGTTATGAGCTATGACCAACAACTTGGTCAGCAAAAAAAAAAAAAAAATAAGGTAGAAAATAGAATTTTAGACACTAGCCCATTTTGTGACTTGCTACTATGTTTTTTTTTACTAAGAAATAGGTGACATCTAGTCCGTATAAATGGGATGTCTACTTCTGTATCCAATAGCCAATGCCTATAGCCAATGTTTACTGTTCTAGGACAAGTGGTGTGAGGTTGCTCCAATGAAGGTCGGCCGAGCAAGCCCTGCCGTGGCGGCTGCGGATAGTCTACTCTACGTTATTGGAGGTAACTAACGCCACCGTGGAGACTTTGTTACATAAGAGTAGTCGTAGAGGAAACATCCAATGTTACACTGAAATGGTGTCTAGAACTAGTTGCTGGTGTCTAGGGCAAAGAGGTTAAATGTACCTTGTATGCCTTAGCCGGCCCGAGGTTTGCATGTGGTGCGCTATGGATCCGACAATCGAGCTCCTCCTCCCTTCCTTGTGTGGGGTTTTTCCTCTTGCACCCCCTAACAAACCTAATACCTGTTACGCCCCTGGACTTGAGCCCATTTACCAAAGATCCTGCGTCTTAAGGTCTTTTGGATTGTTCAGAGGATTACTAATTTCCGGTTGAGCGACTCATTGTCAAATCTGACATCCAATTAAAGAATGTGTATATCCAATAAACGTCTTCGTTAAAACACCGCCTCCGCCTCTCTATTGACAAATAAATACATATCTTGCATTGTTTTCTCCAGGAGATCAAACTCACGAGGTGAACTTCTACCGAGCTCAGATCACGATCGCGGACGTTGAATGCTACGATCCCCTCTCAAACAGCTGGACGGACTGTCCGCCCCTACCGGAGAGTCGAAGCGAGGCCGGAGCAGTTGTTATTTGATAACACCAAAAAACTTTGCAGACTGAGTGTACATAGGTGCGAATGAGAGTGTGTTAATTTATTGTCGTTGAGGGGAAGCCAAAGATATGTAAATGTTATGCTTTGTTGTCTTTTGTTAAAATACTCAAATTTTAAAAGACATGCCTATAAAAAAGTATGACACTGTCACTTTAGCTTCTAAATTCTTAGGGATCACAACCTCGATATGTCAAATTTATTCTCACGGTTAAGTTGTGGTTTAGAATAAAATAAGCTTAATTTAGTCATGCTACCGCCAGATTGTGCTGATGTAGGGTACCTACTGATTTCTTCCTTTTACATCGACTCAAATGATAATAGTTTTGCAAACAATAGCTTTTTCACATCGTTGTATCGAGAAACTAAAGCACAAAATATAACTCTGTAAGTACACTCTACGAGGCACTTATTCAAATAGGCCTATGTTGTTGGATAAAAAACTGGTTATAAATTTTCTACCTCATTTTTTGTTGCTGAGATATAGGATGTGACATGAAAGATTATATAGCTTTAGAATAAGTTACCCTATGTTTGACTTGGTTTAAAAATCTGCAGAAATAAGTATTTGACTTCAGCACAATCTGTTGGTGATTCACTTCAATTTTTATTTTAATATTGATGACAACCTTCATGAAGATGGAGTGCCTAGTTGTATTGATAGTCAAAGGTTACACTCTTTTATAATTGCTTACTGTCAGTTGTAACCAAGATGTGCTAGACAAATGTCATCCAGTTCAGCCATGTGTTGGACAAACTTAAAACAAACGTGTAAGTATCCTATCATATCTTAGCATTTTAAAGTAAACCGCAAGTCTATTGGTGTGATGGGAATTATCTTTCTTGGGTTGAAAAATGTATTACAATTTGCACATCTAATGAGGACCTCGGCTTCTAGTTAGCCGTGCTTTTGTTACACGTTTATTTGTTTAACTTATTGTTAAACCTTGTCTTTGACACTGGAAAACGTCAAAAACAGTATAGGCTGTCTAGTCTAATGCAAAACTGATAGAAGGTTTGTAAATTCCCTCTCTATCGAATAAACTGAGATTGCAATTGGCAGTAAGCAGTTTTAGTACATTTGCCAGCAGTCTGCAATTTTCTCTAGATTTAAACAAATTCTTCATACATGAGCTCAAAACACGATCGTTCCAAAAATTGCTAGTGTATTACAAAATGAATGATATTACAGTACATGTTATTTCTGTTTTAATATGATCTTTAGTCCTTAAAGTTTCTAAAACACCATTCATACCTAAATTAACGGTATTTAGTTGTACTTGTCCTATTGAATAATTTATATAAAAACAAAAACTGAAGAATGGTGTTTTAATGATTGAACTTTTTTGTTACAAAAATAATGTAAAAATAATAAAATCTGTGTACTGCACTCTATCAATTCTACCATAATCATTATCATTAATTTACATTGATCCATAATCCAGAATGGTTTAAGTCCAAAATATTAATACATATTTTATCAGTCTGACGATTTCCGTCCAATTCTGAATAAAATAAAGCTACGTAAATTATTGATTAATGGAGAAACATTTTTTTTTTATTTCTGTTTTAATACTGGAAACAATTTCTTTTAAGGTTGGTTACACAAACTTAACCTAAATAACTTCTAAATTTTTTGTAAGAAATTAATTTTCTTCAAACAAGTTACAAACATTATCACCCAGTTTTAAAGTTATCCAGTTAATAGTTTGTTGTACCAATTAATTAACTTAGTAATTTTAGACCACAGCTAATTTTATCACAAACATTGTATGTACAATCATCACTAAACTTTGTCAATTCATAATATTTTGTGGACGTAACTTTGTAAAATAGACTCAATAATCAGGAAACATTTGCATGATATCAGTTAATATTTCTATTTGTAATGTTTTACATGGTTTGAATTCTATTTTTGGTGACTACTTTATTATAACATTTTCAAATACTATTTCAACGTCACATCCAGCAATATAGAACAATATTCAATATTTCTGTCCTAGCATTTAAGTCTTAATTTTTACTTTTAATTATTACTGGTTGATTATTATTAGATTTTGTATATTTTTGTGTTGATTGTGATATATATTATATAATACCGTATGTATTTTATAGGCCAGTGAATTTATAACTTGTTTATATAAGGAAATTTTGCAGTATTAAATGGTTGATAAAAGTTTAAAAGATGCCACTGAATAAATACTTGCTGTAATTTTCTAGTAAAACTGTCAAAAAAGTTGTATTCTCAAATCCAGCAAAAGATTATTAAATTCCTATGCTTGAGAGATTATAAAATGCTAAAAATTTTAATTAAAAGTCTTGTTCGACACAATTCAGTTTAACAATCAAATTTCTTTTAATTTGGAATCTTACTATTTTGAAGAATCTCAGGTTTTTTTACATTGAGCTTATAAAAAATACTCAGTCTGTTAATTGCTTATGTACTGTGAAAAAGGGTTGAGAAAAAAAGGGTTTGTATTGTTACTGTTATTTACAATTCACATGCACAGCGCTTTGTAAAAGATTTAAAATATAAAAAAGCATACAGTACACAGCAGTTTTTTCTAAGAGAGTCAAAATAAAAAAAAAATACTCTACTAAAAACAGCTCTAAAAAAAATATTGTCCTTCGTGAATAGTTAGTAAAAAATCCACAACGCTTTATAATGGTATAGAAACAGAATATAAATTCTTCTACAAAAACATGTTTATTTTTGTTTTTTAACAATTAATAACACGCACAGAGCTTTGTAAAATCATTAGATAGGAAAAAATTTTAAAACCTTGATTAGCGTTAATTTTCTAGCCAATGCTTCCTGGATCAGCCTTGCAGTAAATTTAATAAAATCTTGTCACATTTAACTATACTTTGACGGAAATTCTATTGCACAATTTGACTTTAAATAGTTGGACAAAATCACTCTTTATCGAAGTGATTGTAAGTTTAACTGTAAAAAACATTCTGAATGTTTGTTTTGCCTTAAGATTTGTTATTTGACGGCTAACTTTCTGTTGAAATGATTAGTTCATTACACAATGCTTTACAGGTGCTCCTTTATAACTATTGTAAATCATTTGTGTAAATGTGTTATTAAAACATTGTACAAGCTGTTTGAATTTTTCTCTACATGTTCTCCATTATTTGCTCGAAGAATGTCAAATCTATGTTCCAGCTGTGACAACAAATTATGGCGTATTTCATCATATATTTTACCAAAGGCTTCCCTCAACTTTGCTTTAAGTTCATCTATGAGATCGGACAGCGATACACTTGATCTTTTACAAATCCCGAGACAAAAAACCACACCACAGATTTTGTCTCCATAAACCATTCAATACACAGCGCTTAACTCAACTACAACTCCATATTGCATCTGTATGTTTTAAAGTTCAAACATGTCAGCAACAATGGAACAGCTGTTTACTGTTTAGCAATACTAATCAAAACTGAAAGATGTCAGCTTTAAAATTAGTCATAATTGACTTTTCTACAACCTTTGGTAACAAGTATATTAAGCTGTAGATTGATCATGGTTGGGACACGGTTTTTATTTGATATTATGTGTGATTTCAAATGTTTGTCCTGTAAAATGTTTCAATCTTGAAAATCAAAATTCAGAGATATATTTACGACTCCGTCACTTAAGGTTGCGTTTTTTAAGCGAAGATGAGTGTTGAGCTCCCTCAAACCACAAAAATGTTATGAACGGAGTGTAGTTTTTAGGTTATTTTTATATATCGTAAACCTCAAAAATTTTTGTCGTGTTACCCAGCTTTGCTGGGTTGATGCAAATGTTTATTCAAAATAAACCAAATTTGACTATTGACAAAAAAACACACACATTAAGTAAAATACACTACTTACTAAAATCACAAGGAAACATATTTATAACAATTTTACTTTTATTTACACAATTGGAAGTATATTTACACCGTGTTTAGATGAAGTGCATTGTGAATTTTGAAATCAATAGCGAATTGAGCTGTTCAATGTGAACTTTTTGCACTTGATTGAATGTTACCAATAATGAATCGTTACGGCTTTGAGAGAAGTTCGACTTTAGTGAACGGCTCGAGAACAGGATGTTTTATCCAGTCTGTCTGTTCCAACATTCTGAAAAAAATAGAAAGTTATCCATTGAACTAGGTTAAATGTAGAAAAATTATCATAATTGCTTATTGATGATTATTTTTTTATAAAAGAGCTTGTCTGCAGACTAAACATAAATTAAGCAACCATTTTCAGATCCAACATGCAACATTTAACCTTTCTTTAGTTAGTTATTTCAGGGACGCTGCATGTACCTACTTCGGGATTGAATATTGATAATGAGTACCGGTAGTGCTAACATCAATCAATTGGGGAGCAAGCTGGTCTAGTGATAAAGTGTGAGGCTTCGGTCTATGAGTTTCCTGGTTCAAATCCACCAATCACTAATGGATTATACGCCAATACCTCCTAGGCCTAGCCTCGTAATGTGTAAAACAATTGGCTTGAGATTATCGTCCTCTGGAATGTGAAGGTAAGCCATCAAAATAAGAAAAAAGTCAGACCTAATAAATGATTACATACCGGTATAGATTGAGAGGCATATAGGCAAACACTTTCAAGAAGAGTTCCTTGACTTCCGACAAATTGTCAATATTTTCTTTGAGGAACTTTAATAAACCGCTTGGAGTGTCAGCAAACTGATTGCAGCCGGTCTTCAGTTCGACGTATTGCTGCAGCACCGTGATCTGTGGACACATTGGAAACAGAAACAACACATTAAACTATAGTAAGTTGCTAATCAGAATCCTAAATTCTTGCCTACGTTTGTGTTAAAGTAGTCCATTGCTTCTGTTGTAGTCAACTTTGTGTGATGTGTTGTAATATTTAGCGATTGTTTAACAATATAACTAGGATTCATCTTGTATAAATTCTTGCTCACTGATTTATTTTCAATTTTCAGTTACCGGTGCAGTGTATATTTATTGTGATTGGACGTTTGATCATAAGAGCTGATGGGTCTTTGGTGAAGCGTGGCAAAAACCTCCTGGACATTCTAAGAAGAGAAGGAAAGACTAAATGTATAAAGATATAATCAAGAAGAGAGTTTGCGAAGAAGATTCAGAGGACCAGAAGACGTTGAGGACGATTTTTGGTGAGGCCAAATACCGCCTTGGTTATCTGGTAATAAAAGTGAGTAATCTTTTGACAATATAATATTTAGCCTATTTAATATCCTTTCGATCTTTAAAGATTGAATAATTCTCTTATCTTATTTGGTTATCAATTTTGTTTTTAGAAGTATGGCTGTGTTTTGAGGTATTTTAAATCATTATTTTGTGTTCTGGTACATTTTTTCGGTCTCGTTCAACAAGAATTTTTAACAAATCTTGTCTATCTGATTTTTTCTAACAATCGCCGCTTTCAATTTGACAAATATTCTACAAGCATGTTGTATTTATTTGGTTACATTTTAAATAGCCCTCTTTACCATTTGTTGTTTGGTGAACTTATTAGTCATATCTTTTGTATACAAACTAAACTACAAGATTCACCCACCCATTTACTGTGAATGTCCCGCAGTTCGCTGAGTATGTCTAAATCCTTGTGCATCTGGACGATATCGAAAGTGGAAGAATCACTCTCTTTTCCACAACAAGTCCGGAGAAAATTCCACCGCTTGTTGGTGTCCCAGAAAAACACATGTCTGTGAAAAATATTAAATGCAGTTACAACTTATCAAAGATACCAGGATAATAATAAAACATTAAACAGAAATTAGGAGAAACAGGAATTCAAAAGGAATAGCAGAAAAGCCTGTCTGACTTAGGTGTGAGACGGGCAGGATAAATCTTAGGTATATCCATAAAAATTGTATGTGTTTGCCGTTTGGATCACTTTACCAAAGCCTTTACCTTCTTTGAAAACGGCATTGATGTACCCATTAAAGGGTGAGCCCGAATCTAAACTGAATGGGATATTTACCTGAGCACATCCGTAGTCGATGGTCTCTTGTACGCTTCCGAACACAACATCCAGCAAACAAGGTCCGAAGTGACAACGTCCTCAGTTCGGATTTGGATCACGTTGTTTCTCATGTTGTCCATGATGTCTTTCACGGTACAGCCGTAAGGGTGGATCCCCACCGTCATGATGAAATGAAGAAGCATTCCAGCTGTCTGTATGTCTGAAAGCTCCGTGCAAATGTACTGAAAACACACATCGGTTAAGTGAATCAAAGGGTGAAAACCGTTGATAACCGCAATGTTATATGTGGAATAGGGCCCAAGATACTAACAATTTCAATATTAAAAGTTAAATCAAGCATAAAATCCGAGGTTGAGAATGAAGGTAAATGTTTAACATTAAATACTAATTGAAAGAACTCTTTCAGTGTGATAAAAATTGGATGTATCTCTCAGTTACTGATGGCATTGGCTAGCTACCCACTGGTCATGTCATGTCTACGACATTATTTGTCCAAGGCATGTCACCATGTTATCAAGTCACATCTTGATCTTACACACTGGTTGCGACTTGGGACACACGTCCCGAGACATATCTGTTTATTGACCATGGATAAAAAGAAATATAGACTATCAGCCGTTCTGCGGTTACCATGGTTACCATAGGTTCTGGCGCACACCGCTGGGAGCGCCGTGTAGTACGTAGTACGTACGTCGTAACTACATGGCGCTCCCAGCGGTGTGCGCCAGAACCTATGGTAACCGCAGCACGGCTGGTGGTCTATTTTATTCTTTTTGTCTATGATCGTACAATGTCACACGAAACCGGTTGGTCGGATTGACTCGCATCCCTCTAATAACGATCTAATTCAGCCATCTACATAACACATGTTTTAAGTGGTTAGTTTAATTCTGAAATATTCTTGAAACTTTCGATTGCTGGTTGGTTGTTGGATCTTTACATACTGGCTTAATAACTCCGCGTTTGCGTTAGGTGATCCGTCAAACATATTTCAAATCCTGCAATGTTGGCAAACAGCAATTGATTGTTTTCTAAACACATTCCTTACCTTCCATGTAGTGAAGTAGATGGTTTGGCATTCTCTGGCCCACCAGATCTGAGAGGAGAAATTTGGGCTGCATTGTTGAAACAGAACCTGTAAACAAGTTTATGTTTTGATTTCCTTTATCATGATTTATATTTTTACAATACTGGCCAATGATTTTTCAGCTGTAGCTAACACATCTTTCTGAACTAGGTGTTGCTTGTCTATCTTCATCAAATCAGCTGTGCTTTTAGTAATTATAGTAAAATAAAAAATTAAAACGGATATTGTTTAAAAAAAAATAATTTGTAATGACAATTGTTTTTAATCATTTAATTACTAGGCCTACCTTGAACATTATACAAAGTTTCGTAGGGATATTTTTAATAGTTTGTAATTTAAAATTTTGTTATATAAAGTGCAAAATGGCAAATATTTTTGATTTCTGCTCTTTTTACTCATAAAACAATTTAATAGAGTTTTGTACTTTACTTTTGGAGCATCCTGTATTTCAAAGCTTTCAAATTGATGCAATACCTGTTGGAGTCCAAACTCTGCCAATCTTATCGTTCCGTTGGCATCCACCATGATGTTGGAGGGCTTTAAGTTTCCGTGGACAATGTTCTTGGTGTGAAGATAGTGAAGACCTTCCATCAACTGAAAAAAATGTACTGATAAACCTGATGACGACTCTCAAATTTTTATAACCAGGTTAAATAGGCACCAAAAGTTTAGACAGTATTGACCTTTTGTACATAAAATTCCTTTTAAAGACAACAATAAACAATTGGAACATACCTGACATGACAGAAGGACGAGGTAAGGATTGATCGTTTGTGCGGAGTTTGTGTGTTGCGTCAACACTGATCTGATTTGGATCAAATACTGCCCCAGGTCCTAATGGAGATAAGAAACAAAACATATACAAGGTTTTCATAATGTGATGGAGGTTATTATAATGTGAAAATGCACGACAGCTGTACATTTTGAGTATACTGTGGTACACAAAATGCCTTTTCTTGCGTTTAATAAACACTTAGGTCACCATGAGCGTCTATCTAACTTTTCCATTTGGGGGACAACAGGGTCTGGGAGGTACGGAATACCAGTAAAGAGGGAGGTCTAGGGGGGTTCTTCGGGAAAATAGTTAAAATTTAGGTACAAAATGTTTGATTTTACTACCCATATTGATGGACGCCCATACATGTCATAGCTTTAAGTAGCCTAGTCAAAATAACCACCTTAAAACAAACTTATAAACTTAGCCAAACCTAATCAAAGCAAACCAAAAATCTTTTCTGTTTAGTTCGCTATGTGGATAGATAGTTTTACGATTTCCGCTATGTTTGTTTACAACTGACGACGATATCACCTGTCGACAGAGAGGCACCAACGTGATGATAGCAGGAGGAGTGTCGTAAACTCCGAGGTACGGCAGAATGTAAACATGGTCTAGACGAAGCAGCGATTTGACACATTCACAAAGCTTCTCGCTCACTGACTTGTTGCCGAGTTTCAAGAATCTGCGCGCAGCTATAGGCATTCCTGAAATGCAATGATTGTGTGAAAATACTGAATGTGAAAAGACTGAGAGTCAAGATGGAAAATAATACATTTGGACTCAAAATCTCTAGGGCTGAGATACGGTACCAACATCAGCTGGCATGGTTGACGTTCTAAGCTTTAGTACCTTTGAATGAGTTGCTTTAGCTACGACATGGAGCTCTGGCATGGAAAATCGATCTAAATATACTGAATACATTATTTAGGATAAATCAGACATGTTACGTACCTGTTACACTCAGTCCAAGTTCCACGTTGCCCAAGTTGAAGCCGGTGAAGAGTTTAAACTCCTGAGAACAGTCGTACGAAGAAATCCTGACATTCCCTCCGTCGAGAAACTCAGTCTTGCAATCAGGAAGAGAAAGAAGTCTAAGACACTGGGACTCATACTTCTGGCCACAGTACTTCAGTAAACTGGTCAAACATTCGGTGAAAAAATTTGATGACAGTGTCATGAATATTAAATTAGTCTCCCTTACTCTCAATAAACAAATTATAATATGGCTTCTTCAAACACCTATAGTTCAAGAAAAAAACTTTGGTCCAATTTACTCACATTGATTTATCAAGTACCATGAAAATACCTGAAACGATCTCTCTAGAATCAAAGATGCTAACCGCTAACCCCATTAAACTTTGTTTACTGTTTAGACTTGACTCATCAAGGGAGTCATCAAATAACAATCATTACCTATGTGATTCCTCTGTGTCCAATTTTACCCTCCAACAGTTACACCCATTTCTCAATTATAAATGAATTCACCAATGCCTTTTAAAGATTAGGGACACATTAATTTATAAACTCATCTTTTTGATCGGTACCCTGTACATTGAATACCTGTAGTTGAATACTGGATCGGTACCTGTTGCCGTTTGTATAGTGAATAGTATTCACTGTGAATTTTTTAAAATAACATAGTTTTACCTGGCTAGTTTTTCAAGGCAGACACCAAGCGGGTCACATTTTTCAAAACCGGGGGGAGTCTTTTCTTCAGAGTCTGGTTGAATGTCTTCAGGCTTCTTTTTTTGGAGAACAATTTCTTCTGAATCTATCTTTGCGCTTTCTTCTTCCTTAGAATCCTCTAGGGCAGCGGATTCGATTGCTTCCAACGAATCTTTATTACTAACGTTGCATACTTGTGATGTTTCACAAATGTCATTATCTTTGGACGTTTCCAAATTAATTTCAATTAAAGAACTTTCTACTTTGTCATTATTGGTGTTTTCCGTACATACTGGAATTTCGGTGACCATCTCTTCTTTCTCTTCTTCTACTTTAACATTAATTTCCTTATCCTTCACCTCCTTTGTACAGACTATTTCTTTGTCTAGCTCTGTTTTACCTTCTCCATCAATCACCTTATCCGTCTCAGGTTGTTTTTCTACTTTATCTTCGGTCTTTGTTTCCCAAACACTGACTCCATCGCTCTCATCTTCACTGTCTGATATGTAAATACTGTCAACAAAGTGGGCAGTTTTGTTTTCATATGACTTTACATCCTGTGTTACTTGTGCACTGGTGTCCTTTTTAAGTTCCAAATCAACTTGAACTGTAGTGTTTTTATTTAACAATGTCTCCACTGGTTTTCCGTTGGATAGAATATTTAAATCTTCGGAATCTTTATTCCGTAGAATAAATTCAGTATCAAGATCATTTTCCAAACTGGATTCATCGTCTTCCAAGACTTTAACTCCTCTTTTGTCAAGTTCATCTTCAAATTCCAACAAAAACAGTTGCATTTCAGACACCAGAGCTGCATACACAACGTGGTTTTTCCTAGCGTTATTTTTTATCTCTTTCATGAAGCCGTCCCACTTGCTCATCAGCTTCTTCATGTGGTAGGTCTCCAAAGCAGGCAATACGGACATAAGTTTTGTCAAATCTTTCGAGTCTCCTTGAGCCCCCAAATAACCTTCCATATATTGTTTTGTCCAGGTAGAATCGTATCGTTGCAAAATCCTATTGAATATCTCCTCCAGGTACTGCAAAGTGCTTGTTACCTCCACATCTGATACTTCTTTACCCTCATCTTTCTCAGTGTACGCTTCTATCCAATCACAAGTGTTTGCCATTCTTTCTTCGTCCGACACTACCATCGGCTCGTCCAGTTGAAACAGCTGATAACCTTCTGAGAAGCGCTCTTTTGTCGCTAATAATGGAGATTTTTTCATTGGAAACTCCTCATTTGATGGAGAAGTTTTCACAGAATTAACTGATAATGAATCAACTGTTGTTGAACTCTCTGAACACTCTTGTACTTGTGAACTTTCCGACCTCGGTGACACGTATTCCCGTATTTCCTTTATGGCTATTCTAGATTTCTTTACTCTCTTTGTTTTCTTATTGGATGCCTCAGTTGTAGTTTTAATCTCTTCTTTTTTGAAGATAGATATATCCTTTGGTTCCTTAATTGGCTGAGCAGGTGGTTTAGCTTGAGCTAAATCTAGTTTCCCAAAATTGTGCTGTATTATCGAATTGTACAGTGTTTGATTGCAACTTTTTCTTTTCACGCCGACATTAAGTTTCTCCTCTCGACATTCTCTTTTTTGAATTGAAGTAAAATTTGTTGATTTTGGTTTCACCACTGAGTACATCGAGCGGGCCAGCCTGATCTGACCCTCTCTTGTTTTTTGAGCAGCTTTCCGGTGTTCTTCTTCGGTCACAATACGCTCGTCAGATTTTAATGCCTTCATGAGTCTTTGAAATGACAGTGAGTGCTGTCTCTCGATTTCAGCGTGTGTGTCGCCGTACGTGTCTTGGAAAAGCACAGGAAAAGACCTCATGTACTTGTGGTAAAAGGGTTGTAGATGCACATAGTTTCCCTCGAGCCACGTTCTGGCTTTGTAGCTTTCGCTGGTGCACAGGTAAAGGAGGGGTTGGAAAACGGATTTGATCATCGTAGTTTTGTCCGCACCATACCTGAAACGAGTTTTAAATATAAAAATATATTGGAAAAAACTCTGCAAAAAGCTAGTTTTGTAAATTTGTAAGTGGAAGTTTGGTTATGTCAGTCTTGCGCCTGATACATTGGACATCAGAGCTCAAAGTGGTCAAAAATATTAAATTTTCATGAAAACTCTATTAATAAATTCAAAACCTCAAGTTATCAACGACTTTTTGAGATTAGGTTTACCCATTACATCTGAGGTTTGCTCACCTAACCAATAAGTCCAAGAAACACTTCCCCAGGCCGGCAGAGAAGAACGCGTTGGCAAGTTCAGCCTGAGAAAGTCCTTGACAGCAGCAGTCGCAATGGCGAATCAGCTCCAGGACTACCAACAGAACCGCAGCGAGGTACGCAGGGTCGTCAGTATGATGCATGACCGCCTGGACAGACCGTGGAGATAAGAGATAATGTACATCGGTCAAATGCTAGATAGGATCAGAGGCTTACTCTACAACCCTTAGAAAAGGAGTTTATTGAAAATCATAGAGATATATTAATACAATCTACAACCTTCAAAGTAAATACTTATCATGAATCAGACTCATTCAATAGTTTACATCTTTCGCCCATTGAAATAACATGTCTGGGTAAAGATAGCCAGGCAAGAAAACACACTCATATCACTTTGTGATTAGCATAATGTGTCGACTAATCCCTCTAAGAACATGGTTAAGTTGTCAAAATAGGGTCCTGCACTCAAAAAGGAGAAGATAACCAAAAAGTGAAGATTATTTGACAATCAATGGACTGGCCAACACTGTAGAAAATTTTATTGATACCCAAAGATAACCTTTGGTATCCGAGAATATGCGTGAGTGCCACATAAGGCCTTATCCCACTGGGAAGAACTTTATACAAAAATTCTAATATTTGATCTAACCCAGTCACTTTTATAATCTGGATTATCAACTTCCAACTGACAGTTCAACTAAAGAAAACTACTTAGGAACTTTCTAAGAAAGATCTATTTTTTTATCACCTCAGGATCACTAAATTACTACACTAATAACTAGCTTAAATAATTTCTTTAAACCTTGGAAAAAATCTTTTATGTTTAAGGGTAAAAGTGTGTTTATATGTTGAAGCTGAAAAACTTTCGCATTGTATAATATCTTCATGCCGCAGTACCTAAAGTCAACCTTTTAAATTCTTATCGACTTTGTAAAGATATTTCATTACAGTAGATTCCCTCTTATCCGGACACATTTTAACTGGACTACACTCGGGGGAAATGACAACTCTTTAACCGGTCAATTTTTAACATTACATCCGTTTAACCGGATTAGATCAGCAGGAAGTGGGCAGTACTGAAACAACTGTTCTCGTGGGAAAGATTTGAGACCAGTGATCACCTGTCTAAATACAATGCTCTTCTAAATTTAAGTCAAATACCTACTATATACAGTACGCATTTAAACAGTCTGTTTTACAATTTTTTAGGACGTCGGTTTAACCGGAAACCCCGTTATCCGTACTGGCCTCAGTCCCAAGGAGTCCCGATAAGAGGGAGACTACTGTACCGTAATTTTGTCACGTACAGGTTAAATTCTCAGAAGTAATTTTAATTGTTTTAATTCCTGAATTAATTTTTTTACGCCTGCAAAGTAATATGTGTTTATCGTTGGAACTTACTTCTTGCAATCTTGAAAACACAGAGAGTTCCATGAGAAGGTCCATGCCGCTGTAGATGTAACGGGCAAAGAAGATCAAAACATGGACGAGTACACTGGTCACAACCTTAGTGAATTCTGCTCGGTTTTTCGGAGGGTTGACGAGCAATTCCAATCTCCTCTGTAAAAACTTACATATTTAAGTATTGTCAACTTTGTGCTTGGATTGAAAATTGGAATAACGTTGTCCGTCATCTCAACATTTAGGTAACTTTTTGTGGTCATTTGAATAAAATAGCAGCCTAGAAATATTTAAGCAGTGATCAATTTTACTTGTCGATGTAGTCAATGCCGTCTTAGTATATTATTTCGTTTGAGAGTGGATTGATAAGAAATTTTCAAAATACGTTGTTTTCCTGGAATATATTTCAGAAACGCAGAATCTAACAGATAACTTCCATAAACGCATACCGTAAACAGTTAGTTTACCAAATTCTCTCAATTTTTCACAACTGAATATTTTTTTCAATGTGCCAAGGATACAATGTAATGACAACATTGTTGTAAATGTAAGTACTAAAACAAAACTAGGTGTAAGGAAGTTATTCATCGTACATCTCATAGTTTATGTTGTAAAACAATTTATTATGATTTGTATTTTTTTTTTTTTTTAATTAACAATCAAAAACTTAGGCTACAAATCGGGAACATAAATCTAGAATAGTGGATGTCACGCAAATGCAGTTTTTTTCCAAATTTACTTAATGTTATGTCCTTAAAAAATAACCTAACTATCGTAGTGCGTACTCTATTTTAAACTTGTTTAAATTTTTAACTTATTAACCTTAAGATATTGTTCCAGGGTCATTTTGGAATGTCCCTCGTTGACGGCAGCCAAGATTAGTTCAAGTGCTCCGTTGGGCTCCCGCACGTTCTTCTGAAGACTAAAGGCAATGGCGTAACACAGAGCTGTGCACTTTTGCTGAAAAAATACTCATTAGTATAAATTTGTTTAGTAGAAAATAAAACTAGAGTTTTTTATCTCTGGGACTACAAAATTTCCTGGATACCTGAGTGATTATAGTGTTTTAATCTCCTTTTAATCTGAAGTTCACACATTCGATCCTGAAATAAGTGTTTGGGTTTATGAAAAGCATAAAACGTAGCGAATCATTGTGTTTCAAATCTGTGATATTGTTTGAAGAATCAGCCGTTCTGTAGCTGCAAACTTAACATCAAGCATCACACTCATTATTTCTTAAACATACATACTTATCCTTATATGATGCAATTATTTCCGGAATACTAAAAAAAATATCCGGATCTTGGCATCGATTAGGCCTCAACATAATCTCCTATCCCTCCATCATTTTCTACCATCTTTAAACACACATTTTTCCTCCACACCCCTCTTTATTTCATCCATCCACCTTCTTTAAAATTCCTCTTTGTTTTATTTCCCTCTATGGCCTCTATTAACTCTTTAACACTAAGAACTCTCTCCTCTCACATAGCTAGATCATATTGTTTTTAATTTATTCATGTTACGAATGTATACGAATTGTTATACAAATATAATTATTTTAACGTTCTGTTTTTGATAATGACTACGTAGTAGTCGAAACTATAGTCAACAGACACCGACTAAGGAATTGTGGACGTCAAGGTACGTAACCTGTTATAATTGTTTTTAACTGTCTCGAGCTGCAGTAGACTCCCTCTTATTCGGACTCCTCAGGACCGAGGCCAGTCCGGTTAACGGGTTTTCCGGTTAAACCAACATCCCCAAAAACTTGTTAAAACGGACCGTTTGAATGCATAATGTATACAGTATTTGACTTAAATTTAGGAGAGCATTGTATTCAGACACGTGATCACTGGTCTCAAATCCATCCCACGAGAACAGTTATTTCAGTACCGCCCACTTCCTGCCGATCTAATCCGGTTAAGCCGATGCGCTGATAAAAATTTTCCGGTTATAGAGATGTCATTTCCGCCGAGTATTAGTCTGGTTAAACCGATGTCCGGTTAAAAATGTCCAGATAAGAGGGAGTCTACTGTATTCTAATCTCTTCAAGCTAACTCTCTGAATTGCATTCCTTTTTATCTGTGTCAACAGCCAATGACTTTTAAATGCTGGAATATCAATACCTCACTCAACACTCAACTGTAGCCAATTTCTTACTAAAATGCGTAATGATCAAAGACAGCTGGGTCTAGTTCCGAACCATCAAAAGTCACTGATATTTCTCAGGATTGAACCGAGGACTTGATTGCGCAAGTACTATAACTTACCTGGTCCTCCAGCGTGAAGTCAGCTCCTGCGTTCAGCAAAGCCTTGACAGCGTAAGTGTCGCCTCGTGACGCTGCCAGTATCAGGGGAGTAACGCCTTTGTTTGTCTTGCAGTCCAGATCAATGGATATACCGATCAGCTGTTCCAACATTCCCTTCCACTGTCGTCTGGTGATGTAGTGTATGAGGCGGTAGCCAGCCTTGGAACATAAATATAAACGATGAGTGTTTTTGTCATATTCAAAAAACAATATTGTACAGGCGAATCATATGTGTTCTATGATGTTTAGCGTTAATAGATTAGTTCCTTGACTAGATTACTTCTTATTGTAGTTATACAGTATTCTATAAACAATATACATCAGTAGTTTTTTCCAATTTTCCACTAATAGTTTTCTTAACTTAATAGCGGATGTGACATGAAGTATGCTACGGTTAAGAGAGAGTTTTAATCATGACATAGTTTGCAATGAGTGTGTATATACAATTAGCAGAACAGTAGCACAATAGCACTAGTCAACGATGTATTTTTAAATTCTAATACTGGCTATGATTTGGACATATGATAATGAGATGTCTGCTTCCCTCTTCTTGGTAAAATAGTGTCCAAGTGTTTCTCCAGATGACATCTGACATTCCTTTCGGCCCAGCGCCTTTTGGAGCAAGGAGGTGTGCACACTTATTCTGAGCACTTCCCCTTATTCTTTTTTTATATCCCACATTATCCTAGGACGCTAGTTCTAGCCTGGAACTCTTTTACACATTACTCCAGGCTAGTCGTAGAGGGTTGCGGCATTATCACATTGATAAAATCCATTGGTGATCGGCGGGGTTTGAACCCGGGACCTCAGGTTCCAAAGCCCTGCGCTCTACCAACTCACTCCTCAACGGAGCAATTCGCTTTGTGATACATTCTTTTATAGCAATACAGACCAGTGCTGCACACCGATGACAGATTACACCTATCAACAGTGTTCGTTCCACCTACTTTTGCCACTCTTTATGACTACACAACATGTACATACCTTGTTGGCGTGGTCTGGTCGTAGCCGAGGGTGGTCCCTCACGCTATGCCAAAGACCACTAAAGGAGTCCTGGTCCCACGACGGGTTGATGGCTGCCAACAGCATGACGTTGTTTCCCTCTCCGTCCACCAGGGAGATATCAGCGCCACGAGTCACCAGGAAATCCACCATATCCAACCGGAAGTGCCTTACTGCCAGCATCACAGCTGTTTCTCTGTTCTAAAAAGTTATGAAAACCATAAATTTAAGTTTGCTACGCTAAACAGTAAGCAACTGGTTAATGGTGTCTTTGTAGACCAGAAAAATTTTGTTCTCAGAAAGGGTTTGGTAATATCAGTTGCAGAGCATATTTTAAAGGATTTCCACTGGGCGACAGTTGCGTCGGACTTACCGGGACAAAAAGTGGGGTCCAGGTTCTGGTTTTCCCACGGAAATTTGTTGCATTAATTAAAGTGAAAATCACCCATTTCTACGTACCTTCTACAAAATTTTCCGATTATTTGCTTGTAAATAGTCCATATAATCTCACTTAGTTGCGTATTCTAGAATGTTGTAAAAGGCCAAGGCTCCCTTCACAACTCTTGGGTCAAAATCATAGCTTAATTTTAAAAGTGTACACAGAGAAGTAAGTTACAGTGGAAAAATAAATATAAATGAAAGAAACTTTAAGTAGGATACCTCATCAAAAAAGTCAATTGAATGCCCTTCTCTCAACAGTCTTTTGACAACTTCAAACTTTCCAATGACTACAGCACCGGCGAAACAATGATGGTCACCCTGAAAAAATTTAAAGATTAGTTGTAAACAAATTTAAACCTCTTAAATCTTGCCCAACGAGTATTTTGAATGATTGCAGGTTATGAGAATCATGCTCCAAAATCATCCATCCAAGGAGAGGGATTAGCTTTGTGCAATGATTTGAAAATTTTGGCTTTAAGAGGTTAATCAGTTAAATTAACTTTTAAGTCTGTATTTTTTTAAGAGAAAGACGATTTTGGCTTTGTGAGGGAGAATCTTTAATAAAAAGTTCTCTTGGTCCTAAAAAAACATATAATTTTTACTTGGTATATGGATCCACACAGCCTAAGGTACCGGTACCTATTGTTTTGTAATCACTTAGTGTTTATAAAAAAATTCAAAAAAATTAAATGACAGGCACAATTAAATTGATGAAACTAGGTGGCTCAAAAAGAATTAAGCGTTTAAGACCTCAATTTACACAGAACCAGCCTTCATGCATAAGTTACACAACTAATAGATTGTATATGAACTCAACACAAAAGAAAACAAAATAAACTGTATCAGCAATCTGACTCATAATTTATCCTATTAGCTCTTCAACAACCTTTATCATGGGTAAGCTATGGGAGTAACTATGATTCTGTATTTTATAAGGAAAAATCACAAAAGTTGCAATAACTTCTAAACCGTAATTGTTTCATCAATGGGGGATTGCACTATTTTTTTTTAGAATGTTAAGCACCATAACACATTAATTTGAATCAAAACCGGCGTTTTTCCTAAATCCGATGTTTTGTTATTTTATGGGGTCTTTTATGGTAAAATAACCTAAGTTACAATAACTCTTGAACAGTAATTTTTACAGAAATGGGAGTCATACAATTTTGTTTAAAATTTAAAGGGCTACAACATACTAAATTTTTATCAAAATCGTTTGGGTCATTTTTGAGAAAATCCGATTTTTCCGTTATTTTATGGGTTTTTATGAGGAAATCTATATATAAAGCCAAAAGTACCCATGAACTTTTGAGAAAACTACAAGTCGCACCCCCATAAACCATATACTTAAAAGGTTCGTCATGACGAGAAACCTTGCGCAAAATTATCCGTTATTTCATAAATTAATTGCCCTATAAGGTCGTAATTGCTTTCCAAAGGGAACTTTCCATTTACCTAATGTTAAAAATACCTCAGCTGTTATTATTTGTTTGTATTACCATTACTGTATTCTGTTTTGTTTATTACAGCTTAACTTAACGAATCAATAGTTTTATTAATACTTATGTAGTAAAACGGGGTGGAGCCCGTGGGTAACAGCTAGTCAACATTAATCAAAATTTCAAAAAATAAATGAAAAAACTCCTGGAGATACCATGGATTAGTACCTATATACCAAATTACATCAAAATCGGACCACAGGTACAGTCTGTTAGCTCTGTACACATCACACACAGACATCACTTTGAAAACCAGGGGGGGGGGGGCAAAACGGAAATATCCACTCAAACTCGAAAAATTTGACTAAAACAATACTTTCTCCATATGGTATAGGGGGAGAAAGTAAAAATCGACGAAAACGGTGGTTGACATGTGCTGCAGTCTGGGAGAAAAGCTTACTACCATTAGTTTTCCATTGATATAGCGCGGGGAGTCGGTCACGAGGTACCAGGTTCGAATCACACTAATCAGTAATCACCATCCCCCAAGTGATAACGTCGCTTCTAGGCTTAGCCTGAAGTAATGTATAAACGTTTCCGTGTCCAACGTCCTTGGAACTATAAAGGTTGGGTATAAAAAATGGCCGAGCGGTCCGATTTTGAGCTAGAGACAGCATTGTAAATCGTGGGCTAGAAACGCAAAAGAAGGTTCAAAAGAAGGTCAAAGAGAAGGTTCTGTGGTCATGTGTAGGCATACAACTAGCCCTAATAAACGGTAGTCGGATAGTTTTTTTATCCCCTGATTAGTGATTACGAGTAAATATTTCCTCTGTTTAGGCCGGTTTTATCCACCGCGACAGTCGCGTGTCGCGTGTCGCGGCGCGACTCAAGTTCTATTGAGTTAAATGGGAGCATTTATGCACCGCGACAGCGACAAACTGCCGCGCGAGCGACTCGGAGATCTCTAAATACCCGCGACAGGTTTTAGAATCGCAGCTTCAAAAAATGTGTCGCGCGCGGTTCAAGTTCTATTGGATCAAATGGGCACGTTTATGCACCGCGACAGTCGCGGCGCGACAGTAAGTATTTTTCATACTCCACGTGGTATATTCTCCATATATTTATATTGATTAATGTTAATAATTAGTATATAAATGAGTTATTTACCCTTTATTTGTAATATAAATTACATCACTATATTATGTAATTAAATTTTTAAGAGGGTTGACCCAATTCCAACTGTAAATTGTATGTGTTGTTTAAATAACTGGGGTTTTGTCATTAACGTGTACAACACTACAGGGTCTATATTTAAACAACTTAATAATCACTTCTACATCACAAACACAACACACAACATTGGATTGAGAACGGACTGATTTCTTTAATTCCCCCACCACCGGATGTGAGTTAACGCGACAAAAAAGTGTCGCTGTCGCGTGACATTTTGGTCAGCCGCAAGACGTGGCGCGACTAGCGACTGTCGCGGTGCATAAAACCAGCCTTATACTTTTTCTAAAATAATATCGCCTTAACTAGGCCTACTTTAGAAACTACACTAACTTAAATTGAGCTACAGCAATACTTAAAAGATAAAAACTTGTTTCAATACTTCTAAACTCTTACCAACTCCTCCGTGTTCAAAAGTCCACGAATGTCTTGAATCTCTTCGGTTTTAAAATACGAGTTTATCTTATTAGAAATGTCCTCACTTCGTTTCGGTTCTTCATTTTTTACAACTTCAACTTTCTCTTCTTCTTTCGACCGTTTCGACATTTTGTTAGACTTCTTGCGACGTGTCATGTTTGGTTTTAATGTAACATTAGAATCTAAAAATTAATAATTCTCGAGCCTTCCACTAAGTTTTAAAATTATTAGTTTTTGTAATCCATTTAACAAAACCTAAGTGGTAACAAGACTGTAAACATTTTTTTTTATTGCTTGAATCGACCATATGGGAAATGCACGATCTGGAAATAGTAAATAAGAACATTTGTATTCTGTATTTTAACCGTGTACTCATTGTTAATTCTACGAATACTGTAAAAAAATATGACTTTGGTCAGATACAAATTGTGTGCAAATGATATGCAAATAGGAAAATAGGCAACTAAAGAAAATAGCTTCTTTACAGAAAGAATTCAGTAAAGTATTTATTAAAGATTAGCTATTTTCTGAGTTTTTCCTGAATAAATTATTATTTGTAAATAACATGAAATGCTATATTTATCATCCTTGTGTCAATAAAGTGTTTTATTTTCAAAGAAAAGTAAAAAAGTTAAAGTATTTGCTAACGCTTGAGCACGCTGACATCATAAGCTGACCTATTATAATGTATCAGCAACTCAGTACACAATCTAAAAAAAATTATATAATATGTGGTCATTCACTGTTGCAAAGATTTAAGTGCGATAAATACGTGTTTCAACTTAGTCAATGATGATACAATGACCATTCGGTTTTTTACCATTAGAAAGTACAGAGGAATACGGACAAGGCGTTTAAACTATTCCCTACACTGTAGTTTAAAAGCCCATTTTCTTTGTTGGATACAAGTGGAAACTCAAGCTTACACGGAATTGACCCAACTTATATACAAAACTACATAAATCAATGTGGCCTTATTCTTCTAGCAGGCTGTCGGTAAGGCAGTATGTAACTTACGCTCACACTAACAGGCAGCGCTGCCTGTCACTGTTGTCTGAAAACATAGACAAATAGACCATTGTATTGGTTTATAATCTGTGTTGAAACTGACAATATTATTTTCAACGATAAAATAACTAAACATAATAACAAACTTTGTATTTGTGGCGTCATTATTGAGCTATTGCACAAGCTGACAAATATATACACACCACTTAGATTGTTAATTTTATCAATTCATAGGTGTTCTATAATATTTCTAAATTTTATTTTTTATTTTGCAAGCCGTAAGTTGGCAAAAACGTAAATGTCGTACTGTATTAGCAACGACATCATTTTCGCCAAACAGCTGACTGTTGTATCAGCTGTAGTAATTTCTCTCTCTAAGGTCCAGCTGAAATTAACCTGTAGTGACGTGTATCTTTGTATTGTTGTGGCGATTGTGAAGTGGACAGTGTCGTTTGGTTTACGTTGTTAATTCAATAGTTTTAGTTCGGTTAATGATATGGACTTGTATGTGCTGTGTCGGCTTAACTTCTGAAATACTAATGGAGACGTAAACACTAATAAAAGGTTAGTTTTGTACAAGTTGTCGAAAGTAACAATTATTATTGTAGGAGTTGTTTGCAGTGAAAGTTAGATAAACAAATATTTAGACTGCTATAACTTTTGTTAGACTAGTTATACATTTATTTTAGACCCACTGTTGTACATTGTCACCAAACGAATATACACATTTGGAACACTTTTGGAAATGCGTTTTGATGGTTTAACAATTAAGATAACCCTTTAGAATTAATACTTTTCAGTTAGAAATGTTTTCTTCTACTTTGTCGTGTGATGTATAATGTTCTGATTTTTTAAAACTAGTCGTGACTTTCAATTATTATTGTCCAAACTTCAATATGTTGTTTATGTTTTATTATTTGACATATACCGAATTGGTTAAATTTCATAATTTAGTTGTTAAATATACTCAATCGCGTTAGCCTAATCCATCTGTTCTTTACTTTTGCTCTGCATAAACATTTGCTAAGATTATATTATTCACGTGAATTTCATAGTCACTTGTGCTATTTATTTCTAGTCCAATGACAAAGAGTATAACTGGGTACATTTTGTAACCTAAGCTTACGACTTTCCACTATCGAACCATTATTCTGTTATTTCTGTAAAACATACGATAATACCCACAACCCAGATTTACTGTATGAAGTTTACCTTAAATCTATGGATGTTAAATCGTTACATAAACCATTCTAGACATTCTTGAGGAGCTAGTGGTAGCGCGGGACTTTGGTCCTTGAGGTCCCGGGTTCAAATCCCGCCAATCACCAATGGATTTTGTACTGATAATACCGCAACCCGTAGGCATAGCCTGAGGCAATTTGATTTCGTGTTATAGCCTAAGAGAAACGTCCTAGAACAAAAACTCTAGACATTCTAGCTCGTATAGCTGCAGTTATTACAGTGCAGTGAATGGTTGCAGACATTCACCCAGTAAGTTTTTTCTCACTCCCAGCCTCGACTACTGTATCATTAAACCATCACTTGAGATATTTTTGGAATTCTTTCACTCTCTGTCGGCGACTTGACCTTTGAGACCAGAAGCACCTGATCCCACGGCGGTTCTATAGAGGCTTTACTTTTCAAACGGTTCTATGGTGAACCTCTTATCAAGTTTAGCGAAATTCCCATATGAGGTAGCTACTACCAGAAGTTTCGTGATGATTTAGATCCAGGACCACTGCCTTCTTCTTTTCTTCAAAAACGATTTTTTAGAGCTAAAAAACAAATAATTTATTTTCTTGAGCATAGTTATACGTCTAATGATTATAGACGAATTAGAATATATATAGGCTTAAATTTGAAATTCGAATTTTATGGAGAATAAGTAAATTGTTGTAGTTTGCTTGTTTATAGTTATATTTGTTCAAAATCGGCAAATGATTGTATTTAACAAAGCGATTAACTAAACACCCACTGGCGTTACTTATAGCAGAAAAACAAAGTAGGCATACTCACTTAACTTAATGTTATTTAAATGGGACATCAATCTATCATAAGGGAATATTTGATTGGAAATCTGATCAAGCAAATGGAAATAGTCAGTATGTTTGCTGGCAGGGGTTATTTCTATTACCTATGTAAGTTAAGTGAGTTTTTAACCTAATTTGTAAATGTCTTAAAAAGGCATCGTCTTCAAAAACGTTGAAATCTGCCAATGGACGAACTAATCTAGCAATGGAAACCTACTTCTAGTTGTTAGTAGCACTTTTGACTACGTGTCTAAAAACTCTTAACAATCCATAAGCGTTGTTGAAGGCTTATTGATAACACGAATTCCTTAAACTATAAATTTAAAATAGTAAACTGTTGTAGTTAACTATGTTCGCCTGTTTGTGGATATATCTATCTATATAAATAAAATTAGAGTTTTGTCTGTACATTGCTCAGAATTATATATTTTTAGGTTATTTTTACGTCTTATACATTAAATAAGCAGAAACGAGTCTTATCTCAATTTCTGTCTGTCTGTCTTTCCCTTTGTCTGTAACACTCAAGATGGCATTTTACGCTATCTTCTCCTGGAAAACGAGAGTACCTATCAAGATCCAAGTCATTTTAATGTATTCACTGGATTGGCGAGATTGTCTTTAGCCATTAAAATATGGCCTCACTACTTTGTAAATAATATTACGAACGTTCAAAAATGTAGTTTTGTGCGATTTATGTCAAGTTTTCGTCCAATTTTTATTGCATAATCATCTATGAAATAACGAACAGCTGTTCGGATCAAGATTATTTTTCCTAGCTGTCACTGATATGTTTACAAATGTTGTTTACAAATACCGCAACCTTTTTCAATCACGTTTTGAATGTAAATCCCAAGTGATTAAAAACGTTTTTCTTACATAACGGATTTAATGAATCGAAAGTGCAATAATATAGTGTAATAGTGTAACCGTGTAAATGAAATTAAATAACTAGGCATCATCCAGTTCAGGAACCAGAGATTCTTTGTGTATAAATTGTTCTTGAGTTTTGATAACCAGAAAGAAGACCTTGAATCAGTGTTGTATACGGCTGGGAAACTTTAAATTTAATAATGATCGTCGCCAATGGCTTAGAAATATGGTTTCCACTCATTGACACGGCGCTTCAATGGCGGTTGTGTAAAGTGGTAAGTAAAAAATCACAACTGCAGTGGTTGATTGTAACAGAGGTTTACGGATGATGCTAAACTCGCTTTTCTAATGTGTTATTTTCTGTTCCTACCATTGACTATATATATATATATATATATATATATATATATATATATATATAGTCAATAGTACCTACTCACCGTGTGATGCAATCGCTGGACCATACAGCCATGCTCTTGGGTACGTACGCCTACCCAATTATTCATAACAAACTGTTCGACGACGATCCTTGATACCGGTACTTTTCCCTAGAATACACGGCCTACCTACTTAAGAAATAAAATTACAAACGTCCAAAAACCCAACGTTGTGTGATTTTTGTCACATTTCCTTCTAAGATATTATGCTAAGTTGTATCATTATTGATCAACTAGCATAAGTGATCATTATTGTATCACATTATGCTAAGAAAACGATAACGCACTTTAGTAAAACATTTATTCAGCTAACCATAATGAATTGTTTAAACGCTTTACGTTGTTTGTGTATCAATAGTTTGTGGCCTATTTTGGTAATATTTACTATAAATTACCAATCGTCTATACCAGGGTGGCTGGACCACCCTGGACCAGTCGTCTTCATTTCATATAGTAAGCCGTCATTTCGGGTCATCATCGGTCCAAGCAAATATACATTGTTATGATGAAATTTGATGACATTAACAAAATATTTTAGATACTAATTTTACAAGTACTTTGTTATGCTTAAAGCGTAGCAAACCCCCTAATTAAGTTCTGTATTTTTGTGTGTATGTCTGTTAGTAAAGCATTAATGTCCTTATTTCTCAGTGTTTCACGGAAAGGACAAAAGTACCTTTATAATGAAAATGTCAACACGAATAAAGTGTTAAATTGGGAGGTTGAAGTAGTACCTTAAATACTTTTAACCATTGTGGAAGGTAACTTTCAATTATAGGCCTACATTAGGGCTATGCCTCATAGATCTATAAAGCATTTTTTAGTTTAATCATTGGATTTAACATATGGACCAACACGACCCAGGTTACATTTAATTTCGAAGCATTTGTTTTGGCTTGAAACTGTCAGATACTGTATTTGCGAAGGTTTATATACTGTATAATAGTTTTGCCAGCATATCTGAAAATATGCAAACCAAATTCTGTTCTTAATAAAAAGGTTTCAATAACTGACTACAATAAGATCCCCGTGCGTAGAACGGGCACACAGCTAGTTCTGATCTAATATAGCAAATATTCCTACATTTTTCTTCCAAAGCTATAAACATTTAATAAAAGAAACCGTATTACCTTTCCTGTAACAACAAACCTATGTACTTGTTGAACCTAATACTAACCCATGTGACATGTTTAAGGAATTAGTTTATTGACTGTAAAATCGGGCAAATGGAAATTCACTTTTCTACAGGTTTGCTATATTTATTCAAAATTTAACATCGGAAAGCAATGTCTAGTTATATATATATATATATAGTTAGTACTATATTACAATTTAAATATAACCATTGGTTATAGCCATAAATCGATCTAACCACACAGACAGGTGATGCGCAGGTTACTGACCAGTGCTACCACCTGTTGATATAAGTGATAAATATCCCTGACATTGTCTGCGGTATGATAATTGCCACACCTGTCTTGTGTGCTGCTCACTGGCGCGCCAAATAACGGAGTTCCCGCGCTCTCGGTGCATCCCAGGTTGAACAACCTTGCGGCACCAAATACGAGATTTGGAGACATACTATGTTTAGTGTATAAAAAATTCAGAATTATGTCATGCTGCAAAATAAGTTCATTTCCACTGAGCTAGAGATACAACTGTTGGTAACACTGAATGAGGGATTTGTTAGAAGTTTGTACCCATTTGTACTAGGGGATAAAATACATTGTACTTAGTACATTTGATAAGGGGATGATAGTGGGATTGTACAATATGAGTCAATGAGCTGATTCTCCAAGCTGGTACCAACCTAACAAAATTACAGCTATGTAAATGCTACCTCCAGTTTTATCTGGCTAAGTAGTTATTTAATGACAAATGAGTGGACATTATGCCTAGTGAACATCTTATAACTTAATTTTATTAAATAAATTTTGTACAGGTATCAACTCTCTGTTATTTCATATATACTTCAAAAATTAAATTGCTGTGACAACTTAACAGCACTTCTAGATAAAAAAGTAAAGCCGTATTGTAGCTAAAATATACGATTTCGAAGTACAGAATAAAATACTATCAAGGACTTTGGATACCGGAACTGTGTAACAGGTTAACCCACTTTATTATAAAATAATTAACCTATTTTGACGACCTGGTTTGGCCACGCTTGAATGTATGAGCAGTATGAGAGTAAATGTTTCGCTCATATTTTAGTGTAAATTTCCCGTGTGAGTTTTGATTATGCAACCAGAGAATAAGCTATACTAGTAGTTTAGAGATCGAAGTTTTATGGTTTGTGTTGTGTGTGTGGGTCATTTACAATTCACCCCGTCTGCATTGAAACATTTCTTGACTAAAAAGAAAATACCATAGAAGCATGAAAACACAGAAGTACCTACTGTAATAATAAATTCTATAGTTTTGTCTACATGCTTTCTTATCGTTGATATTTTTTACTTGTAAGGTATTTATATTTTCATATTAGTTGGTTTAAATAGTACAACATCTATGCTTAACAATCTATACGATCGTTGTACACGTAAATATTAATTTTAAGTGGCGTAACATAAAAAACTTTAACTTCCCAGGGCAAAAGCAAATGACATTTGCGAATGTCGTGATTTAAAGACATACTTCCAAGTTGTGGTTGTACATGACACCTCGCTGGAGGTTCGCGCGAAGAAATATAGAGTTGGAACCCAAGTTGGGCGGAAGACTTGTGGATATAATTTTATCTCCACTGTCATAATATATCTCCAGGACCACACGCCAACACGTTCATCTCAGCTCGTGCGATATTTGAGACGTAAAGGCCTGACTGTTGCTATTGTGTGAGATTTTTGTTGATTTAAGATTTTTATAGATGAACAAGTTAGTGAAATCAGCTTTGTAGGTTGAATTGTGGCAATATGATTAGGATAAATACCCCCGCTGCAGCAAACCTGTAGACTAAGCGAATTTCCATTTGCCTGAATTAATTTTTAATTAAATCTATTTCGATAACATTAGGTTTAACGAGTACCTAGGTTTGCTGTTACAAGGAGGCTAATAAAGTGTGTTTTTAGTAAAATATTAGCCTAGTATCTTGGTATAAAATAAATACATCTGCCAAGTTTGATCAAAATATATCCACAAACAAGCAAACTACATTTTACAATATTCTCCATAAGAATAACATGAGAATTTTTAAATGACAATTTTTTGAGTTTTCTCCGTAACCAATAATTGTACAAAAACACTTTGATATACTAATTATTTTGTTTAAGCTTTCTAAAAATGTCTAGGGAGAAATTGAGAAATTTTATGTTTTAAGGGCCAGAAATGAAAAAAAAACTATTTTAAACCCATAAACCCCCGTTCCAGAGGTCTGATCATGCTGGTTCGCGAACTCATTCAAGTTCAGCCCGCCTTACACCTTTACACCTAATTTCTTCAAAATCTGAATATATATGCATATATAAAAAATTGAACGAATGGCGCTTTTTTGCCTCTGGGGACGTCAAAATGAAAAAGTAAATCGGTCCCGGGCCTAGGTCTCATTGGGCCACCTACGGTAATAGGTACATCCCTAAAGGGAAATTCACTAAAACTAGTGACGAACTGATCAATACTGTTTACGGTGTGAAAGCTTGACAGTATTAACAAATAAAAAATTAATTACCGGTACATACAAATTAATTACCGGTACATAAAAATTAATTACCGGTACATAAAAAATTAATTACCGGTACATACAAATTAATTACCGGTACATAAAAAAATAATTACCTGTACATAAAAAATTAATTACCGCTACATAAAAAAATTAAAATGAAAGTGTTAATAAATGAGAAAACAATATCTAGTTGTTTTTAATCCGTGAAAGAACACCTAAAATAGTGTATGTAGTTTACTTCCTATTTTGCAATTAAATATTTTTATAATTTTAAATTTTTTTTGCTAATGCAATTAATTCTATAGCTTGCTTTAAAATTCTATCAGCCTAATAAAATTATTCATATCCAATTATGAGTGCTTTAATAAATAAATTTTCTCCTTATAAACCCTTATCCCAAAACCTTTTTTTACTGGATTTTGGAAAACATTTAGCAAACGGCCATTGCTTACATCTAATGACTCTTAAAGAGACATTAGTAAAATGATTCAAATAAGTTTGACAATTAATAACGCAAAGATAATAATTGCAGTAAATCCTTGGAGCATTGAAACCAGATGAATAAATATTTTTTTTATTTTAAAAAAATTCAGAATATTTTATTATATAAATGGACATTTAAGTTTGAAGATTTTACTTAGCTGAACACAACGGCGAAAACCCGACTTCAATAGCATGTTTCGTTCCGAAGTAACGATTTTTAAAAGTCTAAATTGAAATCAATGACATTCCATAGTAGAGATAAATTTAAATACCCGAGAAAAATATCACGAATGAATGGCGATAAGGGACCTTTAAAACCCGATAAGGTAACTGACACCATTCATTCGTTATCTCATTCATTCGTTATCTCTTTAAATGTTTAAAAATCTACCTCAATTATTGTTGTTATTTTATCATTATTGGCAATGCTTTAATTTTTGACTCGGTTGTCCGTTTGAGGTCGGGTTTGCGGCATTGTATTTTACTAATAAAGACCTTTAATTTGATGTGCATATCGATTTATGCTTAAGCATAAAGATTTTATTTTGACACCTAGCGGGTCGTCCCCCTGAGGAGGTATCGTACCAGTGAATATTTTTTTAAATAGTGTTTTATGATCAGTGACTTTTTTCCAAGTTTTGTAGCTCTATTTTTATTATTTTTTTGAAATATTTAGCTATCTTGGGACTTTTAAAGCGTTAAAATTGTTCGAAAAATATGTATTTTCCCTTTAGTAACTCGGTAACTGTTCACTTTAACAAGACTATGAAGAGGATCATATTGTTTGTAATTTTGTTTGTAATCATAGACAATTTTTGTAATTGATTTTGCGCTAAACTACATGGTTTTTTAAATTTGCATTTTTCACTTCACACCCCCTCCCCCCCCCCAAACGCGACGCTCAAAATGGTGTAACTTTTTACCATTATACGAGAACTACATTGAAATGATTGGAGTCAAAAGTTAGCGTTCACTTTTGATGTTGACGTTGAACAATTTCTCGGCAAATTGAACCGAACTAATCTTAAATTGTACACTACAATCACTAAAGGTTTTACTTTTAACAGTGTATCCATTCGCCAAACCCGTTTCTCCAGTCAAATTTAATCTGAACTTATAAATGTTATTTGCTGTATCGTTATGTTCAATTAAATGTTTCATATCGAATTAAATCGCCTTAAATACTCTTAATTGATTTATTTTAGACTTTGAATTAATTGTAATTTTACATGATTTTTTCCATACTGATAGAACTACTGTAGTTCCATCAATTGTGTTAATTTGAATTTTCAAAAGCCCCAATATAACAATTTTAGATTTTTCATTGAGTTTTCGAGTTTTCCTGGGGTAGAGGATTTTACAAAACAATTATTTGTGTAGTACCAAGCCTCTAAGCCTCTAATACGTAGGTGTTAGCAACATTCTTTTGTTGGATTTCATGATGAATTTTACAACAGTTATCGTCAAAAGTTGAAAGTTGTTCTTTAGGTTTGTATGGTTTTATATATATTTACGAATTGTAGAGAAGTATTTAATTCACCAAGCAATCCTTTATATTTTTCATTTTGCTAAAAATAAATTTACATCTTCTAATAACAAGACCAAAAACAGTTCCGTGCAATTCACTAAGTCGTTAAAAACAAAGAGTTTGTTTACACATTTTTTACTCCAGCGGAAACATGGTGTCAATTCAAGTTAGGCTACCCTCTTGTTAACCCACCCTAGTATCGTGTTACTGAAGGGGATGAACATAGGGATGGCATCCGACCCATCCAGTACAGGACAACGTAACAACAAGTTCTTGGATGAGATGCAAAAAATATTAGTCAATGGTTATATTATAAGAATACTAACATGAAGTTAACTGACTAAGTAATTGATTCAAGTTTATCCAGTTCAACACATCCATGCAAAATTTTATCAACATCGCACCAAAAGTATTCGAGTTTTCGTGTTGACTTAGCTTACACAAATACAAATTTTAATGAGTGTTTTTGGTGTACGGGGGCATCAAATTGACAAAATAAATCAGTTCCGAGTCTAGGTCTTTCCGAACCCCTTCCAGTAATAGCTTATTCATACAGGGATATTCGCAAAAAAATATTACATGTATTTTTGTTTACCCAAATTATTGTTTAAACATATGAATTAACTAGCAGAGTACCCGTCCTTCGTACGGGGTTGGCATATAAGTATAAATGTTTATTGCAGTTATACTCAAGCTTTGCGTTTGTAATGGAGTAGGACACAGTTTGATAAAATTTGGTTCTTTAAATTTACGGTATGATAATAAGACATCTACCATAGCCATAATGTTTTAATACTGCACTTAAACAACAGAAAAAAATAACTATATCCGTTTGAGAATTAACAATTTAAACTAATTGTCCTTTGCATCGAGTAATCCATAGCAATGAGGAATACCAGTAAACACCCATGTTTATGGCATCTATATATAACGCATTGTGTTATATATCGATGGTTTATGATTACTCTGTGTCGTAAAACACTTAATTTCCCGCCAACTCTTGACAGGGGGCGAGAAAAGGCGGGCTTCTTTAGTGGCTAAATTGATTGATTCGAACTCGTATTTCAATTACTGTACTCCTGAGTCTGAGTGGGCCGAAGAAGTGGTACTGGAAACCCGACCAAGATACGTGGTTTTATAAATGGGAAACACATTTAACATTAAACTAACACTCTTGTTCATGAGAATAATTCTAAGTTTTCCCATGAATATGTAAAGATATTCCATTTCAATAAAACAATTTCTATCATTGAAAATTTTGCCGAGAATCTAGGCCCACGTGATACACTTTTACGAAACTTTAATTCTCTAGCGTGTTTAGCAAAGGTTTAGATCCACTTACAAAAACAATTCACTTACAATTTAATTTTCCATAAGAATAAGATAGAGAGAATTGCAAATTGGGAGGATTAAAATGGAATATGTCACTCTTGGGAATTTTGCGGTTGCTTGGGACCAAGACCATGCCAAATTTCAACTCCGTAGCTCTTTTAGAAGGTAAATACATTTGTATACCACACAACATGTTTATATTTTGTATTGAAGATAGTGAAATATTAGCGTAGATTCAAATGCTGGCTGGTATTCTAACAAAAAACATATTTAGTTGACATGACAGCTGATTAACCTCAAGTCAGCTGATCAGCTGATCTACTCGCATGACTTGCTAGTTTCTCATTGGCTCATTGTTGTCGTTGAATCATTCGCTGTATTTTCATGTTACTACGAGTAGTCTCGGTTGTGTCCTTGTAGTGAGTGTTCGTATCTCTATCGCGTAGTGTTCGTGAGTGTGTTTTAGTACATTTAGTGTCAAGTGACCTTGACGTGACCTGTGAAGACATGCATCTTTGTTGTGACGATTCATTGCAGTAATAATTCTGGTTAGTACCTATTTTAAATTTCTTATCTAACTGATTTAAATCAAAGTTGGTTATGTAATAGTATAAATGCTATTATCTGATGGTATCCTAGTTTACTCTACATTATGATTTGTTACTTTTTTACGTTGTATTGTTACTTTTCCACATATGGAGAAAAAAGTCATTCTCATGATGTAGCATTTAGTACTTTAATTTAACTACTCATCAAGCTTCATAAAGATAACTTCATTGATAAAATACTCCAAATCGAAAAGATATGCCTTCAGGCCAGTTATTAACAATAATTAAACACAAATTACCCGTGTGGGCTACACCCTAAACTCAATATATAAATATAAAGTAGCCATAAATCTTAGAAGATGCATGTCCCTGGGCAAGTCCAAGGGGGCCGATTTAAATGTAAATATTAGAAGACTTCCTGGCCCATTATTGATCCCTGAGGGACGCCTTGAGCAATGCTAATGGGGTGCCACAAGGCTCTGGTTTGGAGCCGATGCTATTTACATTTAATAGACATCTATAGTGATGCATGTGTTTGAACAAAAGTATTGCTTTGAGAACTCAATTACGGTAGAAACTATTCGATTTTGTTTTATGACATAACAAATGGTAGGTTTTCCGCTCCCGTATGTTTGTAGCATTTAGGTATTTATTTAAATATTAAAACATACAAGTAAGATATTTATTTAGAGCGTACTTTAGTTTACACTGTGTTAAAAAATGACAAAAAAGTCGACAGAAACGGAAATAGCTACAGTAAACCCTATCAAATTGGACCCATTGATTCGGACTTCCTCAATCCAGACAGCTTTTTCATGAAAGCTTTTTGTATTTTTTATATTTGAAAGCAGTTAAATGTTGTAACTGAGTTAGCAATCATTTACCGTAGCGTCTCATTAGTTAACTTTTTTAAATTTTTATTTAGAATGCACTATTCGGGGGGTTTCCTGCAAATTTTACTTCACTATTCACAAAGGATACCTACACTGTACAGCAATACAGCCAAGTTGATCTTACCTAAACCGGACTTTAATTAATCAGAATAATTAAAATATTGTCCATATTAGTAAACGCTTCTCTCTCGTGATGAATTGAACATTACTTATGTTTAGTCATCGATATTTTACGTGACAAAGCTTTTTAAGCCTGTTTAAATATCTCTGACGAATGTAGCTTAGGCCGGGGCCACACGACGCGGATCATCCGCGCGGACGGACCACGCGGATGATCCGCGTGGTCCGACAACACATTGGATCAAATGAGAGTGGCCACACGGGGCGATCCTAAGCCGCCTGGGCGGATTGTCCGCGCCATGTCGCGGATTGTCCGCGCGATCATAAGCCGCGTTGGAGGGGATGACACACGTAGTCTTATGAGAGTGGCCACACGATACGGATCGTCCGCGCGGATGGAGCTCATATTCGGGAATTTGTAGTTGTTTTATCGAGTTTGTGTTTTGTGCGTTTTGGTTTATAAGTGTAAAATCAAACTGTTTTGAGACGAAATCGCCACTTATTTCTTATTAATTAGTTCTTATTAATAAAATAGAGCAAAACATGTTAACTACCTCAATGTTATTGTCAGACGTCAGCACTAATTGAATTTCTTATGAGTGTATGTTCCTTTGTTATGTGCGGTCGAAGCAATTCAAGTAGCTCGTCAAACGATGCTATTGACATCCGATAATAGCCGAAAAACTCCGCACTATGGTTTCGCATGTGTTGGTAAAATGTTTGGAACACGAAGGGTTTATCAGTAATGAAAGGATGCACCCAATGATTTCGGTTAACTTTTGGTTCCAGCTCACCACACGCTTCTAAAGCACATACTAACATTAGCGTTTCGTCCATGACTACAACGAGTGAACTAAACCATGTTCTAATACAGTACGTAGACTCTGAAACCCCAACCGGAAGCGGTTCATCCGCCACGTGTGGCCGGGGCCTTACATTACATTTGAGTGAACGCTGATGATGTATTTACCAGGCACCTTTGCTACTCGACACATACCTATAAATGTTATATTCATCTCAATCTTGTACCGCGGGAGAAACTTCTATAGTTTTATGTACCGGTATTTCTAAAGCTAGGCGCCCACCGGGCAACTCAGCGGGTGACGCGGCGCGGCGCGGCACGGCGCGACGCGGAGAAAAACTTCCGTCCGCTTCTCCAGGGTTCGCGCCCACCAAGCAACTCTAGCGGAAGCGCGGGGCAGCGCTGAGAATTATTCTTTTGGAGGGGATGCACAGTGCACTTCGATTCGGACCCGAACACTCCCGAAGGGCTCACGATACTTTCCGAAAACACCCGAATGAGCGGCAGACGAGGGGCAGACGCCGTTTCCGTGCCTCTACCCCGCGCCCACCAGGCAACTCAACGGAGGCGCCGCAACACGAGAGGAAGAAATTCTCCACCGAATTCTCACTGCCGGATTCGAGAAGAAGTTTTTTTTCCGCGCCGCGTTGCGCCACCCGCTGGGTTGCTAGGTGGGCGTCAGTCCATAAGATAACATGGCACGGATACGTGGCAACTTTTTTCCACGGCGTCGCGCCGCGCCGCGCCGCGCCGCGCCGCGCCGCGTCACCCGCTGAGTTGCCCGGTGGGCGCCTATTCTATGCTCAGCAGCTTAATATAGCCCTCGCCTTTGAATCTCAAGGCTTCTGGTTCGATCCCAGGCGAATCAAATCTGTACACAGGTACCACAAATACGGTACTAGAAAACACCCGGTATGGATCATAAACATAAACAAATGACGTTTTTGGTACGACCAAATGTTAATTAATGTTATTAGTATAGGCGCTTTGTTTACTTTCGGGCCAAAAAACGTCAATTGTTTAATGTTTATGTTTATGATCGGTATTTTTCTAGTATTCGTAGCAGATACAATTTTTCCATAGGACGATAGGGCCAATTAATTCCAGCTATAAGGGGTGACGTTTTATGAAATGAAATGAAAATCCTTCTTTATTGAGGCGAACTTAGAACCTCACGGTCCTTTCTTACAGTTAACCTCTAAAAAACTAACAATAATGATAAACATTAACAAAATAAAACAATAAAGATTGAAATAAACAAATAGGTGTAATAACATTACATTTTACATTACATTTTAGTAGGGCGTTGGACCATTGCGTAAATATAAGAAAAGAAATGCAATGAAAATGACACCCCTAAAAGTAGTTGTTTATAAAATTCTCAAATTTTAAAGAGCTCCAACTTTGCTCTCATCCCCTTGCACTTCGCACAAGTCAACGATCAGCTGATTCAAAGGGAAAGGAAATTAGCAACACTTGGCTGGGGTCAAGAGAGCAACAGACAGGTGACTCACGCTCTCTCTTTCTCTCACTCTGTCTCTCTCACACACACGTGTCGGCTGCCGGAAACGTCCGAGCACGACCGATGATTGCCGAGCGCGCCATTTTGACGTTTATTTCGGCACTCACACAGTGTACGGTAGAGAGCGCTATCGTCCGCGTCGCGTCAGTGTAGTGAACATAACCTATCGTGTGTGGTGATAAGTGTATAATGTAACTTACGGTGAGGTGTGTTTTCAAAGTGCTTTGTGGATTCTGGATTTCCTGGATCAGTTTTTCCACCTGATTGGCTTCTTGGTGGTCTACTACATGTTGGGAGTACTGAAACGCCGGTGGAAGCCTAAAAGGTAAATTGGGTCATGTCCAGGTTAATGAGACCATAATTAATTAATTAGTTGTCATTGGATTTGTGATTACCAGGTAGGCATTATTGAATTGGCGAGATGGGCGAAACTAAATCTGATTTTGAGTACAAGCTGGAAGTTGAATTTAATTATATTACTGTACAAATAAATAAATTAATCTAATTTTAATTATAACAAAGGTTAGGTTCTTTTATTTTCCCAAAATTTTAAAATTGTTTAGTTACAAAACCTGTAAAACGTTAATAGAAAACTGGTATTTTTAGTATTTATTATTATTAATTTGTTTATCCATATTAAGTCCGTTAATTCAACTATTGTTATTAATGTGTTTCGGCTTTTGTTTGTTTATTTAATTCCCTCCCTAGCTTAATTTAATTTGAATTATACTTCTATCCACGAGACAGACTAACTTATTTATAGACTAATTAATTGCGCCCTGTGAAAAAGGCTCTACGATAAAGGAAGTTATTGGAAGGAGTAGCCTAATTGATCGATGTTCTTTGTTCTAAATACAAAATTAAAGTTTACTTTATTATACTTTGCCACTTGAAGGTTCACCAAAAATTACCTTTTCATCACTCTGTATACGAAAGTAGAACATTTCCATACATCCTTTCGTGACTGTGAAATATACTACAATTTCTTTCCACTACAAGTGATGGAACCTTTTGGCATACATATTTATAATAATATGCTACGTAATAAAATTTGCTCAGTTAATTAGTGGTATGTTCAACGAATTACAAAATTATGGCACTTGTAACGATTAAATGAATTAAACAGACTAAATATTTCATTATGTTATCATGCTATAATGCCACCTAAATTGTCGTAAAAATAACGTGCAAACGTCTAACTATTTAGCCGTAAAATTTTACTGCCATATTATATTTAGCTACTTATTGAGATTACTATCTTTTATTGCTCATGGAAAGTAGAGGCCATTCAAATGCTAATGAACTTTATGATCTTTTTTTAGAACACGACGACAGCTATTTATTAGTACAGTAATTATGCGAAGGAGAAAGTAAAAAGAACCCATTGTATGAACACTTCTCTAGGTACTAACAAATTGCTTTCCAATTGTAAGAGTCAAAGTTTTTACACCACTAATTTTGTATTTGATTGTATCATTCGGTTTTTGGCAGTAATGAGAAATAAACGACATGCTTTTTTAACACTCCATTCACTTACGAAACAAGGGCTAGAAGAATATTTGGCGCCCTCCCAAGATGCCACAAGTGACAAATATTACACAAATCCAATTTGCTGCGAACAAGGAAGTTTTCAGTGAATGGAATCCGAAATAACCCCGGAGATTTTGGGCCAGAATCAAAAACCGTTCGGATTTAGCTCGGCACAGTTTGCACAACTGCACTGTATTACGTAGGTTGGTTTGGTACACCTGTACGTCAATGGTAGCGCATTTGGCTCGTGATCAATTTTTGTAATAATTAATTGTTGGATTGTTTATCTTAGGACTGTGCCACTGTTTGCGTTTGTTCCAACTGTTTTGAAGGCTGGTTAACTTCGCGCAAAATGTTTTAAGGGTGAAAAATGAGTTTTCGTCATACTGCAGCAAAAACAGTTGGTTTTAATACATGCGTTGTGTTGTGGGTCTAAAGTAGCTCTTTGGGAGTAAAAGGCATTTTTTGTCACTAGGGAGTAAAAGTCATTTGTTTTAGACATCGATTGCAAACAATCGCATATATCGGAAGTATGTACCCGGTATCGCTTGTTTTAATCGGCTGTAGCTTATTCTTGCAGGCTTGCTAACAGTTCGACATATCGAATGTACACCAAAACAATCGCAATAGTCGAAATAACTCAATCACTTGCTAAACAGCTGCATGTTTGCATCAACTAAATAATTGAAAACAAGTTAGAGGTCTTAGAGAGGTTTTATTTACATGAAAAGTTTTGTAGTTTTTTAACCTTATTTACATAGTTCATCACACTGGGAAAAAGTGTAGGCCTAATTCAACAGTTTCAACTTTCGCTTATGTTCCGACCTCGGCTTCGCATCGATCGTAAAACTAAAACTCGGGTAAAAAAGAGTCACTTTACGCCATAGTGATGAAATATACAATCGCAGTTTTGAAAGATCCTAGATTTAATTTTTTGAAATTATTATTCATCAATGGTTTTAGCAAGGTAGCGCAACATGACACAACAGACACAATGAACCTTTTGAGAGATACGTCCTTGATAGCGTTGTCGTAAGTTATAGTCAATGTTTACTGGCCTCCACAATCGTATAAATATTATCTACAATAACTGTGTCAGCAATCTGTCACATACTTTCTCCCATTAGTGTGTCAACAACCCTTATCATAGGCAAGCGGTGGGACTAACTATGATTTTGTGGGGAAAAATCACACAAGTTGAAATCACTTTGAATAGTAATTTTTACAGTATTGGGGGGTTGTACCACTTGTTTTAGAGTTTAGGTTATCATATTACAGTATATAACATTTTACAAAATCGCTCTAGCAGTTTTTAATAAAAATCAAATTTACCGTCGATTTATGGGATTTTAATGGAAAAATCATTATCAAAAATACAAATCCCCATAAAATGTAAAAAAAAACACTGGAGATATATTATAGAGAGGTACCTGTAGTACCCACATACCGAATTTCATCAAAATCGAACCAAAGGTGTAGTTTGTAACTCTTAACATGTACACATACGTACCCACTTCGAAAATCACGGTTTTTGGGTTCAGAGGCACCCAAAAACAAATATTTAATTCCACCCAAAATTCAAACAACAATTTGACGAAGACAATGCGATACTTTCATCTTCTATGGGGCGAAAGTAAGGATAATAATTATTTTTGGGAATCATCACACAATTAAAATTCTGTATCTCACCCTTACGTACGAATCCACCCTGTATATCCACTAGGTATATCCACACCGTATATCCACACTGTATATCCACACTGTATATCCACCCTGTGTATCCAACCTGTATATCCACTCTATATATCCACCCTGTATATTCACTCTGTATATCCACCCTGTATATCCAACCTGTATATCCATCCTGTATAGCAACCCTGTATATCAACCCTGTATATCCACTCTGTATATCCACCCTGTATATCCACTCTGTATATCCACTCTGTATATACACCCTGTATATCCACCATGCATATCCACCCTGTATATCCACTCTGTATATCCACACTGTATATCCACCCTGTATATCCACCCTGCATATCCTCCCTGTATATCCACACTGTATGTCCACCCTGTATATTCACTCTATATATCCACACTGTATATCCACCCTGTATATCCACTCTGTATATCCACACTGTATATCCACCCCTGTATATCCACTCTATATATCCACCATGTATATCCACCCTGTATATCCACACTGTACATCCACCCTGTATATCCACCCTGTATATCCACCATGTATATCCACCCTGTATATCCACCCTGTATATCCTCTCTGTACATCCACCCTGTATATCCAACCTGTATATCCACCCTGTATATCCACTCTGGTGTTCGGTCAGTCGAGCCTCAGGGTCCCAATTATATCAAACCACAGCGAGTCTAGGCCTTATAGAGAGAGATGAATTAAATATGAGCAGCGGCCGCCTCCGCCGCGGGCTCGACGTGCTCCTCGTATGGTCCATCCGAGATCATCGTCAGTGGCATCCGACAGGCGTTACTCAGAAAAAAGTGTGCACACGGCACTTTTCCAAGAGGCGTTTCCGAAAATGTGTTCGGAGTTGTGGTTGTGAAAGCAGTGCTTTGAACTTGATGTCGCTTTTGCACTAAAGATGATGTACAGTTGTATGTACACAAAGAAGTAAGTACTTTGTAATAGCATCTAAGTTGATAGTTTAAACGTATTTAGTACCTGGAGACCGAGCTTTGGTCGGGGAAATCATTAGCATACCCTGAGAGTATTCTTTGGTCAATAAATTTATCTAAATACTTTTTTGTAGTCTATTTAAAATCTAATCTATCTCCATACTACCCTAAACTATAATATAAACTATATTATAACCTAGAACTTAAATTAAACCGACAAAATCCGATATATGTTCCCACCGATTTGAGGACTTTATAAATCTAATCACTAGTAATAAGTTCTCTAGAGGGCTTTTCGTTTGTAACCACCAACTACCATTATAATATTGAACTACTCAGTACCCCTTTTAACTATGTAATCTTTAGAACTGTAGTGTATTTCGTTACACTTAAAATTTAGGTTTATGTTGTATAAAGAATGAAACATTATTTTACAGAATTTTATTGTTATCTCAATTAGTTGCACCAAAATAATTGTTCGTTCTAAAATTTACTTCAAATGAATGGGAAATGATATCTATATCGCACGGTGTACTTTAAGTTGAAGAACAGGTTTACAAAGCCAACAACCAAACCTAGAGCTAATACAGTACGTGTTGTAGTGAGGTTAGCAGAAAGGTGTCTCGAATGTGTAATCCAACCTTCGCACAACCACTGCCGCAATGCACCATTGTACTGTACTACTTGTTGGGTTGAAGATTAAACTTAAGTGTGAGAACCAAGATAATAATGTTTTGAAGTTTGAAATTGTTTGCCTAAAAGGATTTTAACTCAAATATTTCCTGTGAATGGCAGATTTATTCCCAATTTTTAAGTAACATTAGGTTTAATGAGTAGGTTTGCTGCTACAGGGTAATAAAATGCGTTTTAGTAAATGTTAATACCTTAGGATGAAATTAATTTCCAAATTTGATCAAAATGTAGGCCTATCCTTAAACAAACAAACTACAACAGTTTACTTTTCATCCATTAAAACTGAATAAAAATTCTTAGTTAAAGTTTTTTAAAATGTTCTCCATAACCAATCGTAAAAAACACTTTAGTATACTAAATTATTTGGTTTTTAAGCACAGCAAGGTTTTTGAAAGGAATTTTATGTTTTGAGGGTCAAGAATGGGAAACAACCCAATTTTTACCCTATGAAACCCCTCGGTCCGTTCCCATAGTCCCATCATGCTAATTCGGAAACTCTTGCGAAAAACGTGTTTGTACGAAGTTTCATTGAAATCGGATAATATTTACTCGAGTTATTGTGATTATTTCTGTCATATACAACAGTATTACATAACACTGACACAACAGCCCATTGTTAGACTATTTACTATCCGATTCAAGGTCACTCTAATATTACACTCACTATCAGCTGATATTGGAGTCAGCTGACGGCTAGACTGTCAGCTGATCGAGCACACTGTTTCCGGTCAGAGTCTTCAATTTACATCTGAGACATCTACTGCATGATCCATCTACAGGGTGATTGATATAAGTGTGCCAGCCGTTTTATTCGAAAACTATAAGAGATATAAAAAAAAGTTAAATGGTAAGTGCCTTGGATTTTTTATTTAAAAAATTATAGTCAAATCAAAAAAAATATTTTAGCCGCCATTTTTCCAATATAAGACGATTTTATTCTTGTGATTTTTTTCATAAACCTAACCGTTTCAAAGATAATAATGGTTTAAGTTGTGAAATTTTGAATGGTTTTCGAACAGTTGGCATGCTTGCTTAGGCCTTTATCGAAACTCTTTCTCATGCAGAAATTTCAAAACTTTAACCATTATTATCTTTGAAACGGTTAGGTTTATGAAAAAAATTACAAGAATAAAATCGTCTTAAAATTACTTTTTCTACCAGAATACATCATAAAATACAGGGTGTTCCGTAAGAAAAATCAAAGTTGGCGGCCATATTGGAAAAATGGTGGCTAAAATATTTTTTTTTGACTTGACTATAATTTTTTAAATACAAAATCCAAGGCACTTACCATTTAACTTTTTTTGATATCTCTTATAGTTTTCGAATAAAACGGCTGGCACACTTATATCAATCACCCTGTATACTATCAGGAATTGAAGCTGTTGTAATTTTCATAACGTTATTTTTTTTCAAGAAAAACCCTCTATAGGGAAGACATACTACAGGTAGAATGGTAAGATAGACCCAGGACCGATTTAATTTTTAACGAATAGTGTTTTTGCTTCTGATGACCTCAAGACGAAAAAGTAAATCGGTCCCGGGTCCAGGTCTTACCACGAGAACTACGGTAATAGCTTATTCTCTATATGGGAAATTCGATAAAATATTCAATTCGCTGACAACGCAGGTCTGCTGCGATGAGGGCTATATTTCCTTGATAGCAAAACAATTCGATCGGAAATACTGTGAAATGAAATATAAAATCTTCTAATGACGTTGATTGAGCTGAAGTCGTTTCTTCCGGTTTTCACAGGGAATTTCCGATCTCACAGGTACTTTTTGTTTTGTCATATTGCCTCACCTGTCTCGTAGAACAATATCAGCTGATTGGTGTGTCCGTATTGTTGTGGTGATTATCTTAATGAGCCGCTTTGTACATCTGAATTGCGTTTTCCTTTGGGATAGATCAGTTTAAGGTGAATGACATCTTGATGTTTTGTATGTTTTTTTCATAGTTTGAGTTATTTATTGTTCTTTAAATAATATTTTTCAGGGAACTAACGATGCGAATGGATAATTTAAAATGTTGCTCGTGCTGGGTTGTTTTTAACACAGCATTTCTTGACTATAATAATTACAATTTTATAACGTGTGCATACATGTAGCCTAGATTGTTTATCAAATTAAAAATATGCTCTAGCATGGATAGTGTTGAAACGATATGTTCATGTGAATGAAAATTGAGATTAAAAGCATACCGAGTAATATTTTAAATTGCATATTCAAACTGAGTTCATCAAATAATTCTTTTCGTCAGGTAATTCATGTTTTTGGACATTCCCTAGCATTGGGAAAGATCAAGTATAGATTTATTAGAACAATTTGATTATATTTTTTGTCCATGGTCGAATCAAATATTGCAAATATTTTCATGTTTATCATGGGAATAATAACCGACCATTATGGTTAGTTATATATATATCTAGATTTCCGGTCAACTAGGTATATATAATCATCTACGATACTAGTTTCAAGATAGCTTACCGTAACTGACATCATTATTTTAATGATGGACATGTTCCTATAGCCGATGCATAAAAACATGAATCTCCAACAGGAATGTTTTATGCTGACAGAGGTTAATCAAATGTCAGTATATTGAAAGTATTGGCCATTTATGGTGTGGTATCTATATCCATTAATAGGCGGTTGGGTTTTTCATTAAGCCAGATGTGACGTTGGCAATCATATTTGTGCTAATTATGTAAGTTAGGGTGTTTTCCGATTGAAAATATTTAAAGGGTTCATCGAAACTCTGATTTTGATTATTAGTGCATTAACTTCATTATAGCTAATTCAAGGTTTTTCCTTTTTGCTTATAAATTGGTAAATTATGGTATATTTAGTTCCTTCCTTCATTCTAGCAAAGACCAATTAAAAAGTACCACTAAACTGACTACATTTTCAATCAGGCCTAACTATAAGTGTCAAAAGCATCTTAAATATTGCTTTGCCTAAATTATTGATAGAAAGCAAATAAAGATCAATTAAAAGTTTGAACCCCTATCACCCCCAACTCACTATTTGATCGCATACCACCAATTAATTACAAAAATATTGGTTAGAACGCTTAATCCAAATTTCATAAAATTGGAGATGTTTTTGAAAATGTTTTGGAAGGCTTAAATCAACTTCTGGGAACATTGAAACGGAATAAAATACGGCAATTACGGTTCTAGGTTTAATTTTATCTACCACGAAGACTTCAGTAAAAACTACCACCATACTGTCATAATTACTTGAATGTATTAAGTTATGCGGAGACACTTAAGGAACAATAACCAGTGAAAACGTTCTCGATTTTGGTTGTATAATTGAATTTACTTAGTCCTAAACCAACATTTGAACTTTGGCGACGGCAGCGGCCGAGAAATTAAATATTCCCATAACTACAAGCTTGAACTAACTTAGAACCCGTAACATTATGGAATATTAATCCTTTAAGCACATTTTATACATCCTTGGTATTTTATGCGGTTGCAAAATGGTGGATTTATAAACTCAAAACGTATACGTCATTTAGTTTTTGTTTTAAAGGTATTAGGTATATTTATTGTTTTTTAAGATGGGAAACTCACTCGTGTTCAGATGAGAACTTGTGTTTAAAATATCGGACATATATTATTATAGGTGCAAAAGCAAGTATAACTTTTCGACTTATAATCGGATGGCTTAATCGTTGTTTTGTGATTATTGACACACAATCACGTGTAATCTAGATGGCAATTGTTTGAACATATGTTTTGTAGCTGAGTCATTGTTGGAGTATGTTTACATGTCACCGTATGATAAATGATAATGGATCGTAAAAATTGAAAATATACCAAACCAGTTATTCTACAATACGCCACTCATGTTTAAGATTCACTAGTGCTTAATTAATAAACAATATTGATTAATTAGTTAATTTGGAAGTATCCTATTACAGTATTAACATTTATATTTAGTACGAACTGTAGTTGATTTCTTCGTACTCGATTTAGGCCACTTACAATACATAGTCTTTGCGAAATCACCATGTTGAGTCTTATTTACGATTAGTTCCCAAAACTAAAAACTGTGTGGACAACAATATAGGCCTAACGATTAAACAATTCATATCAGCTGATTAATGTATGTGATTAAAGTCAGGTGGTAATGATGGAAAGGAAGCAGGTTTTGACCCTAAACTATTTGTACTTGTAATTGCGTAAAAGGCTCTGTATATGGATTGTCTGCTTATATAGGGAGATTTTCCTCTGAATAAATTTGATAAATCATCATAAAAATTATGAAAGGAAACGTGTAAAACATATTCATGGTTTAGAAAGAGATTTTAAAAACACATAACTGAAACGTTTGAACTAGAGTGCACTATTTAAACATTATTGGTAAAAGTAACGCTTCAGGTAGTTTTGAACATCGCAAAAATACGTCGAACACGTTTTCAATACGTTGTGCGGTTTTCAGCACCCATTAAGTCATACAACAGCTGTTTGGATGAAACTGCATCGCTGCAATCGTCTTCAAATTACATCTAACTCTGATTGAATCATTCTATTGTGTTTTGTGTGTGAATATCAACGGAATGTGCGGTTAAACACGATTCAGATGACTGAAACTGAAATACTTTGGGATTCAGTGCGTGGAATAGGTAAATTTACTTGTGAGGATGAAATTGAAAGGTTTTGAACGTTCCTTGGTCGGAGAGGATTGAATGCTTAGTAGTTTAAAGGCCGCTAGTTCAATGCTGAAGAACAGTCAAAAATGTTTTTGATGGTTCGAATATGATTTAGCTGTTCTTGATCAGTAGTCATTTAATGAAATGAAATGAAATAAAATCAAAATATCTTTATTCATAATATGTACATGTTTGGTACGGTACATTGAATAGTGTCAAAATGAATAGCCTATATTCCATTTAAAATATTTGTAACATAAACTTAAAAATGTAATCAAACAAAATTAATAATATAAATTCCTAAAATACCTAACAGAACTTAAGTAACAGACAATGGTTTTAAACATCAGCACTAAATAGACTAAATTAACTAACCAGCCCCTCTAAAAAAATTCTCTAGTGAGTAAATAGCCCTTTCAGTCAAGAAACTTTTTCATGTACGTTTAAATGAATTTAAATTGTTGTTATTTTTAATATAACTTGGTATGTATTTCAAAAAATTTGATCCCTTATAGGTGGGTTTCTTATAAAAAGATTGTAATCGATGCTGATCAGTCTGGATTTCATTCCCACTTCTTGGAATGGCCATTGCTAAAGAATGAGATGTATTTAGTTAGTAGAAATGTGTTAACTCGTTCATTAAAATACGAATCCTTCTCTTATTTTCCATAAAATATGTGACCGGTGTGTCAGATTTGGTATACTCTAATACAATGTAATTTTACAAAATATAATTTTTTTTTATGGTTCTTCGGCTTAGTGGGCTCCGAATCAACGCAATCATAACTGAAAGCCATTGGTGAATGCTCGGATTATAACCCAAGTCCCCAGGACAGAAGGCCAGCACACACATGGTACAAATGTATCTCTGCATGGTGAAATCTCTCTGCGAGAAACAAGCTTAATATAGTACTTCGCCTTATTTGTTTTCAAACAAACACTTGAGGCTTAACTTAAAGCTTGGTTTAGGTTAGAGTCGTAGTTTATATTGGATTTGACCTACTTTGGAGACATACTACAGCATACATTGGTATGACAGGTTCAGTAGATTGAAAACTCAACCGCCCAAGGTGATTTTGATTAGCATTGTATTGATTTAGGGCGTTGATTTGATTAGCCTAAGGCGTTTTGTAAAATTGATGGACCACCTAAGTGGTCAGATATTGTATTCATATATACATATTTACGTTTTAAGATGCATGCCTAAGTTCTACGGTTGGAAAAATATTTTGTAAACACTTTGCAGTAATTCGCGCTGAAAATAAAATGTAGACTACGTAATTTACATTTAGACAATCATTCAAACTATTTGTTTTATCCATAACTCGCTTTAGTGTTTAGTTTGTTAAAATCAGTTTAGCAGTCGAATTTTGCCTGGATCAGATTATTGATATAGGTCAAATTTTAGTATATTTACCATTAAAGCATAAAATGACCTTTCGAAGAAAGCTGTGCGAAGGTAGAAAATACACTTCTGGTCAGTGTAACGAACAATATTTTTCGTTATAATGCGTCATTATTTAAGCTAAACTAAACAGTAATACTACTAGTTAAAAAAAATAGTGTTGATATTGATATCTAATGTTGCCTATTCACACACAAACTGAAATTTATATTTGAACTAAAATATTGTAAACTTTCATATAAACAAAAACGTAATCTATTCATATTTATCAGTGCAGGAAACACAAACATAAAAGTCGCGTTCTACAGCAACAGAACACCCAGAAACGCATAAATATGTCAAACGTCCAAAATAGCCCAAACTGATACTCTGCTATCAAACAAGGCTCATTTTCTCCCATGCATCACAATAAATGAGCACTTCACATATCGGTTATCTTGCTCAGTGAATCCCATTATTTTATAGCACCACTAAAACACTGATAAGAGGACAGCATCTGGTTGTGATAAGGGTATTTTAGCACCTCTGAGACGGAATGCATGTTAATTGACTTATGTTGCTAGTGATTCAGAGGGTATTTGGAGATGAGTGCTCTAAAAGGGTGGCATGACATGTGAAATAATAGGGGGGTTGTCACACTGTAGTGAAAATGGATGTTTTCAATACATGATGAGTCTAAAGAAATGAGCTAGAGATACAACTGGTAGCACTGAATGAGAGAATTATGAGACGTTGACCGCCATTTGTATTAAGGGATAAGTACGTTGTACCATTGACTATGTGGTATATAGTCAATGGTTGTACCGAAAATTAAGTAGACTTCCGTATCTGTTGTCACGAACAACCGAATAAAATAACGATTATTCGATTGTTTCTTTCGACATATCGTTTGGTTACATAGGTTAGGTTAACCTTACCTAACTAACCAAACGATATATCGAATAATCGATACATCGATCGATATTTTCATTCGGTTGTTTGTGCCAACAGATACGGAAGTCCACCCTGAAAATTAAAGAAAGTAGACAATTCCCTATCACGTGGGACATCTGTGTCTACTCCGTGGTTGTACTTAGCATTTGAACTAGGGTATAAAGGGGGTTGAACACGGATAAAATACATTGTAGTATAAATACAATATTGGAAGTAGCACTGGTACGGCATCTCTGCTAGAAAATCGAGACGCTGTAAACTATGTTGGTACCAGCTAGGGAAATCATCTCATTGACTAATAGGTTTTTGCATGTACACAATCCCACAGTTCAAAAGCGTTAAGTGCAATGTACTATTTCCTAGTAAAATTCAAACATCTTGCAAATCTCTTATTCAATGTTACCTCCATTTGTATCTCTAGCTCTGGGATAAAGCCAAAATCCATGAGATTCCCCTAGTTGGTACCAACATAACAAAACAACAAGGCAACTGCGCGCTGCGTTCTGTTGCTTTATTATCTTTGGTCACTTATCGGACCTTATCACCGAGTCATTGCGTGTTTTTAAAATGAGCTGTTTGGACGTGATATCGTTTACAAAACAAAGACATTCTACTAAAATAATTCACCATAGTGACTTAATGGGGTTACAAACTGGTGTTGCATTTTTCACACATGAACTGAGTAGCATGGTTGTATATAAATTGGTAAGCTTTTCATCCGATCACTTACAGTGATGGGAGAATCGAATACTTTAAAGAATCGAATACAGTGAATTCGTAGCCTCCCCTGTATTCGAATACTTTTACGAATACTTGTATTTGAAAACCTTTGAGTATACAAAGGATGTAAAATGGGTGTGTGATTCTTTTTTCATAATGCAATCCGCTCTTTTAGCCACTGTTATTTCGTTTTACAGTAATTAATTCATTAATATACTGTAATGTATTCAATGTAATTTTAAATTATATGAATTTTAAAAGGTACGTCTATTTTTACTTATAATTATTTCATGGACAGTTACAGTTCTTATTAATGTATTATTTTCTATTATATTAACTAATCAATATCTTTTAATATGTCTTATTTACTTGTATAGTTAAAATTACATCAGATATGCAAGTTATTTCACCATGTAACTATACAAAATCTGTTGTAGTTATAATAAATTCTATTCAATTACCCTCCACCAGTAGTAACCTAATATTTTAAATAGCCAATATAGGCTAAATTTTAATGATTAATAATAACCTTAAACAGTTATTAAGAGCTGTAAAGTATAGGGCTAATGGTAAAATTATAACGAATAGATTAAAACTAATGCTGCAGTAAAAACATTAAATACTCTTACGAATCCGTAGCATTCGTAAGATATTCAAAAGGGAGTTCAGTAGTTGAAAACGTGTTGAATACATTTTCGAATCCCCCGAATTCGCTTTCTAGATTCAAGAAACGCTGCAAACCACAAAAAAGTAGTCGTACGAATCTGAAGTATTCGAATATACGAATACTCGGGCTGTATTCGAATACTATTCGATTATGTATTCGATTCTCCCATCACTGAGTGTTGCTCAGTCTAATAATTCCCCGCTTTTGCCCTTCCACAGTATTCGGTCGATATATCGATCGCATGCTGTGGGATGGTTTTACTAGGCTACGTGATATAAGTAAATTTGCCCTTCCTCAGGGCTGTGAAAGGGTCTAACACGCCAGCCCTTTGAAGGGCAACCCCTTTGTATTGGCTACATCGACTTACTGCTAGATTTCATCCTATTGAAAAATTGGACTCATGTTTTGATGTGTTTCATCACAGATTGAACAGTAGACGATCTGATTGTAATGATTTAATGATTTTATAAATTTGATTTTAATGTGTGGTTTCATATACGGTTGAAATTGAGAGTACTTAAGTATACTAAACATTGTGTACCTATATTTTTTACTATTTTAGCGAATTTCCCATATAGGGAATAAGCTATTACCGTAGGTCTCATGGTAAGACCTGCACCGGGACCGATTTACTTTTTCGTTTTGAGTTCCCCAGAGGTCAAAAACACTATCCATTCAAATTCATGTATGTTATTCTTATGGAGAAAATGAAAACTGTTGCAGTTTACTTGTTTATGGATGTTGATAAAATTTGGAAAATTTATTTATTTCATCCTTTACTATTGATTTTTTGTCAAAATACACTTTAACCTTCCCCGTAGCAGCAAACCTATGCACTCGTTAAATCTAATGTTATTTAAATTGGGAATGAAGATGTCTTATTTATGGAAATATTTTAGTAAAAATGTAATGAGACAAGTTGAAATTCGCTTAGTCTGCAGGTTTGCTGTGGTGGGGGTATTTGAGGTACAGTATCACCATAGGACGCTAAACTCTAACCTGAAACCGTTATACATTACTTAAAGCTAGGACTAGGTGGTTGCGGATTTATAAAAGCTAAACGCTATTGGCGATTGATAAGATTTGAACCCGGGACCTCGCGGACCGAAGTTCCGCGCTTTACCATACCAGCTCCCTATATTCTATGTTGACATAATCTAAAAGGTTGTATGCACACATAAGTTATCCATAGTCCTAAAGTTCAGCTAAGTAGCTAATACCGGTGAGTTAAGACCGAGCATTTCACGGGTATCGGGTTACCCATGGCTACTACCGTGACCATGCTGCTACTGGAAGCCTGATGGAAAAGTAAAGTAGAGTTACGAGAAAGTCTACGGATCAGGACATTAACTTATCATCTCACTAAGCAAGGGTTGTGTATTTTTTTACAATCTTCTCTTTTGATTTATGATAACTGGTGGAAATGACTAGTTTGAAGCAAATAAGCTATATTTTCACCTTCGACGAATCTCTATAGTCTGTATGATGGAACATGTCTATCCAAGGTCTACCTGGGACTGTTAAGTCTCCAGGTAGATGGAGGATCAGGAGGGTAGACGGACCGAAGATCCCAGGGTTAAAATTTACCTGAGAATTGTTTACCTGTTTTGGCGAGGCTTGACCGAAGATCCCAGCACTAAAGAGGGGTCGAGCTGGGACCTTCAGTCAAGCCTCGCTCCTGGGATCTTCATCGAATTTGATGAGGGTTGACAAGGGGCACCTATGACACCTCACACCATGGGTCACTTACATTTTGCAGTAATTTAAAATAAAATATTAAGTAATAGTTGGTGGCCATGGGAAGGCCAGCAGTCAGTTTATTTATATGACTTGGAGTAATATGCCAACAATTACAAACAAAAATATGTTACTTTGACAGATCCCTCATTGATTATGAATAGATTATGCAATTATTTGTTTTATAGGTCTTAGCTTAGTATTATTAGTAGCGGCGAATATGAAGGAAATCCTCGTAGCCTTTTTCGTGATAATTGTGCAACCAACCAATCACGCAAACATTGATCATAAAAGAGTAGAGGATTATTTCCTTATGTGGGTAGTTCCATATATGAAACGGGTGGTAAAACATTACCAACCGAGTGTGACTTTCGAAAGTCATATCCGGGTGGTAAAACATTACCAACCGGCTATGATACTCCCTTAGTAGATTTCTCAACCTTATGGAACAGCTGAAGCCAATTTTATACTTCTGTTCGGTGCGAATGTGTGTTATTTGCCACCAATCAAGGATTTGTGTCATTTGCCATCACTGTATACCTGGCTGAGTGAGTCATCAGCCCCAACCCTAGTCCGTCGGTCATCACCCCTCGAGGCCTGAGCCTTCTTAAAACTCCGAGTATTTCATAAATGCAGTCACCACAATGACCACTCTTCTAAGACCCCAGAATTTTTTTTTTTTTGTCAGTAATGAATTAAAAATAAGATTGTCTTTAAAAACTGATTTAATGACATCTTAAATCAATATTACGTGAAAACAGGGTGAACAACTTAACCACCATTGCTATCTAAGACACTATTAGATTTAGGGAAAACATCAAAGGGAACTTCAACTATTTTCTTGTGACATACAAAAGTATGAATTCCACTTTTAAAAAATCGCCAGTATTTTCCAATATGGAGGTTAACTTTACTTATTAGACAACTTGTAACCTATTTTATGATGATTTTAGAATGTAAATGCAATTTAAAACGTTTTAGTAGCTGCATTTTTTCCATAAAGCTACTTGTTTAGGAGTTACAGCGTGTTACATGTGGAAAAGAGTTGTTTTTTTTGTGAACATTCTGCATGATGTAGCTCATATAAGAATAAGATGATAAAATACAGGGAGATTCATTAGAAATTTGAAGTCTAGTTGCCATTTTTTGTGGCTATTTTGTAAAAACCTTAAGGAATAATGTTAATACATTTTATGATCTTATTAGAATGTATATGCAATTTTCAATTTTAAGACTAATTTATTCTTTGTATTTCTTCTCAAAGCTTACTCGTTCAGGAGCTATTATGCAGAATGTACCAAAAAGCCACTTTTCCCAAAATGTAACCATATAATCTAAATAATAAATCATCCTCTAGTTATATAACCAAAGAGTAAAGCAGAAATCATCAAATTAACTCTAAAATAATGGAAATAAAAATTCGTTGACACTAGCCACCAGTGTCACCGGACATGTACGAGACACGAAAAACTACTTTCAAAATTTACAATGGAATGGGAAGTCTACTTGTTTTGGTTAGTCTATGGCAGTTCACTCTTTTTGTATGCAATTATGACAGACTAGCAGAGTACCCGTCCTTCGTACGGGGTTGGCATATAAGTTTAAATTGCGTATTGCAGTTATACTCAAGCTTTGCGTTTGCAATGGGGGAGGACAAAGTTTGATAAAATTTGCTTCTTTAAATTGACGGTATACTATGGTATTACACATCTACCATAGCCATAATGCTCTACCTCTTCACCTAAACAATAAATAAAAACAAAGTATTACAAATATAAAAAATCACAAATTATTCATAACATTAAAAACATAATCTTAACTGTAAACTATCCTACTTTGACAGTTCTCATTGTGTATCACAGTTTTTTGTTGCTGCTTAGTTCAAATTAGCTGTTTACATAAATGCAAAAAATATAGTGCTGCACCCTGTTGGTAAATCTTATAACTTTTTAATGCTTTTGTATATCATAGAACCAACTTTTTTAGTTGAAACAGCTGACTAAATTCTTGAATTCCCTTTAAATATGAACTAGTGTACATGTTGCTCGAAATCGAGCAATTGCAAAGGAGTAAAGTAGTTATTTAAAAACTAATAAAAGTTATAATTTCCGATGAGTTTAAAAGACTCAACAATTCATAGATTATGTACCTAACAGTTTCATATAATAAACATTTCTTGTAAATATTTTATAAGCTGATCTGGTTTTTAGCGTATTCTACACATGTTTCCCACTTATAGCCGCATTAGGTTGTCCATGTTGATTTTCGTCAATGATAATGTAGTCAGCATGTTAACATTGTCGCCAGTACGTTTACAAATTTCAGTCATTTTTTATAGCGATAACATTTTGTTTACATTACTTAAGAATTGCCTGATTTTCTGCATAACCTCTCTGTCACAATTATATTTGCTTCAATTGGCATTAATTTGGCAAGGTACTGTTATAACGTAAGTTATATTTACCTGGAAAAATGCAGAATTGAAAGGCCTAATGTTCAGATGATTTTTTGTTTCCCTTGAATGTGAATAATAATCTGAATAGTGTGAATTTCACAATGAAAGTTTTATTAAGGTTTCTTGGATGTAGTCATATTATTTTAAAATCACTTGACTTGTATGAAAACATATATTTAATGTCCTTGCCGTACCAGTTTAATTCGGCCTTAGAGAGGTTTCCTTTGCCAATCATCATAAAGTTAAGTCCGTGTTTCCAACAAAATAGTAGCACTTCGGCTAACACATCCTTGTTCATTAATTGTTTGTGGGAATCTTCGTATTGTATGTGTTCTTCTTTATATAGGATGATAACGATTGTATTTTTTTAAATCTCTATTTCTCCTACTTTTTTGGTGGTGTTCTATTACTTTCCTATATTTCCATGGTTAACAAATCAGTTCTTTCAATGATTGCTCAAGAATTACAATACCCTGTCAATTCATTTTTCTTATTTGGTAAAACATATAAAATTGACCAGGCTTTCTCGATTTTTAACATTGTAATATGTACGAATGTAAATTGAAATAGTAAATATTTAATTTCTTCAAAATCAGTAAATGTACCCAATGCGTTTCGTTGAATTGAAAAATAAATAACAGCAATTAAATTCTACAGCTGATCAAAATGTAAACAATTAAGTTCTCCATAAGGATAACAGGGGAACTTTCAAAGCCACTGGGGCAGAGCCCAAGGGACGCTTTCAAAACTGTAAGGCCAGTTTGCAAATCTACGCGACACGCTCTTTCCAATGAGACTTCAATGGATAAAATCGGTTAAGAAATGGCGGAGGAGTTCAACCGACAAAGTTTCATGTAGCGTATTAATTATATAGATACTCATAAGGTTAACATGGGGAACTACAGAGCCACTGGGGCCGATTCCGAAGGGATTTTTGAGATAAGAATATGCCTATATGTTAATCGGGAATGTGAGCTATCATCATGCCAAATTTCAGCCCAATCCATCCAGTGGTTTATGCGTGATTGACCTTCAAACACACAAACAAACAAACAAATACACAAACTTTCACATTTATAATATTAGTAAGATAAGATAAGATTTCACCTGTATATTTTCTTATATTAAAAAAAATATCGTACTAATATTCTAAATGTGACATTTTGGATGTATGTTTCGTCACCCAAACACGACCGAACCTATTAAGGTATACAGTATTTCACTATAGCCTCACGCGTAAAATGTTCTCTTGCCCCAAAATAAAGCTATTGAGACGACTAGTGAACGATAAGTTTTATCACGATGTAAATAACCACCCTAAACTTTAAACAAAATTATCTGATCTTTCACAGTCTAGTAAATTTCAATAAGTAAACACAACATGGTTTTACAAAATAAAGTAGGCAGTTTGAACAGAGAATTTTAAAAACTAATAAAGACCAATAACTACAAATAAATAGGGCTCCTGTTGAACAAAACGGGAACTTCCATTGTTTAGGACAGGACAATTTTTTTTTTCACATCTGCAAACCTAGACGCGCGTTTCAGTATATAATAGTGGTGGTAAAGAGAAAGCCTTACTTTTTTTAGTTGTCACTTAGCGTATTAATGATATAGCTAGATTTGTCGACGCTTACCGGTTCACTAAGGATTTTATTAAAAATCAAAATACACATTCCAGGATATAATGTTATTATATTAGCCCCAGTTACTATTTCTATGACATAATTTTAAACTCTTAAGACGGATGTGAACAGAAAATGTATTTGCATAATAACTGTATAGTATGTAATTAATATTAAATATTACGTTTACTGAATACGCGTTTGTTACGTTATAAATAGTTAACAAGTATAACGAAAACCCAAAGACTGATTTTCGTGGGAAAAACACATGCTGGGAAAAAAATTATACAGTATGTAATTTCAACTAAATATATTGAAAAACGAATTGTGTTCAATTTTTTTCAGTTTTAATTTGGTGCGGTTATGCTTTTGCAGTTTTATAAAGTTATACGCTAAACGCTATACATACATTTAATCATAGTCTGGGTGCTAAAAAATGACACATAGCCTGTTATTTTGTTGTCCGTTTAAACAAATTTGTTAGTTTAGTTTAATAATTATGGAAGACTAGCAGGAAAACAAAGTTTTAGTCTAAGATTTGCAATACAAATCATATATCAAGGATGTGAGCTTGGAACTAATTATGAAGGAGGATATAGACAGATAGTCATAGCTATATAGTCCCAGCGGTTCTCCACCCCTGGCAGGTAGAGGTGGAGGCCCGAGTGCCGTATACCTGTTTTTCGAGGCTTGACTGAAGATCCCAGGACTAATGAGGGCTAGGGAGGGGATCCTGAGTCAAGCATCGCCAAAATATTTTACGACCGACCCTTGATTGGGCTACCCTGGGATCTTCAGTCCTACAATCGATCAGGAGACATGTTCCGTCATACAGACTATAGATCTTTACATACGGTTTTAAATTATTTTATAATGATAATTAAGATTTCTAACTGCAACATGGTATCATTGGCTCGAAACTTATTAACGATGGAATTGTAGAATTTCTGGTAAATCTGTGAGTGGATTCGTTACTCTTTGATAAGTAAGTTCACATCACGAGTATGGCCTTTGCCTTGGACCATTTTTGTCAAATGTTATGGCTAAATCTTTAATTTTTGTTGGTTCGGCTTTTATGTGCCATTTATACCTTCAGGACTGACAGGAGAAGGATTCATGTACCCTTCTTTTTCAAAAAATATCGAGAAGAGATTTTCGTTGCATGTAACAATTAAATATTTACACGATATAAAAGGTATATTGCTCGTTCATAGATGGCAGATCACAATTATTTTTAGCTAAGCCAACATTAGTGATACTGGAACAGTGTAGAATGTTTGTACCAGCCACCAGCACAGTATACGCAACTTGAGAACAATGCTGTATATGCGATACCAGAACAATAGCCGTATCATTGACTACGGATACCGCCACCGTTGCTGCGCTGTGAGTGGTCGGTGTGAATAGAGTAATAAATCCTTCGATAGCCACTATCAGCTGACCTACTTCGGTGGTCTTTGGTTGGCGAAGGCTTTAGAATATCAATGGGTGTGTTTTAAATACATTTAGATATATTTTGGGGGCTTTTCAAGGAGCAGGGCGCTACTGTTAACATTTGCATTAGGTCAGTTTGGGTTAGGTTGGACAATGTTGGGATAGGATTGCTAGTTTAGGTTAGGTTAGGTTAGACTACACAACCTTTATTTTTATCGTGCAAATTCTAAAAGTGACGACCGTATAATGACTACCTACATTGTCTATTGAAATGAGTTTTCATACTTACTATGTATGCACTTTTTGTAATTATATCATGCTAGGGCCACAAGTCAGAAGGATTCTCCTGTATTTTTCTAGGTATTCCTGTAAGTGGGCCACTGCATGATGACTCTATACCATTGTCTATTGAAATGCTTACTTTCATATGCACTTTTGTTTTTCACCTTCCTTACTGACCTAATTTTCTGTTTTGATTCGTCGACTACTATTGTTCACCAATTTTCTTTGAATTCTTCATACGAGTCGTCTTTTTGGTAACTTTATTTTCACTTTGTAGTAATTTTTTACTAATAGGAAATAACTTAAAAATGCTAAATTAGCTAGGCCTGTTATGTGTACATTTTTAATATAGTGTATGCCGTGTTGCAGTTTTGTTCAGTTGTGGACTTTTTGATCTGATTAGATCTGAAAAATCTTAGTTTATCACTATTCCTTAAAGAATAAATTGCCTAAGTATTTCCAGCCCCCCCCCCCCCAAATATAATAGTCGTTAGCAGTACAGTAAATAAACCTTTGTTACTTACTAAACGACAATCTTAAAATAATATTTACGGTACACGCAATTGGAGTGAGTGACTGACAAGCAGTTCTCAAGTCGTTAAGTAGGCCTATATCTTTCTTTGGTTAAATTGTTTGTAATTGGTTATTTAATTATTTGTCTGCCAGATATATCAAGCTAATCTGGTGACATAAATTATTTAGGTATGCAATTCAAAAACTAAAAGCAGGGTTGCCACATCTATTGACTACAAAAGTAAACATAATTTATTTATTTTAAATTTTTAAATAACGAAGAAAGTTGTACAATTCGTGAAATTGTCGAATGGCCTCACCGCAATACAACCAGGTGCTTTAGTAGAGAAAGAGGCTGAAACAAACTCTACGACGAATAGTGTTAGTCAACTGTGAGAAGTCATGTGTAAATACGATTGTTATAGGCATATAACGAGGAAAGTACTTGCTTCTTTCAGGCGTATTTAGGACCACGTGGTCCTTTATTGTGTGCGCAAACTGCTATGGCATATTGTACAGGTTCAACTGTACATAGGTAGGTATGTCAACAACCTAAAGGCGGGATCAATTTGCGAGTAGTCCGTTAGAAGAGACCGTCCGTACAAAGCAAACGGTCATCGGTGATGAGAAAAATTTTAACCCTTGTCTCTAGCATAGAAGCATAGATTAAAAGATACTCCTTGTATCTATGATAGAAGGTTTGTATACCGGCCGCGTCCGTAAATTATAACGCAATGTGATTTTAAATTTGGACGCGACACAATCATTACACACTTTTTAGTATAGAAATTACACCTATTGAAACCGTATAATCAACAATAAGAACGATATAGGGGGTGAAATAAAAAAAATCGGACCTAAAACACTGCCCTGTATATTAAACTATCCCGGTATATTAAACCTCCCCTCCTCACCACTAGGGGTGCTGAGGGGTGGGATTCAGCACAGTTATAGTGACCCTATTACACTTCACCCCTCAGACATCCATCTTGCTAATCGATTCCGTCCTGTCACCCTCCGTCGGCATCATCCCTGTCTGGTCGAGTACTGGTCGTGGAAAATTCCAAACAAGGCACAATACAACGGTAGCATTTGGAAGTTGACTAAAAGTTTATTTTTGGTAGTGTTGGTTTGGATAATAATGATTTTCTTGTGTTAAATTTTAGCAGTGAATACACACTGGATTCTGAAAACAATGCTTGCAGTGTATCACTTTTTAGGAATTAGTTACACAATTGAAAATTGTACAGTGAATATGTCTTCATTCAAAAACTCATACAGGGAAAATTCATGGTGTAATAAATATCGTGATAAAATTACCTTAAACTGAATAGAAAAATCTCTTTTTGCATGTTAATCAGAATTGCAGTGAAATTTACAAATGAACACTAAAAACTTGGAATAAAAGGAAGAAATGTTAACATTTTTAGAGGACAGTAGGTTTGATTAGGTCCTACTCTACATTTCCTCCTCATGTTAAATTGTAGCCAGTTATAGGAAAACATGATCGTAGTTGGATTTACAACTAGGCCTACTATTTATAATTGTACACATGGCTCAAATTTGTAGAGAACAATAGTTTTGACTATGGATTGAACATTGCTTCTTCCGTATTTCATTGTATCCAGTTTTTTTTATACAATTAGACCTAGTTAAAAGGCACCGAGCTGTCTGGATTGACTTGTTCCAAAGTCAATGAAAATATCTTCAATGTTCAATGTATTCTAATGAGTAATCGAACTGAACAGATTGAATTAACTAGGTAGATGAGTAAATTCATAAGCGTTTTGGGTGGGTCGAGCTGTCCTTGGTCTTTGGGGTTTTACATAAGTGGTGCTGGCTAAAAAATAGCTGATATAAGTCATAAAATGTCAACATAATTATTCATTCAACACTTATCGCCGACATCAATTTAATAAAATATTTTAAAGATCATTTTTAATTTATATTCACGAAAACGTCTGTCTCTACTATCCCAAAACCGAACCGATGCAAGTAATAGCATTGACTATATACCTTACATCTATAGTATATAGTCAATGGTAATAGTGAACCAATATCAATTAAGCTGAGATGCAGTTATAACAGGTTCAGTGCCTTACAAGGTATGGACGAGTCTACAGGAAGTTCTGCGGTAGACCTTGTAGATAATTATTGTAATAACGCTACCTTTTATAGGGAAATGGCGGAACTTTATAGGGCGTGCAACCTGTAAAAACTTCGGTATGTGTATAAACGTGGGAAATTTGAATGAAACTCTAAAATGTAGCTTAACACGTCTAGTTACTGGTACAGGTATTTCAAACCGTTATTCCATCGCTAAAATGAAAGTTGTTGCAAGTTTCTGAATAAAATAAGGACCTGAACTGTTGAATACGTCTACATTTTAATCAAGTAAAACTACTTATTGTATGCTTTAGCATGTGTTTTGAGTCACATAACTTAGCTTAAAAATATAAAAGTCCTCAGCATTCCTCAATTGGCTCTTAATCTAACTCCGTTTTTTAATAAAAAATGGGCTACTGCTGCGTAAACTTCTTTATAATGTTGTTACTCCTGCTGCATAGTGCTTTTACTATAGTTTTATGCTATTGTTATATACTATAACAATATATAACAATATAACAATATATTTTTGTTATATTGTTATATGCTATTGTTATATTGTTATATGCAGTTCTTGTCTATACTGTTTTTTCTTTTTTGATGTATACTACTGTTACTAGGGCTATATAGTAGACTCCCTTTTATCCGGACTCCTCGGGACCGAGGCCAGTCCGGATAACGGGTTTTCCGGTTAAACCGACGTACCCAAAAACTCGTCAAAACGGACCGTTTAAATGCATAATGTATACATATTTGACTTAAATTTAGGAGAGCATTGTATTTAGACACGTGACCACTGGTCTCAAATTATTCCCACAACAGTCGTTTCAGTACTGCAAACTTCCTGCCGATCTAGTCTGGTTAAACCGATGTGCTGATAAAAATTGTCCGGTTAAAGAGATGCCATTTACGCCGAGTGTAGTCCGGTTAAACCGATGTCCGGTTAAAAGGTGTCCGGATAAGAGGGAGTCTACTACTGATGTTGCCATTGCTACCCTACTGTCGTAGCTCTTGCTGTATACTGTTGTTTATTGTCGTTGTGTACTATAATTGTTGTCTACTGTTGTTTCTATTGCGATATACTGTTGACAATACTGCTGCATACTGCTACTGTGGCCCATACTGCAGTAGTTGAGGAAGTACATTGACTGTAGCCAGTTTCTATTCTCGTCGCTCCTCACCTCTCAGTCACATTCCGCGTTACGCATTCCATCATTCATCACATTCCTCATTCCCATTCCTTCTCTTCTCGTCTTCCACAGTATCTACTGTCTATTGGCTTCCTTTGGAGTATTTCCGACCATCAAAACCTGATTATTCCTACTTTTATTGTATTAGGAGTAAATAAGTCTATCTCGGCAAAAATTCTACCTGAAATATGTTTGTATATTCAATTTGCACTAAATTTTCTGATCCTATATTCAAACAAATCTAAACACTAGTGCTCGCCTTTAAATCTGAAAGTCACTAGTTCAATTCCAGGCGAGATAGTTTCTAACTATATTCCAAAAAATAGCTAGGAGTAACTTATTTTATTATAATTTCAGCCTATGCATCTATTCCTTGTACCTAAAAAAGCTTTTGTAATAACTCAAACGTATAATATAGTTTGAAAACAAGTTCATTTTCGTTATGAGGAAAATGAAGAATATAAAACCTGGGATTATCCTATTTCATCGATGATGAAAATTTTGAAAATCGGTCATAAAATTCAATGTTGTAATATCAAAAAATATACGGATGATATATTGAAATGTCTATACGTAGAAGAAAACACGACTATTTAATTTGAAAACGATTGTATTGAATTTATAGTTTTTTTAATAATGTTAACAAAGCATTTATATGAAAAATATAGACAATTTTATGTTTCTAATCAAATAAGAAGGAACATTTTACCTTGTCCTTGCATGCTACATAGCGTGGCAAACTACAGTGGTATTTATTGACTGGGACTGTACAAAGAAGTTTCTACCGTATTCGTCATTGAAATTTACCATTACTTTGAAGTTGTGGAAACCTTCCCACCGACAATTTAGGCTAATTCAATATTCTTAACGAGTAGATACACACTTAAAAATACTTCGTACTTTTTTTCACCTACTTAACTTACTAGGTTTCGTCAATTCTCATGGATCTTTCACTGCCACTTTTCAGTGCTGACTCTTCCAATGCTTCCCAAATATGTTCTGTTTAGTTGAGTTTTGTACATTTTTTGTTATATTTATCTGTTTAAATGTCTAATGGGGTCAAGATTATGTTGATAATTCAATCAAGATTTCCCACGAGGAAACAGCTGGCCTCAAAGATTGTGTGACCCTATGAAGTTGTTGACCTTGAGATAGATTCGTCAATACCATGACGTCAGTGTTGACATAAAACTTGTAGTTTTTGTAAATTTTTGGATTTTGTTTGTGTAATTTGTGTATTTTAACGCCTTTAGGTTTTAATTTATGTTTATGTAAACAAACGTCGTAGTATTGATGGCTTTGCAAGGTCGTGTTCGCTTCACTTTAGCCATTCGGGTATCTTCGGCAATCTTCGGCTCCTCCTAAGGGCCTCTTCAGGTCTTCCACCTAAGTCGTTTTTTGTCTAAGTCCCGTTCGGCTATCTTCGGCAATGTTCGGCTCTTCCTAAGTGCCTCTTTGGGTCTTCCAACTAAGTCGTGCCTTTGAGTTCCTTTCGGCTCCTCCTAAGGTCCCTTCGGGTCTCACACCTAAGACTAATACCCTGTGAATAGAAGTCAGATATATTATTATGAAAAACTATCCTATAAGTTAGATAATAAGAAGGGGTGCGAGTTTATTAACCAATTAGAACGTCCCAAGCCGTGTCTGTCTAATTAATTGTAGATTTTCGCGAGTCTGGCCACATAACACCAATTTGGCTGAGTAAGTAGCCAAGAATTAATTAGTTTCAGCCTCTCGGCGGTTTTGTTTAAAAGAGTTTTGGGGACATCTTGATCAATTTGTGCAAAGTATTATTAAAAGCTTTCATTGGTGGTAATTATTTTCACTAATTACAATTTGTTAAGTTAACCATTTCTACTTTCTTGTTCACCGTGAGCCGACATCGGCCGTTTTACAATCTTACCACATTACGGCTTCCAAAAAAAGTTTAGAAAATTTTATTTTGTATTTATTATTCTTAGTATAGTTTGAAGTTTAAATACTGGTAGGCTTAATGATCTGCATAATAAATTAAACTTAGGGCATGTGGGCGGAGCCCTAAAGTGAGAGTGAAAAGTTAAATCAAATTAGAAATGTGTTTTTAAAGGAGTTAATTTCGTTTAAATAGTTTTGTAATATTGGCTATTTTTAGTAATCTTTATGGCACTGTTCAATTTTATTTCGATTGCAACAGCGTTTAATGTGTATTCAGTTACGTAAAGTGTGTAACAAAACTATATTTGCAAGGTCATAAACTTTTTTAAATTCATCATTTTCTCTTTGTGACTTGTAATATAAAATTAGGTTTAGTTTGGTTCTGGGCCAAAGGAACTGGGGTATGGTAAACCTCGGCATGTTAATATTATTAGTACAACTTAAATACATTTGATACCTTGTCTAAAAACTGTTAAAAAAGTTTTTTTTCGATTCTATATTGGTAAGACTTAGATAATGCAATGTATTGTTAGTTTTGGATGAATACAATTATTTGGTATAGGTCTATTTTCATGTATATGTAGTTACAGTATGTATTTTTTGTTTTAGGTATGATCTACTAAGCCTGTTGTTTCCTGTAGAGATTAATCTTATAGTAAGTTTTCTTAAGTATTTTTAATAACATCATAATCTTAGATATATCAAGCACCCACCTTTTAACTAAATTTACTGTATTCCAATTATTACCCATGACCATAAACTTTAGACTATAATTATTAATTGAAGAAAATGTATAATTCCGCTAAGATATCTTGGGGAAACACGTACTTTGGTACAATTGTAGAGAATGTTAAAAATGTCTTCAGTTTAATTAAGGTGTTCCAATTAATAGAAGCTTCTGTCTTACACTTTGCTTAATTATCTTAATCTCTGGAGTGGAAAATGGAGATTACTATTGCTTTCGTAATTTGTACATATTTTGTGTGAAGTGAGGAATTCGTGTTGGTGGTAATTTTCGTGAGAACAAAACTGGAGTGGACTGAATAAAATCATGTCTAAATCCACTAGAGTTTTGTATTGCTTTTAGAAGAAAGGTAAATCTCTTTGAAATAGGTAAGGTTTTTTGAAGTAAATTTTCACTTTTGAAATAAAAGTTATAGAGTAAAATATATGTATACGATTATGTACACTATTGCACACTTTAAAATAAGTGCTCGCCCTGAAATCTGAAGGCCACTGGTTCGTCTCCAAGCTAGATCATTTCATGGCCTAAGTGAAATGATTCATTCATAAATTATTTATGACGTCTAACAAAATTTCGACGTTGGATAGTAACAAGACCAGGGTTTAGGCCGTTCCCCCACAAAATCGTTAAACACACCAAAAAAGTAGATAAACACAAAATAAAAATTACCAAAAAATAAAAATAAAATGTGACGGCTCACACCGTTAGACCCAATTCGAGTTGAGTTGAAGGAAGCAATAATCTCGAAGTGATCTAAGTGACTAATCAGCTTAGGGTGAAGTGTCATGTCTACTTCGAGAAGACGTTAAGTAGAGTATACTTACATACTCACCTGCCCGGGTAAGTAGCGGTTGACATGAAGGCATTTCCATGTTGGTAGTCAGATTTAATTGGATCTGAAAGGGTACTTACCTCCGTGGTGGCTCCATCTAACAAGAAGTAGGTTTATCGCTATTCATAATTGTAAAACCAATCTCGGCTACGTATGAAAAGTAATTTTACTTGATTTTATTATTGGAGGTGGGATAGTTTTTGGTTGTATAGCTAGTTAACGTATGTGATTATATGAGGAGAGTGTGATTTTTAATAACACTGTCTTTTGTAGTTTTAATAAATTTCAAGTTTGTAAAAAGGCCATCATGATTTAAACAATTGAGCTAGGTTTGACTATAGATAACTTGCTTGATTTTGAAAATGTAATTTTCCACTTCATGTTACCTTTTTGAGGTCTTGGCATTTGTTGGTACTTTAATTGACTCAGAGCATCTCGGAAACGGTTTCTAATGTACAATGGACTCCATCTTCCAAATTAATATTTCATTTCAGTATGATTTACCAAGTCTACAGGGTTTATGAGTATTTAAGTTGGAATTTTTGTATATTTTCTCTTGCTCACTCATCTATACATAATATTATTGTTACAACTTAATTTTTGGTCTAGATTTTATAATTTCTTTGAGGTAATTCACAGTTTAAATTATAATACTTCGATGCTTTTATACTCTAAATTTTAATATTGCTATCAAATAATGAGAGTCAACCAATTTCGATAGTATTCCAAAGCCGTCAACTGTAAGAGGGTGGAATTTAAGTTGTACATGTTTCTTTTATCTGTAACCTTTCAATATTGATACAATATCCAGTATTATACAATACTTCAGTATCACATAGTCAATGCTGATGATTAAATATTGTTGTAAATACCTTAATCTTATCATTAGCTTAAAACGAAGAAGGAAAGCTGTATTATTTATGTTTGACTTAGCTAATGCAATGTATTGTCAACTTAGCTGAATAAAATGATTTGATTTGATTTGAAACATTATATTTGGTAGGGGAGCGAGCTGTTATCGAGCGTGGCACTTCGGTCCTACAGGTCTCCGGGTTCATATCCCGCCAATCACCAATGGATTTTATATAACTGGTAATGCCGAAACCTTCTAGACATAACTTAAAGTAATGTCTACATCGGTTCCGGTGCCTGTCGTTCCAGAATATGAAGACGAGACATAAAGAATAAAATAAAATAATATACAACATTTTGAGAAACCAACAAAGTATCACACACTTATTAATCAGCGTTTATCATTCTCACTCGATTTAATGCGATCATAGAAGTTTCTTTGACAGTTACTTCTCCACCGTGACACAGTGTCATTATTGATTGTGACACACTGTGACACTAGCCAAGGTGTCACGGACCGAAGCGAGCTAAACTGTGTCAAAATCTCCAGATCAAACAGAACCCTAAGATGTGTCTTCGCTTCCGGCGTCCACTGAATTATTGGTCCTTTACTCTCGAGCTTGAGTTTTTTTGGATTTTGTCCAGTCACATTTTCATTAGATAAAGTAATTCTGGAACTACGTGATTGTGTAATAATTTAACTGTTATTTTTTCGTGATAGTTATCGAACGTCGTATGAATTTGTAGCTAGTAGCAGCCATTCACTATGTTCAGTCTCTTTCGTTTTTTGTCTACGGTAATTTTAAAGTTCAAACTAGTACCATTGACTATTGACAAATGATTCATTTTCGTGGAACAAGAGAATTGTTATAAGTGTGGCATAGGAGAAGTTTATACTAAACAAGGTATAGAATAAATAAACCTAACACGTTCATTTAAACAAGTTATACATTTAGAATTTTCCTCAAAAGTAGCCAGCGTCACAAAATAGAGTACTGAAATTAACGTGACAAGTAGAAAAAGTAAATTTTGGTGCCGAACGACTTGGACACGAAACTCGTGACAGGACTTTTAGAGGTGTGATGTGAGAACCCAGTCATGTTTTGTGCTGTTAAACATACGAGTGCGTAATTTTGCCATGTACATGACCTTTTTTATGTTTAAAGTTGGAGTTAAAAGTTTCGGGTTGCATGAAAAGACCTTGAAATTGCCAAATTACTGTATTACTTAATTAAAATGAAAAGTAGAAGATAATTGGACCTCATTTAACTGTCTGATTGTCCGACTGGTAGCGCTCGCATTCATGTCAGAAGGTTTCTGGTTCGATCCTAACCAAGTTCAATATAAGACTCAACTGCTGATTGTCATCGGGGCATAGATTACGCGTTGATGATTTCTAAAAGAAGGTCAGTATTAAATAAAAATGTATTAAAAAATTGCCTTAAATGGTAGAAAATGCAAATAATGTGGGATATTTCCTAAGTCCTTTTCGGCAATGTCCGGTCTTTTTCGGGTACCTTCGTTGCGTCAAGTATTTCACGATGAAATATACGTGAAGAAGGCCTTCAAATGTTACAAAAGGGTGAAAACCTCATATGTATTATCCTTATCTCCTTAGACCTTCCAGATGTTTTAGTTCAGCTAGAAGATAACGTGATTTCAGTGTGGATTAACGTCCGCACGGGTGAGTACTACGACTATCCGCAGTACTATCCTGATAATTAGACCAATTCGTAATTACCAAGGCAAAAATGTGGTTCGGATTCCACAATAAACTGTAGGTCCCTTAGTTGCCATTAGCTGTATGGGCTATTAATCAACAGCTGTGTCTAAGGAATGTCGGCCTTAGTCACTAACAAGACTACAAGATCGCGCCACTCATCCTACACTCATCTCCATTCATACTTGGCTTAAAATACCTACTTTGTATGGTCGCCATCATAGAACAGTTAACAGTAAGAAATGTAGAAAACGAGACTATACTTAACGTTACAATGAAGGTGTTTAACCTCCTGGTACTGTTGGTATCAAATACTCGGTTTACCAATAACTTCATCTAAATTTTTTTTATATTTCTTACGAAAAGCGTTTAAATCTTCAATAATAAACCATACAAATAAAACACCTACGAAAGTCTTTGATATTACACGTGCAGTGACAGCGTTGCCTACTTCGCACATACACGCGCCGTGTCGGTATGGCGGCAAATTACACGTGAGAGTAAGTAATTACATGTGTGTGGCTGATAATATATAATCAACGGTAGTGTTGTTATTACTATCTCCAATAGCAGTTGTCAACCTTCTATTGTTGCTGTTGAGATGCTATCTTTCAATTAACTGCATTCCAGGCTATTTTCTCTGCACTTGATCTCTATGGTGTGGGTAAAATGTTTGTCACGTTTTTGAGTCATGTGTTTGCTTATTGTTTGTGAGTTGTTTTTCACTTGATTGGTGCAATTCTTTGATTGATTTGTTAATATACAGTACAGAAAATATATTTTTAACACTGCAAGTATACTTTTCTTCATATTGTAAAATTGAAAGTATTGGACACTGGTTTGATGTTCGGTAACACATCAGTGTAATGTTAAATATAGTCTGTGTGATGGAACCTGCCTCCTGACCTTCCGTTAATGCTTGAAACCATTTACCAGTCCTCAGGTAGCGCAGGATCACGAGATAGGTTCCATACAGACTATAATCGTTTCTTCTTTTAACGCATCAGAGTGTTGATGTTAAATATAGTCTGTGTGATGGAACCTGTCTCCTGACCCTCCGTTAAGGCTTGAAACCATTTGCCAGTCCTCAGGTAGCGGAGGATCACGAGATAGGTTCCATCATACAGACTATAATCGTTTCTTCTTTTAACGCATCAGAGTGTTGATGTTAAATATAGTCTGTGTGATGGAACCTGTCTCCTGACCCTCCGTTAAGGCTTGAAACCATTTGCCAGTCCTCAGGTAGCGGAGGATCACGAGATAGGTTCCATCATACAGACTATAATCGTTTCTTCTTTTAACGCATCAGAGTGTTGATGTTAAATATAGTCTGTGTGATGGAACCTGTCTCCTGACCCTCCGTTAAGGCTTGAAACCATTTGCCACTCCTCAGGTAGCGGAGGATCACGAGATAGGTTCCATCATACAGACTATAATCGTTTCTTCTTTTAACGCATCAGAGTGTAATGTTAAATATAGTCTGTGTGATGGAACCTGTCTCCTGACCCTCCGTTAAGGCTTGAAACCATTTGCCAGTCCTCAGGTAGCGGAGGATCACGAGATAGGTTCCATCCTACAGACTATAATCGTTTCTTCTTTTAACGCATCAGGGTGTTGATGTTAAATATAGTATGTGTGACCTGTCTCCTGACCCTCCGTTAAGGCTTGAAACCATTTGCCAGTCCTCAGGTAGCGGAGGATCACGAGATAGGTTCCATCATACAGACTATAATCGTTTCTTCTTTTAACGCATCAGGGTGTTGATGTTAAATATAGTATGTGTGACCTGTCTCCTGACCCTCCGTTAAGGCTTGAAACCATTTGCCAGTCCTCAGGTAGCGGAGGATCACGAGATAGGTTCCATCATACAGACTATGATCGTTTCTTCTTTTAACGCATCAGGGTGTTGATGTTAAATATAGTCTGTGTGACCTGTCTCCTGACCCTCCGTTAAGGCTTGAAACCATTTGCCAGTCCTCAGGTAGCGGAGGATCACGAGATAGGTTCCATCCTACAGACTATAATCGTTTCTTCTTTTAACGCATCAGAGTGTTGATGTTAAATATAGTATGTGTGACCTGTCTCCTGACCCTCCGTTAAGGCTTGAAACCATTTGCCAGTCCTCAGGTAGCGGAGGATCACGAGATAGGTTCCATCATACAGACTATGATCGTTTCTTCTTTTAACTCATCAGAGTGTTGATGTTAAATATAGTCTGTGTGATGGAACCTGTCTTCTGACCCCCCCCCCTTAAGGCTTGAAACCATTTCCAGTCCTCAAGTAACGGAGGATCACGAGATAGGTTCCATCATACAGACTACAATCGTTTCTTCTTTTAACGCATCAGAGTGTTGATGTTAAATATAGTATGTGTGATGGAACCTGTCTCCTGACCCTCCGTTAAGGCTTGAAACCATTTGCCAGTCCTCAGGTAGCGGAGGATCACGAGATAGGTTCCATCATACAGACTGTAATCGTTTATTTTAATATTAATACCAGACAATATGCAGTAATTCACAAATAAATTCATAATTCATTATTTTAAAATAATTTTAGCGAATTTCCCATATAGGGAATATAGGGAATAAGCTATTACCGTAGTACTCATGGTAGAACCTGGACCCGGGACCGATTTTTTTTTTCGTTTTGAGGTCTCTAGAGGCCAAAAACACCATCCGTTCAAATTCATATATATATATATATATATATATATTTATATATATGTATATTTATATATATATATTTATATATATATTTATATATGTGTCCGTTAGCGCGATAACTCGAGCAAAAACGATCCGATTTTGATGAAATTTGGTACAAACGTGTAAACCTACGTTTATTCGAACGAGTTCGCGAACCAGCATGATCGGACCATGGGAACGGGGGTTTATGGGGGGTTTTATGGGGTAAAAATAGGTTTTTCCCACTTTTGACTCAAAAAACATAAAATTTTGCAATTTCTTTCCAAACTATTTTGTAGAGCTTAAAAAAACAAATTATTTAGTATATTGAAGCGTTATAATGCACCTAATGGTTACGGAGAAAATTTCAAAAAATTGTAAATTTAAAATTCCCATGTTATTCTTATGGAGAATAAGTAAACTGTTGTAGTTTACTTGTTTATTAACATTTTTTGCCCAAATTTAGAAAATGTTTTTATTTCTTACTAACTATTAACATTTTACATAAAAAACACTTTTACCCTCCCTGTTGCAGCAAACCTAAGTACCGTATGTGTTAAACTGATTCTATTTAAATAGGGAATAAATGTGATATTTTTAAGGAGACATTTTAGTGTAAATCCAATCAGGCAAATGGAAATTCGCTTAGTCTGTAGGTTTGCTGCGGCGGGGGTATTTGTTAAATAAATTTGGAACATTAAAACACGTTACCTGACATTAGGCTACATTTTTCTTTAGCTAATCATTAATGATGATAGATGAGCGATCATTGTAAATATATGGTTTGATTCTGTACTACAGTATTTTTATTTATAATACTAAGAAAACGCTAGGGTTCCCATTTAAGGCGCTACTTTACAGTACAAAGCGAAACGATTACCTTTTTCATTGGAACTCACGAGTGAACAAAATGGAAAAGTTCCAAGCAATCTATCTTCCGGAAACGGATTAAAGAATAACTTTACCGGACTATCGTTTTTCCAGCTTTCGCAAGATTGTCTCTGTGATGTATCGGTTTGTTTAAACACTTTGCTCGGATTTACTATTTTGTTAGAAATGTTTGGACGTCTGTTCTTGCGAAAAATTTACCTAACTGTAATATATTATTTTGGAATAGAGAAATAGAGCTTTTATATTTTTTCAAACCCGTGAAAGTTTAACGAGTTGCTGATGCGTAACAAGCTGGTTAAGTGATAGCTCGGGGCTTCGTGTGCCGAGGTCCCGGGTTCAAATCCCGCCAATCACAAATGGATTTTATATACTGTGATAATACCGCGACTCTCTCGGACTAGCCTGAGGTAATGTAACAGTTTCAGGCTGGAACCTAGCGTCCTAGAATGTGAATGTAGGAAAAATAATTAGTTAATGTCTAATAAATACTCAATTTTGTATAAATTGGAGATATAAAATCCAACAAATACGCCCTAGGCCTACATTAGATGATGATTTATAAAATGTCAAGAGATTAATAATTGGTCTTAAAATAGCCAGCGCCTAAGTTAACTAACATTTGCTTGTAAATATTGTTTATAGAAGGGATTTAATATAACCAAACCTAATAAAAATTGGATTATAGTGTGTCTCTTTACTAAGTTCTTCTTGCTAAATCAAAAAATGTAATCGTTTTCAGTCGGAAAGAGTCCTGAGTTTCAGGAAAATTGTAACTTGTTACATTTTAAAAACTAAGGGTAAATGAAATGTTCCGGTTGTAGTTTCGGAGCGAGCCCAAGTTCTTGCAGTGACTAGTACTTCAAAGGAAGGAATGTGAGCTGAGGAGATGTTGTTACTGCTGATAGCCTTTTTCGAATTCAGCGTGAAAAAACTGGGTATTTTATATAGTTTGGCCCGTTTAGGGGAACCAAACAAATTGTTAAAAACTCTTCCTTCTCATCATTTAAGCAAACTATGATATTATTATTTTAATAAAAGTTAAATAGATGTCAAGAAAAGATAGACCGCAAAATAATATTTTTAGGATAGATTTACATTGACCAAAAAATACTGTCAGAGTATGGTGATAAATTTCCCCGAGTAAAGCTAGGTATCCAGGTACTTTTTCATTAACAAAGAACATAGACATTGTATATTTAGCTCCCGATTTGCTGAAGAAAACTGCCTAGTCTGGCACCATCGTCTCCGCAGTGACCTTGGCAGGAAGCAATGGACCATGGAATGACCAAACACTTCCAGCACAGGACCATCACAGGATCTCAAGGTCCTTGAAGAGCCTGGTATCAAGTTACTTCCAAAATTAAGGACGTCTGTTAGCTTTGTTTTATTGTGAAGCAGTTTGGAAAGGAGGAGAGGTTGCGAATTGTGGATATTTATAGGCATGCACTGAGGATGCGATACTCCCTGGTGTGGATTAACGTCCGCACTAGTGAGTACTACGAACGACTATCCGCAGTACGATCCTGATTAGACTTATTTGTTTATTACAAGGCAAAAATGTGGTTCGGATTCCTGTATAAACTGTAGGCACAGAGAAGGTATATTACTTCTTGATTAACAGCTGTGCCTAAGGAACATGTCAGTCTTAGTCACTAACAAGACTACAAGATCACGCCACTCATCCTACCCTAATCTCCATTCATACTTGGCTAAAAATACAGGACCTACATTCGTATGGTTGCCATTTCAAAGTAAGGTATTAAAGTATGTTAATGGGATAAGTACGTTGGTCTAAAATTGTCTTACGTAATTTTGTTCCGTTTAATTAGTTTGCGAAACAGCTGATTTCTCAACAATTTGATTTATTCCCTTTTTTGCGATTTTGTTTTGTTCAGTTGTCATCGGGATTAAGTAGTGAGCAAAGTGCCATATGAAGTATAAACCAGATGTTTGAACATGTTTTCTTCATGTCTATACATTGAGGTAATATACGTTATTTAATAAGGAGGTTAGGTATTAATCAATTTGAGATAAAATTTGATTTTTCGAATACTAACCTAAACCTAACACCTAACCAAACAAACCTAAATTAAAATGCAAAGATTATTCAGATAAAATTGAGTTTCAAAAAAGAATCACATATTTTCTTTATTATCTTCTTTCCGTTGCGAAGCAAATGGTATAACGACTTGTAACGAATAAGTAAAAAATAATACATCCACACTAAGAAAACTAGTTTAGTCCCTCGATAAACCTTCTTACTAAAGTTAACAATCTGCATGTAAACTACAACAAACTAATCTTCATGAATACATTACAACTCGTTGGGTCAGGTCAGACATGTTCCATCAAAACCGGGTGTCTACGCTTGTCGATCAGCTGTTGGCACAGTTTGAAAGCGGTTGTCATGGCAACAACATTGATTGTGTTTCTCCCCTTAGGGTGGGCACAGCTGATTGTAATGACGCAACTGTTTAATGCTTATTAAATCCCATATTGTGTCGATGGGAATATGGGGTGATAGGTTGCAGCTTTGACTATGGAGCATTGATTTTTGGATGCTCAGACACCCCATATTATGGATAAGCTGTAGCATATTTGTTATTAAAAAAATAAATAGCTGAGTGAGCCATCCATAGTGTGCTACAGTCTATTTTATTTAGGATTTTAGTTCCCGTTCTTGAGATAATGTGACATTGTGCTATGGTTTGCAATCGGTTAATTTCTGTTTTGCTTGGTTAAAAAATATGTGTTTTGACCAGAAACCAGTAATTTCTATCAGTGCAGTCTCTAGGTGGTTCGTTTGAAGTACGTTCATTTTGATTGTAAAACACCCTACAAGTTTATTAAAGAATTTGACAGTTTTAAGTTACCGGTCAAATTTGGTAGCTTTGAGCATACATGACTCTTCCCCAAGTGTGAAAGATGTCTAAACAAGCCAACATTAAAATCACAAGCTAAAACAATATTTTTCGAACGACTTGGCACCAAAAAAATGCCAGTACTGGTATTGCTTCATTTTCTACTGGAAAAGCAATTTAATTGACGGAGAAAGCCCAATTACACTAGAAGGACCATGATAAAAAGGTAAAATAAATCCAAAACAAATTTTGTTCCAAAAACATCGATAGCATTTACTATTAACAATAATTCACCAGCGAATAAATTTACAAATTCATGAATGGGTATTGCAAACACACCAGAAACCATCATACAAATGTAATAAGGGAAGTCCAATGAATCGATTAGTTTAAATTACCCTCATACCAATTATACGTCGAGTCATTTCCATTCGTAATTAAGGAGAGTAGGTTTCCACTTGAACAATATTTCCATTTCATATTAGATCAATTTTGCAATTTACATAGTTATTAGCTTAGATGTCCTAGATCGCAAAGAATTGTAACAGTTTTTTTCGTTGAATTACATATATTGTTATGTCAAGTTTTAGTTGGGATACAAGTAGAGAGTGCTTTATAGAACGTTCTGTCACAAAAAAAAGAAAAGATTGAAAGGAATGGAGATTCTAGAGGATTTTTACAATAATGGCTCTAGATGTGTAATCCTGTTGGTTTGAATTAAATTGTCTGGTTAGCAGGGAGGTTATAGTGCTTGCTTTCAAATTCCTTCAAGGTTTCCAGAATAATCCTCCTTAACAACACATAAATTTTAAATTACGTTCCCTGTCAGGATTGTGAATAACCAATATTACTAACCATAGATAATTTGTTAGAAAATCATTCTTCCGAAACACTTTAAAAACGCAGCAGTGTCTGACTGTGATATTTTTTAAGCAATGCCTTAGAGACGTATTTTTCGTAACAGTGATTTTTTTAGTTATACAGTAGAGTGCACCGCTGTAATAGAGTGTCGGGTGTTATAACGGGATTCGTTGCTGTAAACTGTATAATGGAACTTGTCTTTTATCCTACATCCACATGGAGACTGGCCAATGGTTCAATGAATGGGCTAGTCCCAGAAAGACGGAGGGTCAGTAGGCAGGTTCCACCATACAGACTATAGTCCTGTATAGTTTTGTAAGGTCTCTTAGACCGTATGACTCTTCATCGAATCGTCTGGTCTACAACACGTATATATACCAAAAGGTACCAAAATATACCTAAATTATATTCGTTACTCGCTAGAAAGAAGCAATCTGTCCACCTATATATAAAACCACAGACAACCTGGTGGGACACTCAAGGGACGTGGTGTGCTGCTAGTCTTGTATAGTTTCGTCACGGATCCGTGATCGCAGTCTTCAGACAGATGACTCATCCTTACACTTTCATCCCGAGGTCTGGGCTACCGCAGCACGTTCAATGCTTTCGACCGCCTCCTATAGTCTGTATGATGGAACCTATCTCCTGAATCATCGTATACCTTGGAATGGTCAGGGCTTATTGATGGCCAGACCACAGGTAGACGGCGAAGCTATAGAATACATTATATAGCCTGTATCTGTATTATGTATAGCCCCGGGTAGAGGGTCAGGAGCCAGGTTCCATCATACAGACCATAGTAAAGAAGGGGGACGTAGAAAGAAGGTGTAGATGGGGGAGAAGAAGGGAGAGTATTTCTGGTCTACAATCAGGGTCTTTGGTGGGAAATACCTGAATTTCTTAAAATTTCCAACTATATTTGAGACTCAGTCTTATGTTGAGTACACTTAAAACATAGTTATTGTATATAGCTGTAAATAGATCCATATTTTTCCTCTTGAAAACATTATTTTACTTGTTTAAGGAACTCAATACCTCAATTGAATAACATGTGATAGTCAGAAAAGCTAAATATGACATCATTCAAAGTAATTCGAAACTCATCATCCCTTTATGTATTGTTTTATACATTTCCTACATTTTTCACGTGCAAACTGAACGCGTGATATATGCGTGCATAAATTTTTCATACACTGTATTGTTTTGTATATATTTATCTTGTAAACTAGTTTTTCTTATTTATCCTTTTCTTGTATACAAATTCTGTGTACAATATATATATAAGTTATATATTTTCCTTTTTGAATGTAGCCTAAATTATTGTTTTTTTTGTGCGGATGGTTGACTCAATCCCCAACCACAGGCATATAGCCCATTTGGGGATTCATATTTCATAAATAGTTTTTTTTTACCATTCAACTGATGTTCTGTATTGAAATAATAAAGAATTCATTCATTCATTCATTTATACGCCTTAGTTTGTTTTAATCTCATAATAGCGATTTAGTGGAAACCCCTTATCAAACATAAAACATATGTCACATTTTACACGGGAAGTAACAACATTGTTACCTCTTTGGTCTCTTGGAAATCTTAACAAAATTGTACTCAGAATTACGCAATCCTTGCCTCCTTAAGTAATTTGGTTTTATATAAATTGACCTTTAGGTTCGTTAAGCTAAGTGAGAATCCTCAATTTCTAAATCAAACAATGAATATCCATAATCTGTCAATTTAATTCCTGTTTCAAGTTTCGGCTCGGTATTTCGCACTGAAACCAGCCCCTCGCAACAACGCCTCACATAATTTAGCATAATTTACCGATAAGTAGACGTAGTTAAAATTTCACATGTTTCGGCGATGGTTGAATTGCGGAGATACGTTGGGGAATATTCAGACTTTAATGAAGGTCCTCATTAAATACGGTGAAGATACGAAATTTCGTTGTCTTAGCAATCAGGTTTGTTAATGATGGTTTAAACAGTGCTAATTACATAAGTACTCTAGGGTATTGGGTAAACTGAGTTGCTAAACTGACACTAAGTTTTGAATAGTGGAAAATAATAGAAAACTGACTTTTTTGAAATTCATTTAATGAAAATTTAAAAGGGTTTGTAAAAGTTTTTAATTTTGGAAAAGTTTAATGGTTTGATGTGCTTCAGTCAACGCGCAATATTCTCACATACAAATAAAAACACATTTTAATTACAAAAGACAAGACACTATGGTTTTATTGATTGACTATACCACAAGTAATGTGTATAGTGGATCTTTAGGTTTCAACCTGAGGGTTTGCTATGTTTTTAGAAACACCATAGAATTTTGTTTCTGAAGTAGGCATCCCATTTACTCCTAAATAGACAAGCGTAAATTTTGTATCCCAATAGAATATAGTTAAAAAAGTACTATTGTTAGGGTGCTACATTGAACTCTATGTCACTCCTTAGTTTTTAATATTATGACAATTCGTGTGTCCTAAACTAATAGATTCTATAGTTCACAAAAGGTGCTCTTACGATTCGGATTGGTTATAAATTTGGCGTGTTCGTCATAGACTATCGATTGACAGAATAATCGGTCGTTCGTTTGATTAAACTACGTTAGTTTCAAGAATTGTCTTAAGATTTATCGTAGGAATGTGGCATGTTAACTTTATTCGATAATCAATATTACTAGTTACTGGGAATAATACAGTCAATCAAATTCTTAGTTTGTTTATTCTGACGATTCAGAGCCAATCTATAAAAAATATTCGTTAAACTCTACTTTACGTCCTTCACTCATTCGAATGAAAATATCGGTTATTCTATTGTTTCATTCGATATATCGTTTGGTTAGTTAGGTTAGGTTAACCTTACCTAGCTAACTAACCTAGGTAACTTATCGAATAATCGATATATCGATCGATATTTTCATTCAAATGAGTGTAGGACGTAAAGTAAAGTGCAGCCTTAAACTCACCTACCATTCAGTTTTCTTCAGCACATATCTATTAGGACACAAGACATCCCTCTAAATAACAAGACATCCCTCTAAATAACAAGACATCCCTCCAAATAACAAGACATCCCTTCAAATAACGTCCCTCTAAATAACAAGACATACCTCTAAAATATTCGGGAATACATACCCGACTACATTTCAATGCTCAAACACCTACTAGACCATTTAACCCCCAAAAGACTTGTGTTTGACAAGAGCTGTAGTTACAACGTTTCAATGACTTTTCATTGTTGATTGATCCGTAAATTAATCCATGACATGCAAGAGAGCAATGTACGAGTTAAACTGTTACGGTGCACGAAATATGCTGCAACGCTCTCTACCACGTTCACGTGATGGAGGATATATTGGGAGTTAAGCATGATTGTACATGAGCTAAGATTATAGTTAGCTATGTGGTGATATAATTGAATACAGTAGAGTACCGCTATTCCAAATACTATTTCGAAAATCCACCTATTACGAACCAAATTTTGAAATCATTATTCATTTTGACGTTAACATGAAATCGAGAACAGATACCGTTGCGAATCCAACGACGGTGACGAATTAAAACATAATTAAATTCTTATAAACGGTAAAAACTGTAGTGTAACCAAAATAATTTTAAAAGCTGGTTCTGGTTATATAGTTTTGTAAATATCTAGACTATAGTGTAATAAGAAGACCCCTGAAGATACTGCATTTTCTGGCGAAATGAAAAGGTTGATGCAAACATCTTAATCAAGAAAACATAGGCAACAAGAACAAAATAAATCTAATTCTGAACCTGGGTCGGTAAGAAACATATTTTTAACCTAAATCAATGACCGATTTGTTAGGTTAAATTATGTTACTGTGTTATTTACTATTATAGACATTATCCAAATCTGCTTTTCTTGTTATTTTAGACACACGCAACTATCTTCTTAAAAGTTGTGTAATGTATTGATAATTTTGTTTGTTTATATGTTGCTTTGACGGTACCACAGACCTCTAATATCTTGCATGGTACTTGAATTGGTAGAATTTAAAGCTTCACTTGATTTTAGAAGGCCGGGAAAGTACAAAGAAACATATTTATGCGGCGAAGATTAAATGGACCGCCGAATCCGCGACATAAAGTCTCGTTAGGATGAAAGTCTGATATCCAGCAAGTATATGTGACACACAGACAGATAGACACACACACACAAGATGTATATCTTGACACACACACACACGCACGCACACACAGACAGACAGACAGAGCTACATATAATGTTATGAAGACGTAGGAGGTTGGAGGTTGAATCTAAAAGAATGTAAAAGCTCTTGTCGAATTTGATAACTGTAGTTTTACAAAATATTTGTTAACGTTTAAGTTTGTAAATTTAATTTATACCGCTTGGTTAGTACTTAAATATTACTGGGAATAAATCAATGGACTAGGACTTGATAAAAAATAAAACTAAATACATTTCGGTGTATTTTATCCCTATTATTTTTATTGCATAGAGAATAAGATCACAGTTTTTTCTTTCTAAAACAACTCAATCGTAGCTTTTTGGTGATTTGAAAATTGACCGAGCTAACTGTATAATCATTGGACTATAAATAAATTACTCTAGATACTGGATAAATTAATTAACCACACTCTTCTGTTATCTCCACCACACCAAAATGTATTGGTTGGTACTTAACTTTACCTGGTGTGGTCGGCCAGAAGAGTACCAAAACAACTGATCTGAGACAATGTTATTTTCTCATTTATTGAACACTCCTCAATTTATAATTTTCGCCTTTACATCCATGGCCTAGTGTGTTGGTAACGTTGTTCTTTATTCGGTTTTGGCTAAGAAAACAATGTATAAACATGTCACAAGGAAACATTACAAGTGGAAACTCAAGAACAAGACCCTAAATAGCAAGATACTCTTGATAAAAAGTGTTTTCAAATACCCTAGACTTTGTATAACTCCTAGTCACGTATTGCGAACCTCGATAAGAAGTCAACCTTGATAGCACGTCTCATTTGATAACACTCTTGAGAGACTTGCTATCGAGGATCTACAGATACGACAGATTTACGATATGATCAATTGACATTATATATGTTTAAGTACAATTGTGCGAGGTACTTTTTCTTTGGGTGTACCTACGTTGAAATTGTACTTTCCTGACACTTTTGACGACACATTTTGTTTCTCTCGCCAAAACAGAGTTGCAAATTCTCCTTGGGCGCCACCCTCCATCGTCCTGAAGATCGCTCAGCTCCAGGCGTTCTAACAGTTCATCAGCATTCAAAATATGCTAAGAACCAGTTCTACTTGGCGCTGCCCGTGATATGAGCCTATCTATGTGTATATCTGCGAGAATCATCGCATAACAGCCAGGATGACGGGTTCGGTGTGCCATAAAAACCGCCTGAAAATAATCTCAATCAAGACATTTTTGGTTCTCGCCCAAAAAAAGTTAATTCTACGACGTATAGATAGCTTTATTTCACTGCTTGTAATTTTTGTTTCGTTTGAACACCAACCGTTTTGAAATTTGACTATTATCTGAGTCTAATATCACAAACCTTAGAGAGCTCGTGTGCATCTCAGGAAATATCTATGCATACCGATAGAGATATGTTTTCCTACAAAAGTGTAGAATCCCTCTATAAATTAAAATATGCTAAAAAATAAGCACCAAAAATGAATTCAAAATTTGAACAAATCAACATCTGGTGACGAAATAACAACGAAATATAAACAGAAAATCAAAATAGGTGGATGGAATTCCAATCACATGTTTTATTTACAGCTTGGGGTGAAAATAGAGAAGTCTCTACATTACATATTTTTGGTCAAGTTTTCGACCACTGGAAGACCTCTAGTTAATCTAAAACATTAACATCCTATCAGTAAATGACATGTTATTTTATTCGATGTTGTCTTATCCGTTAACATCTGATCAGTTTTGCGAAATAATAACGCTGAACTAGATAATTATTATGGTGATGGTATCAGTCACGATTTCTGAATTTTTTTCCGATTTCAATTTTATTCTCTCGTATGGTTTTGAAATGTTGACGTAGCATGTGAGAAAACTTCTATTTATGTTTATTTATCGAAAATTTCGTTATATACATAATTTTTAAATCACTACATTTTCTTCCTGACGTAAAGGTTGAAGGAAAATAAAAGCTAAGAGGTTAGTCAAGAAGTTGAACACTAAAACATTCATAGTTAAAATCATAATTAACATTATCAGAGAAGTTACCAAGGAATTACTTCACAAATTGTTTGTTGACTCAGGGGTTTTTGCTGGTACACAAGTCCTTGGCAAGAATGTCAAGAGAGGGCGACTGAATTTGTACCCGAGAATCGCAAGAAGTTTATGACTTCGATTCACCCGTAACGGAGTCTTATTGCCAGGCTACGTCTTATATAGCGAGAACCAAAAGTGGCTCTGCTATCGTGCCACTTGAATTGCCACTGATATATTTTTTTATTCACCACTATAAGTTGAATTATTTTGTTGAATGTGTAATTTTAGTTACACATTTCTTTTCCAGATATAGAGGGTACATGGCATATAAGGATTTAAATATAATAAGGTCATATAAGCGTCAGTGTGATATTTCCCTGATTAATTTTTACAATGATTTTCTAATTTAATCCAAGATTAAATAGTTTTTGTAATGTATATGGGTACTGTTATTCTTAACGCATAATCTAAATGAACACAAGAAATTTTTAAGAAAGGAGAAGGTTGTTTGATTACTGATTATAAAGGCAATATTTGGAAACTATTTAGTTTTTCCATAGGTGCTAACTGATATAGCTAAACGACAGGTGTAGAACGGCTGGCCCAGTACTGTATTAGGGAAAACTTGCAATTCAGGGATCATAAAAATGACATATTATTTTCTGGGTTTTTAATAAATATAATAGAAAACATTCTAATACCACGTATTTGAAACAAATTTACTTAGGTGAAAGATTACAGAGTTTGCCTAACGGTATTAAAAAGTCCCCGGATATATCCTGAGAAAGCTTTTTGGTGGTTCAAAATCGCCTATTTTGAATAATCCTGTCAAGAAAAAACTTAAATTAGTCAGTAAAACATCTAACATAATTAATATTTCACACTCACTCTGCCATGCTTTGAATAAAAATATTCAATTAATTTCTACACTCAATTTACAACGTCGCGTTGTCTAGTTTAAGTAAATAATCGACAAGTTTAACATTTATTTTTGAAACTTTGTTTTGTCTTGAAAAACAAAAAAAGTCTGTCGAATAATCAACCAGAGTGCAGATTACTTGGAAACATGTCACTGAAGATGAAAGCTTCGTGTTGTAAAAAGTGTGAAAGAGGAAATTAACTCTTTTCAGCGAGGTGCAGATTTTCCTTTTTTTGTTTTCGACATTAATCCCTTATTACCTTTGAATCTGGGACAGTTACACAAAGAACCCCAGTGGTGCAAAATACCGGTGGAAATCTTTCTTTGTTGCGAGATAAAGTGTATTGTTCAATATTGCTAATGGAAATCGATAAATATTAAAAGGCATAGTGTGATACTTCGTGAAATGTTTCATGAAATATAAATCGATGTAACATTATTTTAACTAAATACAATCCAACACTGAAGATACGGTACACTACCGTGAATTCAACATTTTATTTGTTAATATTACAGAAGTAAAGTATGGATTTATTAAAAGAGAAATCTTAGTTCAATTATTTCACCGGTTGAGTGTGCTACTTAAAACATAGAATGAAGAACTAAAAATAGTTATTTGTGCAACTAGTGAGAAAAGTGAGCAATTGACTCACTCGAGAGAAATCCTTACTCACGAGCCGTAGGCGAGTGAGGAATGGTTTCTCGAGTGAGGCAATTGTACTTTGAACTCGAGTTGCACATTATACTTTTCCTACAGTTACCATAAAACAAATAAATTTGTGAAGAAACATAACCTATTTTTACACAGAAGTGAACTTTTAATATAACATTTAATGTGAAGTGACAAATACAACAGTACAACAGCTGACCAGCTGATTTACAGCCAGTGCTGCCAACGTATTTCGCGCGCATACGACGTTGCCTGCATGTTACGCGCTCACTATTTCGTGCCTTCACGTTGCAAATCTGGAGTGAGACAAAGTAATTAGAGTGAGACAATGTTAACATTGTCTCACTGATGAGCGAATTGGCCACTTTGCTTTTTCAAATCAGTGAGAGAACATGTACATTGTTAGGTAACTGTAGGAAAATATAATTTCAATTGTAGCACAAGCAAACTGCACGAGAAGCTCTGTATTTTTTTAATGCAAACTTGCTACACATTATCGATAAGGATTTGATGTATATTTCAGGTTACAAATTCAATTACACTGTAAAATCAATACGATTGAATGTTCATAAGCAAGTAAATAAGTAAGCAAACACCTGGGATTGCCTTAGCTGCAATATATCTATAAGTATAAAAGAGGATGTTTGTATATTTGGCAGTGATAAACTCAGACACCGCTGAACCGATTGCCACGAAACTTGGTACATACGTGTAGAATTTCATGGAATAGGTTTATACACCATCAATTTCGTGATCCGTCCAATCGGCTCCGCCCCAGTGGCTCTGGAGTTTCCCATGTTAACCTTATGAGAAATGGAATTAATGAATCTTAACAGCTGTTTCAATTAAACAAGTTGGTTCTGTTCTATGATGTTCAATAGCATTAAAGTTACAAGGATTACCAACAGGGTGCAGCACTATTATTTCTTTTACATTTATGACAACAGCTAATTTGCAACCAAAAGGTGAGTGAGCGTAGCGAACGAACTTCAACCTGGAGGCGAGTTAGCGTAGCGAACGAGCTAACCTGAAGGCAAGTGAGCGCAGCGAACGAGCTCCAACCTAAAGGTGAGTGAGCGTAGCGAACGAGCTCCAACCTAAAGGTGAGTGAGCGTAGCGAACGAACTTCAACCAGGACGTGATTGAGCCATGCGAACGAGATCATCTTGAAAATTAAGAAGTTAAACGGGGCAAAGCCCGCGGGTTACAGCTAGTAAGTAAGTAAATAAGTCAGCGAATACCTGGGATTGCCTTAGTTGCACTATATTTTTTAATATTAGCTCATGATATACAACAACAACCCATTTTGCACCGCATACATACAGGTAAAAATCTTAAATATATTTAAATTCAAAATAATTCCTGCCATTAAACTAGCTCTTTTGTAGCGTAGACATACCCTTTGCAATTTTTATGTGTTTAAATTTCTCATTTCCTAATCAAATAGTTCTAAATCTGTCAAAATAACTAATCTATTTCCTTAATACAAGGAAAAAAGTTAAATAAGTCAATTTTATACATTTTACATCCCCCGCCTCGAAATCGAACAAAATCAACAACCCACACTAACCACAATATTACACAATATTTCGTGAAAGTACTTAGCCCTACTTTTCAGTAATTAAATGCCCGCGCTTGTACGCCTTTTTTGACAGGAAGTGCGTGGGACGAAAAGATCGGTGGTCCTATTCGGCTCCCCTGTGGTAACCCACTTACATTATCGATCTCAAAACAAGTTCGTCAAACCCAGATGGGCGAGTCTAGTGAAAAATTAAACATATATATGTAGGTATAGTAGTAAATTAAACACAATTGAGTGCCCAGGCATTATTGTATTTATATAGAAGTAACATGTTTCGTTTAGTTGTTTAAATCGTTAGTTTTGTTTAATTTACAACTTCAATATATCAGCAGCCCTATTTCGTGAACACCAAAATCAAAATGTAGGTAAATGTAAAAGTTTCATTTGAAGTTAGTCCGTCTGTGTTTATAATGGTACAGAGTCGTTTTATATTATAAATTAGTAATAAAACATCAATGTTGGGGATGATATTTAAAAAGGATTTTGAAGCAACACGTTTTGTCTATGGAGTATGCTCTATGTACTTGCAGCATAGATATAGTTAATTAGAAAGGGGACTAAGAGATGGTAAATAGCTGTTAAATTACATTCGGTTTGAGCAAATAAATGCATAAATTCGAGAGAAGATACGAGTGCATATGCCTTATGTTGAGGAACAAATAAGAAAACAAACTTGCACTTGTCTGTAGGCTACATAAATATATCAAGTCTAAATATTCTTAGAAGAAGAATAATATTATAGTTGGTAAATGTGGTACCAAATATTCATAGCCTACTTGAAATATACATGTGGTAACATCATAGGAATTAGACTTATAAGACACTGCAGCTTGAATAGTTGCATATAATTTTGTCATTAGTTTAAAACAGATGAGCAATTGTTTAGTAACAAGGAAACACCGAATATGAACATATTTGTTTGGAATAGCTTGTATATATTTGTGCTTCAACTAAAATTGAAGCTATTTACACAGGCGGGTTACGAAACTAGTGTTTTGTCAATTTAAAGTACGTGGTATAGTAGTAAAATAAATATTACACCATTATTTCATTCTAAGAAAACGTAGTCACTTTTTGTCTTCTTCATTTTATCAAGACACAAACTTTCCTTTATACATCACGTATTTAAAGTCCACAAACGGTTTCATGTCATTAACTCCTACGCTAACCTGTAAGCTAAACGTTTTAATTGCCAATAACTAATGACGCGTAATTATTCGAAGACATCATTTACGAGGCAATTTGATATTCAGATTTCCCGCCATAATCGTCAGCCAAGACTAATGGAGGGAAAGATGCCTTTGTGGTAGCCGATGTTCAATGATATTCATCAGCTGTTCATTTTGTCCCTCATTTGTTTCTGACGCGAATTGAGAATAATTTGATTTCAATTACTTAGGCGGAGGTATAATTTTCTAGTTTGCTCCAGTTTTGATTATTTTTCTAGGTGATTTGTAACGTTAATGCGACGGTTTGAGAAATGGTCAAATATTAATAAATATGGTAAATAGGTGCGATTGAATGCTAATCAAATATTTTGTGATTGATAATGAATGGATACTTCTTGAATTTCCAAAAGAATTGACCCTTTGAACTCTGCCGAAAATGCAGCAATGTGTTTCCCTCATTCTGTTAACAAAATAAGACATTTATTTTTAAAACAATTTTTTCGTAGACACACACACTGTATAGGTGATAAGTAGTAATATAACGGGTTGAGGTACAACTCATAATCATCCCATTTCGTTCACTTTTGTATATATTACGTACTGCTTATATAAAAATATCAAAATACTAAAACAACTATACAAAAATTCATTTTTTACAAAAGCTATCCCACAACAAATATTAGTTTAAATTGTCCTCGACTTTTTTGACGTTTCAAGCCGTTGATAAATTGTGTTTTTGTTTAAATAAATGAGAATACCTTAAGACATATTGAAAAAGTAACCGGTGACCGTTATATGTTTTAAATTTGTGTCCAAGTTAAATATTACTTTCAAACATTTCCACTCTATGCAATCAATTATGCGTTTTTACAATTCTTTATGCATAAACTGAACCACCCAGCAATAAAGTGGAGTTTGGAAAAGCACGTCAGGTTTTCCAGCTAGGTGCGACCGTGGCGTTACCATCAGTTTAGTGTCTAAAACCACTCAAGTTGAGGTAAACAAGTTTGTGTGAAACAACTGTGGGCGATCAGAACACGGGAGATTACTTTGGTGAAGATAAAAAACAGAAAATGTATTGACCAAGACAAGAGTGAATTAGATCGTTTTGAGTAGTTTGCAATCCAGGACTTAGATAACAACAATATAAACAGCTGATGAATAAATGCATAGAGCTAGAGGTTAACGTTGTTTTGAAATTAAATTAACTTAGCATATAATAGTATTTTATTTCCTCACTAGAGCATAAAGTGGTTTTTTCGACACGATATCAAGTTTGACGACCTGTGGGGAAAAAGAGCGGAGGTTGAAAAGGTACTTTCACACTTGTGTTGGACAATATTTTTTGTTCAACACTTATAAATAATAACAAAACTATAATTTCCTACAAGGTTTACCTTTTAAAAATAATATCAAAATGATATACGTCATGCTTTGCTATTCTATTCCCATTATTTAGGAGCAACCCTACTCCGCCAACATATTTAATATTCAACGAATTTGTCGAAATATCAAATAAAGCATAAGAGGCTATGTTATTACATAAAAATCCACAATATGAGACGATAATAAACATAAAAAAACATGTTTCTAATGATGCAGTAATATTTTTACCAATCGAGACTATTTTTCAGTGGACGAATTGTTAAGTTGAATGATTTTCGCTGAAGTTCTCGTTTCCATCTAATTCAATTTTTGCCAAGGGTGTAAAAGCACTGTTTTGGACCATCAAAGCATGCATGAAAACAGCTGTTTTCGCTGCAGCTTACGCAATGATATATTTATCATTACTAGGACACTAGTGAATACTTTCAACTCCAGCAAAACTGAGACAAATGAGCAAAGAATAATTTTGTCAAATAAAAAACGGATTAAATCGAATAACACAGAAACAGTTATTTAACAAGGGAGATAATCCTAAATTGTTTCTACGAGTTTTGAATGTCTACTGCATTATTCATGGTTGCGCATTTCTTGTCTAAAGTGATTCCGATTCTGATAGATACTGATGGAACACCCACGCCATAGAGTAAGAATCGGACAGACGCCTACGACATAGAGTAGTAAACTGCCCACTGACGTAGGTGGGGTTGGGGCTTGACCTGAAAGTGAAATTCTTAATTTGGAAATACTGTTCACATGTTTTGTGTGAATTGGTGGTAGAGATTTATATGCAATGAAGATTTGGGTAGAAAAGAATCGACATTGGAAATTTGGATAGGGAATGGGTGAATAAAGGAGGTGCTTAACACTTATATTAAAAAAAGTAGTAGGGACTTAGTTCAAGACGATATTATATAAAAAAATGAAATAAGAGTTAACGTCATGGTGAAAGTCAAAGCACCAGCTAGAGGAAAAATAATCATATAGCCACGATAAATGTTCGAAGAACTTAATAGTATTGTAAATGTTGCAATTCATGTAGTCAATATTTAATAAACGTGTAGTAAATATCACGTTGAGATACTTAAGTAGTCTGGACTTCGTGGATTTATATATATCCAAGACCTTAAATAGTAAAATAACATGAAAATAATGTAGATTGTAAATAAAAGAAACGTCTTATAACACTTAAAACATACATTTACGCTTATACTGTTACTCACAAGAGGGTAAATATACATAAAAGATGGTAAGTGGTTATCGATTTCGATTAGACACTCCAATCATCATCAGACCCAATGAGACGTTTCTTTTATTTACTTTCCGTAAATTTAATAACACGTACAATGCTGATCAAGAAGTTATTTAATTTTGAATTTGGTTAGACAAATAGTCACTATGTATATACTTACATTTTACAAAATGTATTACTATCTACGATGTTTGTATTACTCACAAAAATAGTAACCGTAGAAAATCTTATAATGTACTGTAAATATTTTTTTTCATTGCGCTGCCTAAAAATACAGCCAGCAAATTATAATTTTTAACTATTGGTTATTGTTACGAGCATTTTATTTGCAAGTTTTACTTATATTCGTAACACTCCTAAAAAATAATCCGTTTGAGTCAATTTATTTCATTACATTCTCTTGCTTAAAACGACTCAACTCAGTAAAAAGTTAAGGAGTAGGGACTACTAAAATCAACATGTAAACCATCACCATGTAGCGTTAAAGAGTATAATTCAACTATGTTCAATTGTGTGCCCGTTTGGGGTAACGACAAACTTCAAACTAAGAAAATATTCAAACTGCAAAAAAGAGCAATCAGATTAATCTTCAACTTAATATAGAGAGTTTTGTAGATCTGTTTTTCGTAGAAATAATATGCTGACATTCCCATAAATTTTCATTTTTAATTCAATAATGTTTCATATTCACGAGTCATCCTACCTATTACAATATATCGTACCACTTTTCATAAAAAAAAAACAAAAAAAAAACAGTCATTCTCCATGTGTATCCTTTTCAATTCTCTTCCCAATGTAATCAAGGGCAATAAACGATAAAAAATATATTTCTAAACAATGAAGTGATGCCAAGTAGAAACACAATTTTGCACGTCAAAACACCTGTTTACGCAGTCGTAAATTTCCACACCCGCGTGTGTAAAGAAAAACAGTCGCTTGCACAAGGTCAAACTCTGTTTTACTTATTGTAAACCCCTTGTTAGTGCATAGCTATTTAATGTATCAACGTTCTTAATACAGTACCTTTATTGTTGAACTAACAGATTCTACTACAGTATGATTGACTTAACTTATTTAGATATTTCTTCACTAAAAATTAAAAGTTAGAATTGAGTGATCAAGTAGTAGTTTTTAAAACGTATATATTATTTGAAAATTTTCAAAATGATTCAATTTAATGACCAACCCCATGGTGGGAGGGTTATTTTTCATTTTCAAATTACGAAAAACTGTTTACACAAGTGTAGACACAGTTTGTTTTGAAATCGCTTGTAACGTAATGTATCTTAATGCAATCTCGCATCTTCTTAAAAATTATCGATTCACATATTTGTTTTTATATCCTCAAAGACCAAAACAACATCCGTTCAAATATACATATCGATGGGAATCCCACAAAAATATAATTATTCTTAAATCTGTATGATTCGTTACTTAGGTTTGCTGCTACGAGGAAACCTAAAGACTATACCCCCCAATGACGTCATGAAAACAAGTGCAAGTCACCTACCGTAGTTGTAGGCTTTCTGAAAGAATCACATGATTATTAATATTAGCTAATTGATCAGCTGATTCAACAATGCCTTGCAAACGTGTCGGATCCTGGTCAGTCTTCGACTTGTCGGTATCGTGTACGCGACGTTCATATTGCAAATGTTGTTTTGAATATTCATTAAAAATTTCGTGATGTATAATTTGTGTAAGTAGTGTTTTGTGTGAGTGAAAGAACTGTTGTGTTGAAGTACCATTTTAAAATGAATTCGTCGATGTGTGCAGAGTATTATAATGATGTCTTACCAGGTTCAGACGTTTTGAATAAGGTAAGTGCTTGGTTGATATCATTGGTCTTATGTGTCATTCATATTCTTAGTCCTTAATTAATTACCTAATTAGCAGTTCGTAAAACTACATATTATGTAGTCCTATATTTTTGCATATCTTCCTATTTTAGGTACATTAAAGTTACCTTTTTGTTATAAGTTTAGGTTGATTCTTAAATGTACAATTATTGAAATTAGTCACAACTCAAGAAGTGTAGCGCATAACTCAATGAAGACAACATTCATTTAATTTAAAGTATGGTTTTGAAACGCGAGTGGTATCCTATCGCATATACATTATATATATTTACATGTAGCCTAGTTCAAAAATATTTTCATTGCAATTAAATCTATTTTTTGCGATTGTGTTCTTAATGTAGGTGTTTGAGCGTTGTACAATGTATTAAATTGTATTTGAGAAAGTTAGGGGGGGGGGACTTGTGTATGTTGTATGTTTGTATGTATGTATGGATGTTTGGATGTTTGGATGAAAAGCTGTACGAACGTTTGGACAAGTGGAGGAATAGGCCTGAATTTCAAGGAGTAGAGCACTATAGAGCAATTTCCAAACATCTCTAGCTAAATAAATTCCCCGCCGAATTTCCATCGCCCGAGGTGTTCCTCACACAATGGACGTTGTAATTCAACAATAATAACACACATTTGGCCTACAGCTGTTGACGAATGGCGGTTAGATACATCACTCCTACATCACATACTCCTACACGCGGCGCCCTACATTTATATATGGCTACGCCAATTGTTAAAGGTTGTTGAAGACTCCGCTGTTATCGGTGTTAAATCATAGACAGAATTAAATATATACTGTCAGCTGTGCAGTGGTTACCATGGGTTCTGGCGTACACCGCTGGGAGTGCCGTGTATTTACGTAGGCTGCAACTCAATGGTGCTCCTAGCGGTGTGTGTCAGAATCTATGGTAACCGCAGCACGCCGGTCTATATTTAATTCTATTTGTCTATGGTTAAATACAGTATGAACCATATTTAATTAGTTATATGCTCAATTTTGAATCTCAGGAATCAATTCGGATGAGTAAGAATAATGTTGGAGTTTCAAAACAATAGAAATGTAGGTAGGGGACATGAGTTTTATAAACGGTAACTATCGTTAATAAACTATAACAGAACTGTTAAATTGGCTACACTTACAAAAATATCTTTGTTTGTTAGTTTCCTAAAACTAGGATTTCATTTTAAATTATCCTACATTATAAATCCCCAATTGTTAATACATTTTACTTATAAAAACTATTTATTATTAATTTGATGTATTTAGGAATCTTGTTCATAGTGTAATTGGTAAAATTTTACAACGTCCAGAGTATTTTTTGTGTATTTTCCCCAACACTTGGCTACAGATAGAATAAGATTTAACTACTGTGTTCCTTGCTTTAACGATGCTCTACAACCCCCCCCCCCCGTACTTTGTTACAAATCGCTCCCAATATAGCATTGGTAATGAATGACCAATGCTAATACCAATATCCAATACCAATACAATTATATTAAACGAATATACGTGTGTTGGACTACTATCAAAATTGCAATGCCCTGGGCTTCTTTACTCGTTTCATAGAGAATATTTTCTTGTATTTACCTGAGTATATAACTATCTAAAATTGTATTTTAACGTTTTTTAAACGCGCGCGTGTGTGTGTGTGCGTGCGTGCGTGTGTGTTTATAGTCCAACCACTTTATTGTCCGACCTGCTTGCCCACACACTTATCAATTAGCTTATCAGAGCAAACATTGTAAAAACTGGACCAGCCATAACCATTACCTGGACTTTCCCTCTCTAGCTACATAACTACACCTTCAAACTTAGCTATCATCATAAGTTGTCATATTGTTTTTGTAAATTAATTAGTAAATTTATCGATAGAAAATAATTTTTACCTTGTTATGTCCTTGGATGGTCTTGTGAGTAAGCTTCAATGGATATCGTAAGGTAACAAAATATTACTTTAAATTAATATCCAGCAGTAGGACAATGCATTTTAAATTGATCAGTTGTTAGATTTTGGAAAGTACAAAAGCACTCTTGGTAAGTTAAATAAACAAACTAAATTAAATGATTAGACATTCTTATCTGAAGGTGTTAGGACAACAAAAATTTTGGTGTCGTAAAAGTATATAAATTGATAGTTGAATAACCAAAATATTGAGGTTTTGAAAATTATAAATTTTGGAATCATAGGCAATTGATGAATACGGAACTTGCTTCCTAGTAGATGCAAGGTATTTCAGTTGTTTTGTGGAATTTGTTAGTGGTTTTCTCAATACGAAAACAATGTGTTGTTAATCCACTATATATTGAATCAACCCTTTTCACAAAAAAATCATTTTAAATATTTTTAATGAAAATTAGTGAAATAATAGTAGAATTATCTGATAAAATCATAATACATGTCTTGCTTAACACTTGTAGTACCATTATCAATATTCATACCATGTTCGATTTAGCTCTATACTTTGTCTTTAACTTTTGTAGCTCTTATAACTAACGCTCGTTGGTATTTTGGTATACAGTTCTGTACCAAGTATCAGGGTTTTTTTTAAATATTTACTATCGTGGGTGATTTTGACAGTAATACGATGTACAGTATTTTCTCCAGTCATATACATAGTATTTAATCATTCATTACGCTTCTACTTTAAGTTTCAAACGTTATTCTGTGTATTACACCAGTTTTGGGAGGCAACAACTAACTGTTACAACAATGGTATAACGTACTGTCGCTCCGCGCTGCTCGACGTAGTACGGTAGTTGACCACCAGTGTCGCTAGTGTCGTTCCTCTGAAGCGCCGCCAGCTGTCTGTGGATTGTCAATACATCAACAATGCACTGCCATTGCAATCTCGTCGCCATCGAGTTTTTGTACCTGTGGGGAAGCCGCCAGATCCAATTGATTTCCAGGCGCCGTTGTACGAGGAAATCGTCGGGATTCTTGGGACAAAGAAATTGATAAGTTTTGGAAGAATTTAATTTTAAAATGTAATTTTTGTAACATGGATTTTTTACAATAGTTGAGTCTGAATAAATGCAGAGGGGTCCAAAAAGTAGGGGTATACTACGAGCATAAAATAGATGTGTTTTAATTTACAAATAATATCTCCTTAGCCTACCTTAAATATTATACCATAAAACAAGGGATTAAAAGGGTGGTATCCCCTTGTCTTTGTTTATACTGTACAAGTTGAGTAGAAACAGAGTTTTTACCCCTTTAAGTTATGGTAGAATCAACAGCAAAACAGGCAAAGATGGTAAGAAATTAACTTTCGACATATACAAAGTATTGTAAAATTGCAATATATTATCACCTCCTGTTATAGTGTTCGCAAATTCATCCGAAAAGTACTGGATTTTGACGATAAGGTAATGCCTGGGTTGGTTTTCTGCTCATATACGTAACTTTGTGCACTGATTGAAATCTTATAAACATTGCTAAGAACTGAATATTTGTAAATACAGTAGGACGTTTCGACATATCCAACGAAAGTTTTGGTTGATGCAATATTGTGTACAATAAAGTTGTTTACAGTTTCAATAACATCTCATTAACTATGGCAAATATATTTAAAACATTCAATTTGATACACTTCTTAACATTGCTCTTACATTTATGTACGTTTATCGATATAGACCTTGCTTAGTCTGATATAGACAACAAATGGTAAGATGATCTCATATGTGACAATTTAGCGCAGATCACCAACCATCCCGTGTGGTCTAGTGGCTAGGATATCTGGCTTTCACCCAGAAGGCCCGGGTTCGATTCCCGGCACGGGAACATACTTTTTGTCCAACAATTATGTTCACACTCTTTTACTCTAAACCTAAACGAAACAATGTTTGATTATAATCATGAATTATTTGGATATTTTTAATATTTTAAGTTAATTTTTACATTCTTTAATAGCTTTCTTTACTTAAACTTTTCTTGCTTCGGTAAATTAACAGGATTGTTTGATTATTTTACAATTTACTTTATGAATCCGACTACTATAAATAAATGCATTTTCCCAATTAAAAAGTGGGTTTTAACGTTTGTTTGTAATGTCACTTGATGTTTTCTGATATTAAAAATCAAATTTTTGTATGAAACGTTTTGAGATACTTGGTTATTGCTTAGTGGATAAAATAGGGAACAACTGACTGAAATTTTCAGATGAGAGATTTTATTGTGTATAAGTACCATCAGGAGCCAACATTGCCTTTTGTGCAAGTCAATGCTTTTAAAAAAATAATTTTACCTTGTACAGTATTAGTCCTTAGTAAAAAATCATCAGGTATTTTCTATGAAATTTGATCAAACAAAAGGGGCAACATTTTCAACCAACCTAAGTCACAATCCCATAGTTAAGGGGGGGGGGGCTTGTACCCCAATATGTGTTTCAACCTTTTCCTCAGAATATTCAACCACAGATAGAATACTGCTCTATAGTCTGTGATTAAACATCATAAATATTTTCCCTTCGAAATCCAAGCGACAATTTTCCCTGCTGAACCTCCGAGTTGTTCTTGCAGCCTAGCTTTGACTGAGGGGCAATTTACAGCACATTGGACCTTTCAAAAGCTGCCAAAGGACTCCCCCTAACACACTGCTCTCGAGAGTGACGTCACAGGCGGTATCGACAGTCGTCCAGCTTTGACACTCAATGTGCCATGATTCATCGCAATGTTTCTTACAATAAAACATTTGGTCAACGAGCTTTTAACTGGGGGGGGGGGGGTGAAAAATGTTTAACGTTATATTTCTACCCTTTATTACCATTATTGAGCTGATAATAAAATATTTTTATCTATAAATTGCACACGATATAATCGGTTAAATTAATCATCCTGTTGAAAAATCCTTTTTGAATTTTTCTTTCATGTATGAGTTTAAAAATAATTGTGATGTAGAAAAACGAGAAAAAAAACCATTGTGGTCGGCTGATCACTAAAGGCTTTTAAAATAACAAGAAAACCCTCCATTTATTATTCTAAGCTGAAATTTTTACATATTATGTTGTTTTACGTTTTCGCCCCGAGGTGGTTTGATGTCATAACAGACAGGGATGATAAAAACACAACCCTAATGAAGCGTAAACAAACTTTTTCGGCCCGAGGGTTTTATGTGGTGTTTTATATCTTGTTTTACATCAGAATGTGTATTTAGAATTTATTTTACCTGTTAGTACATATATTTACATGTATTTTGCAAACAAATTTTGTGTGCGAAATATTTTAGCCAAGATTTGTATTTTCAAAGTGAGTTGAAACTTTCCATCTTTATATATTAGCGATTTTCCCTTATATGGAATAAGCTATTACCGTAGGTCTCATGGTTTTGAGGTCCCCAGAGGGTAAAAACACAATCCGTTCAAATTCATACACATACTAGTATGAACGGACTATGGGGGGTTATATGGGGTAAAAATTGATTTTCCCGTTTTTTACCCTAAAGAAAAATCATAATTTCTCTCCAAACCATTTTGTCGTGCTTGAAAAAAGAAAAAAAATAATTAAAATTCCCATGTTAATCTTATGGAGAATAAATAAATTGTTGTAGTTTGCTTGTTTATGGATATATTTATACATTTCGAAATTCGGTTTATTTCATACTAAGCTATCAACATTGCAATAAAAAACACACCTCAACCTTGCCTGTACCTTTCCTGTAGCAGCAAACCTAAGTACATATTAAAATTAATGTTATTTAAATAGGAAATAAATCCGAACATTTTTAAGGGATATTTTAGTAGAAATCCAGCCAGGTAAATGGAAATTCGCTTAGTCTGCAGGTTTGCTGTGGCGGGGTATTTCTTTATATTGGTTTTGTCTTAGAAAAGCAATTAGAAAACTAAAATACCAATATTTTTCAACACGAACTTAAACCCCGTGTTATGAGGAGAAAACTTTTAACAAGTGTAAGTATAACAAGACATTTAACCAGCATATGGAAATATATTCCCTTAGCAAACATTTTACGTTCAAATATCAACCTTTTGCCATGGTTCAGTACGAACCAATAGTCTCAAAATAAACTAGAACTTCTCTATATTTTTTACAAGTATGCCTGATAGAGTTGGAAACTTTTTGAATATTTAAATTTTGATATGAGTTTAGTTTAGAAAGTAAGCCTTGTAGCCAGAAGACGAATGCTTTGTGCCAATGTAGACCTTGACTAAAGATACCCCGAGGTTTGTAGTTCCTCTAATTTCATCTCATTGTTGTTTTCGCGCCCCAAAATCTCCCATTCGCTTTCTTCGCTGATGTATGTAATCAAAAGTGTTTGACAATGAAACTTTAGCTTGGGGCAAGAGGTTTGTAGCCCGGGTCGAATCTTCGGAATACAATTGAGGTTCAAACCTCAACTGTGTCTAAATAAAGTTTAAGACAAATATTTGTGTCAATTCCTACTTGGCCTCACTAGCGAATATGCCATGTAATCGTAATGTAATTTTGCTATGTGAATAAGCTAACATCGTACTTCTCACGGTAAGACCTGCATTCGGGACCGAGTTACTTTTCCGTTTTGATGTCCCATGAGGCCAAAAAGACCATGCTTTTGAAAAATTAGTTTACATCAGCGCACCCCAAAAGTCAATCACACACATTAAAATGGGTCAAATTATACCTTGGAATGTTTAGTTTAAACATATTTGTCTATTGTCTGAAGTTACAGTATATTTACCAGTGTGCATTAAGTTATACCAAAGAATTAAAAGAATGAAGCAGATAATTAAATTTTAAATCTAATGTCGTTCCCTTAAATTTTACAACTAATTTTTTTTTTGAAACCGTAGTATATCCAGTCAATTCAAGTAGTTAATAATCCCCCTTTTGTCATGCTATCAACGCCATTCTATCTAAGGGACCTGCCAACAATCGGTTTCCAATTTTCACCCATCTTCCATGACGGTAACCAGAAGACGTGTGATATATTTACCCTTTTCTTGTGATATATTTACCCCTGTGTGTTGAGATTGTGATATATTTACCCCCTGTTGACGGGTTTACCCCCAGAATGGCTCACTATAGACTCGGGACACTACTTGGCGCCTCCCAACACAAACACATATATGACCCTAACTGTAAATCCCTCATCATGTGTGTGTTTACAGTGCGAGAAGCTTCTTGGTAGATTCGGTGAGAAAATGTTTTATACAAAAAAATTAGACTCTTTACTATCGCAGGGCTTTTAAACGCGTGTGTCGCTTTTGTTCCGCGGTTGAAGGCAAATTTTTTACATCATTTTTGTATCTGGGGTCAGCAGGTAGATTTTGGGGCCGAAATATAGTTTTTGTTTCGCGGACATCTCTCTTGTTCCGAAAGAGAGGTGATTGTACTCTCACTCCCCCCAATCCCCTCTTTTGCTCTCCTCCTAATTCCCCCTTTCATAGGTTAGGTTAAGTTTGGTCAAATTATTTAAATTATTGATATTTTTGGAGAAAATGATAATCAAACGAGTTTTAAAGCCTGCATGAAAGAAAGAATTAGGAGGATTGCGAATTATAGGGTGTGGGGGAGGGAGAGTACAGCCCCCTCTCTTTCGGAACAAGAGAGATGTCCGCGGAACAAAGGTGATGTTTTGGCCGGTACCGAAATCTACCTGCGGACCCCCGGAACAAAAGTGATGTGAAGAAATTATAATAGTCTTCAACCACGGAACATAACAGCCTTTTAAATGAGGCAGTTGACACACTATTTCGACAGATAGAGTTAATTATTTATCCTAGATTGGAGAGTTGCAGCTTTATGTGTTCTTTGAACCACCCAGTTATTTAGCCTAAGTAACACACAGATAAATGCCATTTGTGATACTGTTAGGCCTACTACAAATTGTTGAAAAAAGTTAATGCTAAATTGAACAACAGGATGGCGAAAGTATTGCAAGTAGTTCGGCAAAACCTCAAATATTTGGATTGCTAAAACAGACCAAAGTAACAAACAAATTCCGAGACGAATGTTTTAGTTTTGGAAGCAGTCCAGTTTTACATTCGGTGTAGCATTCACGTCCAGAATATTCTTTCGCTCAGTTTAACCTGTTATGTAGCTCAAGGTTAAGCTATATGTATATTTTATAAATCAGTGAAATAAAGTTCTTGGCAAGCTCAATAATTTCATCCTTGGAACAAAATATTCTCAATAAATCTTCGTAAATGAGTTGGTTTTACAGTAAAAAAATTGTCTTTACAGCGTATTTGAATTTACGAATACCTATTATTTTTATCCAACCATGATTGACCATAATATTGTGTGTGTAAGCAGTCAGAAGCAAAAATCCTTTGAAATCGTACAATGACAGTATGCAATGTTGTTGAATTTTATATTATTTGAATTTTCTTTCCTTTAAATACTAACCTCAATAAGGCAATCTAAAACATTTCTACTTCGTGCGATATTTAAAATTAAAAACAAGAAGTACAGTATATAGAATAGATAATAGTATTATACACCATCATGAAGGTTATCTTCAAACGAAAACTGTTTTAGTTGTATAACATGGTTTGTTTAAATAATGGTGCTATATGACGAAAAATATAGTTCACCACACGGGCAAAAAGTGTTTTTCAGCCCTCGCTCATTTTTCCGACCTCGGCTTCACCTCGTTCGTGAAACTTGAACTCGGGTCGAAAAGTATCTCTTTGTATAGTTTCAACCCAGTAAATAATGTCTTCACTTTCATACTATTTTCCTCAAAACTAGATAAGAATAATTTACTTTTCACCTTTCACCAAATGGTTAGAATAATTAATATTGCCAAACCAAGTTATACGGTATCTAAATTGCTAAAACACCTCGTTATACATTATTCCCCGTTAACAATGCATAACCTGTTACTCCCTCGGGACACCGGGAAACTGCGGTTGCCATGGCGACCAACGGAAGGGGAAATGGGGAAATGAAACAGCTTCGGGCTTCCGGCCTTCCCAGCTTGCTCCCGTAACACAATCACCATTATGGAATTTATTCTGGAAATAAGTGACTTTGTCTTTACAAAGTGTGGTTGTGGCAACACCAGTGAATGATGTAAATTAACACACAAAATTCTTCAAAATAACTTGTAGTTATACACCAAAAGAGTTTACGTAAATTGCAAATAATATATCGTTGACTTCTTTGGTATTTGATTTTGTTTACGTGATAATTAATTGGTTTCTTTTTTGTTCCAGGTTTGTTTCCATCTTTGACTACCAAGTTTGTATTCTTTTGTTGTAAGTAAAAATTAGATTAATTATTAGATGAAGCTTACGCCAAACAGTCTTCGCTATAATGATTTTTAGCAATAGAACAGTAAACCAAATTAACTGATTGGGCGTTTTATTTATCAAACTACATACGACGAAATTTCAAAATAATTTCATTGGCCTTAGAAGCAACTAAAACAAGAGCTGTATTGAAAACCGTTCATGTGCATTAAAAAAAAACTTGAATGTCTGATTAGCCTATATAGTAGTTGTAATGATCACCTTCTAATATGAAAGTTACTGTTTAGGTCCTAGGTTAGGTTAGGTTGGGTTAAGTTCTAAGGTTATGTTAGGTTATACTGGGTTAGGTTCAAGGCTACGTAGGTTAGGTTTTCTTTATTCTGTGAATGGGCAGAGACATATAATGACTAAAATTTAATAAATAATAGCTTCCAAAAAATATGGAAGTTAGATGGTGACAGTACTGGGGTTCGGACGGATAACAAAATAAATTAAAATGCTATAGGCCAGATCACAAAAAAAGAAAAAAAAACACAAATCACACGACTGCTCGTTATTTCGAAACCACAATAAATTTTCATCAAACGTTACCATTGTGAAACTTTATCCTGTTCACCGCATAATCTTACAATGGCATAAGGAGCTCACAAGGTATCACGGACAAAGCTGGATTTGTGTCATATACAACACTTATTCGTCAGGCGTATTGTTGTCGCGGATAAAAGGCGTGTGGCGGATAGTTTGCGGATAGCGGATGGCGTATGCTTGGGTGGTCCCCGTTATTGATGATGTACAGTCGGCCACTGAGCGTTTTACCGCTGGACAATTAATTATACCGATATGACGTGCGGGAGTGGTAGCTTTAGTCATTGACTTTTGATCTAAAGTGGACTTCTCATCCTATTGTAAAATTGGGTTTCCACCTCAAGGTTTTTGGCAGTCACTGGTTTTGTGATCGAAAAATACTCCTGGGACAGTAAATTATTCCTGGTAAACAAACTTGTGAAATTATTTTAAGACAGTTTCTATAAACTTTCTTACTCCAAGAGGTAGAGAATGTATATAAATCAATTAATAAAAGTACAGTAGTATAGTACATACAGTAATATAGTAGTAAAATATATTACGCTTTCTCAGTGAGAAGAAAGAGAATTTTCGTAGTGAAAATATGTTTTTTAGATAAAATTATAATATTTGTACATTATTTAACTACATACACACATTTAACTACATTATTTGTACATTATTAACTAATTTGCAATTAGTTTCATCGTAGAGGATCCACTTCTCTATAGTCCCCCCTTTAACTTGAGGAGTGTGTAAAGGTGTCGCTCAGCCAAAATCTGCAATCGTAAATCCCAATAGGCAACAAGAAATAAATGGGAACAATCAAAACATGATATAAATAAAACCCCTATGTCTTTAAACAGTTCCATCCGTTTAAATTTCATTGATGTCGAACCAATAAATCTATCTCAAGTTATACCGTAGAACACAGAGAATAGACCTTGGTGGAGAGAATAGACCAGAATAAACCATCGTAATATGCCTAGATCGATAGATTTAGCATTGGCCAAATCACAGTTGTAAGGGTTTGCATTTACAAATCTAATATGGAAATTGAAAAAATCATCCTTTGACATGGTATGCAAATATTTGTGAATTGAGACGAATTCATTTTCTCATAGGGGACTTCGACTGTTATAATATCGAAAATCAATTGGCTTAACATGTTGAGTATATATTTTTCAATAAAAAAAATGCTTGCTAAATTTTGTCTCTAACTTTTTGCGTCACCTTCAGAATTTATTGATTATTTTGCAGTGGTGTACTGTATCCATAGACGAGTCAGTCATATTGTTTACTTTGGCGCACCATCATAATTATTTTTTAAATATTAGTTAAATTTTAGTGTAAAAAATTTAAGTTGCAAAGAAAATTAGCAAAAATACAGTGTTATGAAACGAAACACTTACATACATGACTGTATCTCATATCTTGTACACGGACGTAAATCTTTTACATTCACTGACTGTAAATCGCGAAAGTTCGGCTTCCTCAATAACTGTCACGTATGTCATTCCGCGTTCTTGATCTCTTGATTTAACAGGGTCGCAGAGATCACCGTTGCAACCGTTCCAGTGAGGAACGAGGAACCGGTTGTTGGATTAGCTTATATATGTTGCAACAAATACGTTACAGGATTATATTCGTGATAGGAGAGAGTTCATACAAAGTCACACCCAAAAATAATTTACACTGCTACGTTCGTTAAACTATATACAAAAATAGCAATTCAATTCGAATCGTAACGAAGGAAGCAAGTTTTTCATTTGTGATAATAATGTGTCGTCCGTTTCACATTGAGTTTTAATACACTACAAAGAAGTAGAAAATTAAATATCATATTCAATGTTGCTCCCTTTAATTGTACAGCTAAACTATTTTTTGAGAAACCATAGTATATCCAGACATTTCAATTAGTTATGGACTAACTGAACAATACAAAATTAAGTTTTTTTGAAACGAGAGTTTAAATACATTAATACTTTCCAACATGAACCACCTTAGTTAAAGATTCCAATGTGAGCTTTGATGATCGAGATTGACCAAAGTTTAAATTACAGTATCTAAAGATAGAGTTTTTCTATAGGCCCGAAAATGTTTCAAAATCTTTTAGACTGAGGATAAATTAAGTCATAGATTCCAATAAAATGAGAGTATCGCAATCGAACTAGTCTAACGAAGCCAAAGCATTATGTTTACCAATGTTTAAAGGTATCTTAAGTTCGAGATCGTAACACGAGGAAAGTCTCACGATTGGATAAGTTGAAGCAAACTTTTCAAAGTTGGACAACGTTTCAATGTCTCCAGACTGACGTCTATTTTAGAACAGTTTACAGTCGCATCTATCACTGAAGATACAATCGCTCACGTACTCGTCCACTATTAAGTCCCACAAGAAGAGAGAGCGAAGACGAATGAAAGACAAAAGTTACACTGCGCTGGTAACTTGATACTCGGTTGTGAGTGCGGGGTTTATATCTTATATATGCACGGCCTTGCGCTTTGAAACCCCAATAAGGATTCAGGCTTTCTAAATAAATCTGGAAGGATATTTTTGTTTGACAGAGACAAATGTATGTAGTACTTGCGTAGATGAAGCAGGTTACTATTGCTTTACGGAGAGAGTGTAGATTTAATTTTTCTATGCGATGTATGTTTTCGTGTAGATATACTTTAAGGTGGCTTCGGGACCCCGGGTATGGATATTTTAATCTAGTTAATGTTCATTTGTGATTTTGATGGATCTACGAGTATACACAGACCTTTGAAACTGAAGTTTTGTCAACTAACTTCTAGACCCTCTTTGTGTCCCATAATGTATTATATAATGAGGTGTACATCATCGTAGCTACCAAATGATATTTAACATATTATATTTCGGTTTAAATGAATCTTGAAGGATATTTTTGTTTGACAGAGACAAATGTATGTAGTAGTTGCGTAGATGATGCAGGTTACAATTGCTTTACGGGGAGAGCGTGTAGATTAAATTTTCTAGATGATGTATGATTTCGTGATAAGTGGACCTATTTTAAGGTGGTTTCCGAACCCCCAGGTATGGGTATTTTAATCTAGTTAATGTTCATTTGTGATTTTGATGGATCTAGGAGTATAGGCAGACTCTGAAACTGAAGTTTTGTCAACAAACTTCTAGGTCTAAACTCTTTTTGTGTCCAATAATGTATCCTTGGTTTTTACACAATCTTAGCCACCATTGACTTTTTTACATTTTATATTTTAGTTTAAATGATTTAATGAATTCTGATAAGGACGTAAAATGAAATACTATGTTTAGATACTGGAAATGTTATTTTGCCCCAAGTTTACCACCTAATTAAGTGTTATCCTTGACTACAGTGAAGAAGGATGGATATTTTACTAAGTAGTAACTTCTTCGATGTACTACTGAGTAATATTGGATTCTTCAATGTCCAAAGTCAATGGTGTTTTATCTTAGCTTAACTCTTTAAACGGTAGACTACTTCTAGACTCAAAATAACATAAAAGTATCAAGAATTAGCAGAGTTCAGCAGAATTCCAACTGAATCAGCATAATATAGCGTAGGTTAGGCTGGTATGGATACCATACATGGTATGGTATGGTACATGCATAAAATAGATTACTGGAATCAGCAAAAAATGGGTAAATTTTCCTTGGTAGCAAATTGTAATGGGACTTGTTGCTTTTAAATCGGTGAATAAATTATATTATTTGTTATAAAAATGTAATGCATTTTTGTTGTGGGATGATTTACGCTATGTTATTGATTAAAAATAAAACAGAAGGTCTACGAAAAGGGGAAAAGTGAAATTGTATTGTTTTTGTTTAAGTAAATTATTTCTTGATGTGGCGTTTGTTTAAATTAGTTTCTATGATTAATAATTCTTTCATACATATTATAAACACGTAAGTCATTTATGGTATTTCCTCTCTTTTTTCTCAAGTTTTATGAATCTTATGGTAAAACCTCATAACCGATAGAGCCTAGGGAAATGGTGGAATGGACCAAACATGATATCGGATGAGCAGCGCAGGACAGTGGGGCGATGCCGATGGGAAGAGACGGTGGAAGGGAGGAGAGAGGGCGGAAGGAACCCTTATATTTTGTGGGTTTCCGGCAGCTGAGGGCTTTAGCACTTTGTTTTTATGGTGTACCGTCGGTCGTTTTATATGGCTATGATAATATACCTGTCAATAAAAAACTTTCTAATATTAGCTGAAATGTTTATGAAAACGGTAACCTTAAACAAACACCACCTATGTTAAAATTTAGTGTGGTCTTTTATCTTACTACTACAAAAGTATTTTAGCACTTAATTTTTCGAAAACGATTTTGCAAGTCTGGGATCAAATAAAAAATAAATTGCAAAACTGAAAATTTAACATTACACCTTACCTGTTGCAGCATATAAATACTCAATAAACCTAATTTTATTGAACAAAATGAATAAATTTGGCATTTTAAATGACATATTAAAGTGTAAATGAAATCAGTCTACAGGTTCACTGCGGTAGGGGTATACCCTCTTCTGTCCTTATACATAGTTGTCTTATAAAATTTATGTTAAAAAGAATGTATTTCATTGAGAGATTGACGAATATGTATTTTTTATTTACTGTATCTACAAAAAATAATACTCATACTTCACCAATAAACTGTCTTATTCAGTATACTGTAGTAACTTTTGTATCTCAAATATTTTCATAACATTTATTTGTAAAACAAAATGTAATATTTATATGATCACATAATACTTACGATACTGAGCGAAATATTTGGTCAGATGACTCATACACTCCCTAAGGCACTGCGCGTTGTTCCAAACGTTGTGTGACCCGGTCTAGTTGTACAGCGTGGGAATTCGGTCATCAAGTTCCCGGGTTCAAATCCCACTAATCACCAATGGATTTTTTCGAAGTGAAAATTCCGCTACCCTCATGGCCTAGCCTGAAGTACTCCAATGTAAAAATGGTTCTGGGACTGAAATGCGTCCTCCAGATATGTATAGTATGTATGATGGAACCTGTCTTCTAACCCTGGGAATCTCTCGAGCCATAACCATTGGCCAGTCCCCAGGTAATTGAAGGGGTCAGAAGGCAGGTTCCGTCATACAGACTATATTATCTATCCTGAGCTATCTTGCACGTGTTCCCCTCGTTACATTTCCCTCACCTTCCTGTAACGATCTTTTGTCTAGTTAACAAGGCTCGACTAGAATGTCAACTACTGTAGTACATTTATGTGCATGGTCCACGCTGGGGTTTTACGATAATTAGGTTGAGTGTACGCGTGATGTGCGTTCTTTTTATCTCGGAAACTGATGAGGAAGTATTTTGTTTGCTCTTGTTGTTTATTGTGTTTGTTTCTACTTCTTTACGTGTGGATGTAAAATCTTCTATTGTTTGAGGTGTACAACAAGGTTATTTTTACTTCCTCCCACTTACGTAGCATACTTCTACAGGATATAGATATATTTATCTATATAAATATTAATTTCTTCAAAGGTTCGGTACTGTATGTGATTACTAATCTATGATATCTTTAGGCGTCTTTTTAATTTTTTTAATGTGATTTCCCCATAAAATAACGAAACATTGGTTGATTACAAAATTGCTTAAACAAATTGGATTTAAATTTGGTATGTTATGGTATTTTTAACTGTTAATATAATGGTACAACCCCCAACGCTGGAAAAGTTTCGGTTGGAAAGTTATTGCTGTTTTTGTGATTTCCAGTATAAAATTACCCCAACCGCTTTTCCAATATAAGGGTTGCAGGCAAGCTATTGCGAGAAAGTATGTGTCAGTTTGATGAAACTATTTAATAAATATTTCTTATGGATACAATAAAATACGAATTTAATCAATATTCGATCATCTTACAAATGCACTGTTAATGTTTCAAGGAGTATAGTAAAACATGTTACGATGGTTACTAATCGTCTATTACAACTTACACTGGTCAAGTTCAGGTCAAATGGGACGATAAAATTATTTTTATATCACATTATTGATTTTGAAAAATAATGCTGGATTATTTACTGTATTCTATAATTTGTGTGGTACAGTTTGCATATGAAGATACAATAACAATATAAAATAAAATCACAAATGAAGGAGAAAAAATCAAAGATTTGGAACCAAGCAGCTATTTTATTAGTGGTATTTTATATGAATATCAGACTGAATTGAAGGTGCAGTTCTTTCAATTATTTGAATTATTAAATTAATCCCCCTAAAACGACATAAAATTTAAAATTGTTCAGAGCTACGTAGTATTTAACCATAAACCACCCTTTTAACTAGTAACTAAATAACTTAATTAACCGTAGTTATATATTTCACCAAACCAGAAATTAGTACGATTCGTCCAAAGTTGTAAAAGAGAATTAATAAATTAAGACAAATGGCTCAGCGATTCTTTACTTTCTCTCGTATTATAACTGGAAACAAAGGCCGAAATCCCGGCGACAATGTAGGGTAAGATGTATGGGCTGAGAGGGTCTTTAGAAACTCAACCTCATCCATTACCCTCTAAATTACCCCTAAAATTACATTTAGAGGACTCCAGACGACAATTATTTACTTGATTAGTGGCTAAGCCTAAAGAGAAAGTTTGGTAATGGCGAATAATCTAATAACATAATGTTTGATGTTGATAATTTTCCAATAAATGTAGTTTGTTTGATTTTAGAATGGCCTTATAACGTATAAGAGGTTATTTACATATTCAAAACTACTTTTTTATTTATTGAAGCATTAATTAATTTGTCAGTAGATTAGAATTGCTGTGTTTTTATACTTAAAGGTCAATTGTTTTAGTTATAAGGGGTTTTCTATCTCTATATGTTATCTTCCACAGAGCACTAAAATACTCTGTGACCTCTCTGGGTTTTCAGAAGAACCTGTATGAATTAGATAAATGTAGAAATATGGTCGTTTCAAACGCGGAGGGGTTTTATCTAAAACGTTACTTGTTGTTTTGGACCCTTGAAATATTCAGTCAGGAACTGCACATTCGATATTTTCTGATTTACATTCTTCTAAATATGACTACTTAAAAATAGTTAACTTATTGATTCTTTAATATTGCAAAGTTTTCTTTAAGCACATTCGAATTTATCATAGAATCTTGAAAGAAAACCATACAATCATAGTATAAAATTGCATAAAATCATACTATATAGTCATCATACAATCTTAGATAGTTTTCAATCCTACTACTCTGTGAATTAAGGACTTGTTAGATGGTCGGGAAAGCTGGCTTAGGACTTCTAACATTTGAGTATATAGTAAATGCTTCTACTGACTGAAATCATTTTCCTTGTATAATGGATTAGACATTATTTCCTTGGACCAGTTGCAGACATTAAACTAAAACCAGCTAGTTTACCCCAGATCATTTAACTATAGCAAAATTACAATAAAAACCTAGGTGACTAACATAAGCATAGCCTCCTCTAATAAAATCCGTTGATCATTTTAAATCACCATTTTAAATCATTTCCAATTTTGCTTGTAAACCCATATAATAAACTCATGAACATGTTACAGATAGTAACATATAATCGGCTTTAAGTCCGCGCATTTCTCCAGATAATTACCCAGCTCTCCCAAGCATTGTACGGATTCCTCCTCAATCTCGTCCATTACCACGTTCTTCTGTCGACTACCAGGAAGTCGGCCACCTTCAGAACGACAGTTGACATTTTCTCTGTGCTAGAATGTCATCGCACCACCTGTTCAGTGGCCACTGTTGTTGTTCTGTTTACGTTTCTTGGTGCTTTTGATGATTTTTGCGTGTATTCTTGTTGCTGTTATTGTTTGCAGATTTTTCTTTTTTTCTTTAGTTGCAGCTGTGTTTTGTTGTTGTTAGTCTGATGGATTTGTTAGATGCCATTTTAAGAATATACTTTCACATGAAAATACTAAATGGCCTATTAATTTCATATTGTTTTATTTCTTCAGCTGTAAGTAGGCAAGGGTGTTGACCGTTCACTTTGGGCCTGTATATTTTAAGAGACTCTAGAGAAAGATTTGCACTAGGTTTGACATTTTCTTACACTATTTATTTAAAATATAACATAATTTGTTATTTTGTACCATCAAAGCTACCAGCTTATTGTCCACCAGTGTTATAAACAATAATGACTATCAATAACTTAAAAAATTGTTAGATCTTAAAAATAACATTTTAATAATAAATTTTACGACACATTTTTCAAGATATAACCACGGCGGAATAAGAAATATAATTCAGGAAAATCTAGAGTAACCAAATATTGATATTTGATACATAGTTTGAACGCAGCAACAGGCGTACATAAGAAGCCGCATCTGGCGTAGGTTTAGCATTAAACATGAGTTACGGTCATGTTTGCTTCTTAAACATCCACGATTTCGTATGATTCGAACCTTTCCAGGCTCAAGATCGTCGGATAGAACATATTGTAATAACGCTTGGATGGAACGGAATTATGGAATAAAAATTCTCTTCACTATTATAGTTCAGATTGTGTTCACGTTTCACATCGATTGTTTATTACGATAATTTGATTATGTACAATTTATTCAGTAATATAAACTGCCTTGAGGTAGTATTTCTTGTACAACATTTGCGTTATAGAAAGGGTATATGCTCTCTTTAAAAATTCAGTCAAAGGAAAACAACATTTAAGTAATAAGTGCACTTAGGCTACGCGTTGATGAATTGAGAAAACACGCTAAAACTTCCGTTTCACAATAGGATGGGAAGTCTATACTCTGTATGATGCAACCTGTCATTTGACCCTATCTACCTGAGGATTGGCGGGTCTTTCCCAGGTAGACCCGGTCAGGAGTCAAGTTCCACCGTACAAACTATAATTGCTGTATCCTAATGGTCGTAGTTATCAAATGTCTATAAACTCATTTTCGTTTTAAAGTACTTCCAAAATGTGATAAATCTTCATCTAAAGGAACTAGTCTATTTCACGCTAACAACACGAAACCTTAGAACTCATTTGGACAAAACAAATCGACATATTTAGGTTACAAATCAATCAGTTTTAATAGCGGGTTTAGTTAAGGTTGGCATTCCTGATATAAGGATCGGACTGGGTCAAGGGCCTTGCAGGACTTGCAAGGACATCCAAGGATAAGGATTTCGTAACACGCAGTGGTAGACTGCGCGGCGTCAACAGGACTTTCACAAATCCTTTGGATTCTGCACGCACTGTGATTCTAGAGGCAGGGGTCCTTGCCTAACTGCAGTGCGATGACCTAGCCTCTAAATAAGTGGACGGATAAGTCTTTGTTTTTTAACTCTTTTCTAAGACTAAGACTAACTCTCTTGCATTAATTGCGCCAAAGAGCACCTTAATTGCGCCAAGCCTTCAAAGGGTCCCAAAAAATGTTAGTTGCGCCAGCCAGGTAGGGGTGAGTTTCCGGCAGAAGGAATGTCCTTGTTTACGTGTCATCCTAACCTCTAACCTAACCTGCTCAATTACACAGTCAAAGACGGCCGCCACTTGACTTAGTTAAGAAACGTATCAGGTTGGGTCCCCAGAGTAGTTGGCGCAGTTCATGAAAACCCTACTGACTCAGGTCAGTAGGCGCAATAAATACCCACCCTCTTTGACGATCACTAGGTAAATAGTAAACATTGGTGTTGAAAACTATCCCACCCACCTTATAATTTGAATATTCCACTGAAGCTGATATTGTAAAACTGAAATACCTGGTATGCAGAACTCTATATGCAGCCCGTTAGTCGTATCTTAGTCTGGATCAGGTCAATTAGTCTCATTAGCCTACTGTCCAGACTATCATGTAACGCTGACCACTAGTTAGCCGGTTTTGTGGTTCGGTCCCTTCAATTACTTATGATTTATGAGTTTTTGGGAGAAGGTTATTAGACAGACCTGCTACCGAAGCATATGTGAGACAGTTTAGTGCATCAGACTGTAGTGCCTACGAGCATAGACAAAAGAAAATTGTCTGTGCTACGAGTAAAATGTCTTGCGTTTTGTAGTCAAAAATAACTCACTATCTGATGGTTTATGATTTTCTTGCAAGTGAGCTTTTATTTTGTCATAGAAAGTATATTATCTCTGTGTTTTTAACGTTTTTCTTTCAGAGTCCAACTTTATTTGCGTTTACATTCGCCACAAAAATGCTTTCATGGTTTTAATTTTTCATAAATCTTAGGGCATCTGACTTCGCTCTTGCTCCTACATCGGTTCTATGCATTTAAAATGTTTCTATAGATAAGAGTTTCTGACCTTAATTCCTCAAAATGTATGTGTATATTATTTTTTTCAAAAATTTCAATAACTAAGCTTTTGCCTTTTTACGAAAGTAAATTAGCTATTGGTTTTGTTTAACAAGGTGTCTTTATGTTTTCGTTTCGTAGAAATGTAAGATGTATGCTTAATTTGTCTCTTCTTCGTATTTCTCACAAATGAAAACTCTCAAACCTTAATCACATTCCTTGTTTATTTTCTCAAACTTCTCGGAAAAACAATTTTTTTGCTAGCAGCAGTTAAACGTTTCACAAGTAAACAAAACTTGAGGCATGTAATGAGCGAAACGCGTAAGAAATCACACAATTATATAACAACAGGAGTATTTTGCGGTGTAGCAAGATGTTGCAGCAACTTTCGTACATTCTGTAGCCCCTTTTCAGCACGGGCTTGGCTCTTACAATGTGTCTCTGTATTATGCAGAAGCTTGACATAATGCATGGCCTCTTTGCCGATCGCGTTTACTGTGAACACTCTGTGGTTCAGCTGTGGTGCCGTATTATTGTTGCGTTTATTTAACGTTTTTCAGTCAATAATTGAGATAGGGACGCCACATAGGTGCGTATTTTAACCGAAATTTGAGTAATTGAATGGAGTGATAAATGCTTTTCTACTATCTGGTTATGACATTTGGGAGCAGAATACTTAAGAAACCATGGTTAACTGTGATATAGTTATATAAACTAAATGAATGTCAATATACAAACATTGTTGCTGTATACACCAACAAATTCGGAAAAAAATCAATTTGTTTTACTAAAAATCAATAGAGTGAGTGAAAAGTCTACTTTTAATAAATTAACAACCCAACTTATATTCCCCAGGAACTCTTAATAATTTGATTCCACAAAAAAATCCTGAATAATGTTTTTGGCCTCTGGGGACATCAAAATAAAAATTAAATCGGTTCTAGGTCTAGATATTTACGTACTTTCGTCGGTAATAGCTTCTTCCCTATAGGAAATACCACTAAACAATATTAATCAGTAGTTTCAGGTGGATAATTTATGAATTTAATATAATGTCTATTTCAAACAAAGTATAACGAAATTGATATCTAAAAGTGTTTAAATTAATCGTTTAACATAACCTGTAAGCTGAAGACTTTCACACAACTTTTCGAACAGAAATATAAATCGGCTCGGGGGGTTAGGAGCAAACATTGCCGTAACTCATGTTTAATGTTACTTACGCCACCTGTGCCATCTTTATCGCTTTCAACTTCAGATGAAATACATTCCTTGGGAAACACTTTCTTTCCTTTGTAGGAAAGTTGTGCCATAGATTAAACATTTCCTCCCACATTTATCATCTTTAGTGATAAGTTAGAGATAATTTTAACGTACGCTATGGTATATGAAGAGTGCTCTTTGATAGTTAGACATACTATTTTTCTTCTTCTTATTGCTTTTATTGCTTTTACCGGTTGAACCAAGTAGAAAAGGTATATGCTTTTTCTTGGGTGAAATAAACTGAGCTAAGCATACGTTATTGGATTTACTTGAAATAAATAAAGTCTACATAAGCGTTTGAAACGTATGATATGATTTGGAATATAGAAGATAGGATTCCACCGTTAACCTAACCTAACTAACCAAACGATATATCGAATGAAACAAAAAATAATCGATATTTTCATTCGGTTGTTTGTGCCAACAGATACGGAAGTCTACCCTTCCACGGACACTAGTAGATTTAGATGTTCGAGTGATGAACGCGACGTTTGATGAGTATGAGGCTGAAGTTTCAGATGCGTAGCAGCTATCCATCTTCGGGGAAAACTACTATTCAACTAACTTGGCCATGATTTAGATTTTGACGTAACATGAACAGACTACTGTACCAGCAATAACCAAAGTAAATTACTTTACAGTTGTCCAACCTGTACAAGTATATCTTCTTGATTTCTCTTGCGAGTTGGAAAAAGTGTGATTTCAAACAACCTTCCGAAATACCTTTGGTACAGGTACGTCAGTAAAATTTACTAATGCCATTGTTGTAACGGAGAAGAAATATTAAGCTGTCGCTTTAATACGAATTTCTTTGCTGGTTTTGATTCGCCATTGTTACTTTCACACAACAAAAATTTAATTTTAAAAGTCCCTTTACATCTTTAAATACGGACACTGAGCCTTCTTAAGCCGGATTTTCCTAGACGCGGAAGAGGAGCGCGGAGATTTTTTTTCTCTCTTTTCTCCCTGCTTACTGAAGGAGTCACTCGGACTGGGAAGGATTGGTTCCTTGTTGCATCCTGTTAGTAAACCCTCAACAAGGTGGCGCCCTCAAATGAATTAATTATAAAATATCGCCCGAGTGTCTGCTTGGCCCAAATTCAGGACTTACCCCGACCCAAACAGAGCTAGTCAAACTTTGCTGGTGGCATATTTTTTCAGTCAATTGTGACTGTTGCAATGGCAGGGAGCGGAAAAGCGATTAACATGGTTTTCCGCTCCGCTTCTAGGAAAACTGTAACATTAAATTACCTTAAGGCTAGAGGACTCCGCTCTCCGCACTCCGCTTCCGCGCCTAGGAAAACCTTTTAGCTGCATAAGAAACATATTTTGACCTAATCTCCCGACGAATCTGGTTGTCTTGCGTGGTAACTCTTGTTTTCACTCGGAAAAGTCTCAAATATCATGTAAACTACTCGAAATTATCCCTGTTCAAGCACTGACTGTTGCCATAGAAAGAGAAATCCTGATCGACGATAAGTCTAGTATGCAAGTGACGTGAGCAGGTGGCCAGTGCCGGTGGCCGCCAGTGATTACAGGCATTGCACGGCATAATACAACCATCACGACCAACACCGTGCACCGTGGAGTGTGTGAAAGCCCTTACAGGAATATTGTAAATGTTGAAGATTACTTTTTATTGAAACACATTCGATTCAACAATGGATCATACTATCAGAGCAGATCGATCTAGTTTCGTATAATTGAGCAACTCCTTTCTCCAAGGTGTTTTAATAAACTGTATCATCCATAGGTGATTTCTTTTCTGTTTTCTTCTATTTAGGGTGGATGATTTTTTAGGTATCACCTCCTAATTTATGTCTTTAAATTTCTTTCGTGGCTTTCCAACTGTTGCCAGATTTCAAACTCTCGTCGTCCACCCTTTTCCATGACCAAATCACCTTAGACATTTAATTATGTTTTTCCACTTGCAACATATTCTTTTTTAGCCTTTTGCTTTTCTTTAGGTCGTCCTACTATTTATTTTTTCGTCTTCCAACTCCTCTCTTTCCACAAATTTCTCTCTCCAGATTTTCACCAATTTTCTTCATCCATCCTTTCATATGATTAAACCACTCTTGTTTCGCCATTTTGTTTTCGAATTCCTCCATACATATTTACCTTTCAGCATTAGGAGAAATGGTTCCCAAACAATAATGGTAAAATTTAGTCATACACATTTTGACAAAAAGAATCTCTAAGCTTGTATTTATTCAACGCAAGTAGTTATAAAAAAAGCAAACTGTAGAATTATTTATTTTCATCACGAAACTAATTCTGAATCTTCAATGATAATCCTTCATTACACACCTCAATGTACTACGACCCCTTTGTTTCAATATTCATCACCAAAACAAAAACAGGTAAATTATGAAACACCTCAGAGGAATTTCGAAGAGACCAGCTAAAAATAGACGGTTCCTAATTGATATGTTAAACAGAAACTAGACAAACACTCAAACAAAAGAGCAAACGAACTGCCAGGTGGCAAGACAGTTGAACAAGCGGTCACCAGTTGAAGAGGTAGCTGGGCAAGAATGATTATCACAACGGGGCTCCACAGGAGTGTGTTTTGGGACCACTCTTGTTTCTTCTGGCACATGACGTCTAATTGCTTCTGAGTGGTGTGACATATGAACGTTTGTTCATTAGTGGGTGGATGTTGTGTGTTTTGTAGTGTGAACCAGTTTACTGGAATTACGTCGGTAGAAAATGTAGGAGCTAAACTTAAACTTCTAGGAGTCATCTAAAATGTGTCCAATCGAGTTTCGTCCATCGATTCAGGAGAGCATCCCTTGTAGAAGAGTCGTAAGGGTAGCGGGTTTTAAACCCATAAATCTAACAAGAATAAAAGATCGGTTAGTTTTTTAGTGTGAAATTTCAAACACAATACGTAAATTGTTATTTGAAAAGTGCTCAAACGTTTGGAATCCAATCGTTTACTGGATTTCCCCGATAATATTTTTTGCCGGCAGAAGTCGGCCGCACATGTCGTTTGAGATGGTGTGTGTGTGTGTGTGAGTGTTAGTGCCCAGCAGCAGACGGCGCCAAATACAGGTGTATCAAATTGCCCTCTCATTACTCTCGCGGCTGACCAAACCCCGCTTCCTCGTCTCCGCCTGATCGGCCACCTCAGAGACGCGGGTGTACCATGGGGTGATGACCTCTGGGCCGCCGCACCTGTCGAACTTTTCCTTTCTCTATTCCTTCTGTACTAGCAATGCACTTTTTAATCGAATTTGTTTAAAATCAAGTCGATGGTGAGACTTTATTTTCCCCACTAAATTACTTGGGAGTTTACTAATTTTGTACTCATACCGTACTGTATTAGCAATTTTTGATTTTAGAGGTATTGAAATCGTGCTGACGTTTTAGTATTTAAAAATCTCACGAGCTGGATATATTGGTTTCACAATTTTCAATAACAAATAAATAAGAAGTGCCAAAACCATTACCAAATTAGGAAAAGAATTCTCTTTTGATCGGGGTTTCTCACTCCATGGTAGAGTTCTTTCCTCAGTTGGCTTTATTATCCTATGAACACTTAATCCTTATTTTAGACACACACTTCACACACAAATTTGTTTACACCTTTTAGTTCTACGTTTAATATTAGGTCGCAATTATTTCATGACGAAGGTAAAAATAGTTGATCCTATTCACTGCACGATTTACTCGTATCTGAGGATGAAATCAAAACAAATGCATTTTACCGTTTCAATTTTTTTTTGTCACTTGTCACTAAATGTGTTTTGTCTCCAAAACATGTTTTTGTTTTACCGTAGTATATTAATAATGCAAAATTGTGTCGTCTGTTGCACAAACTGTTTAAACCAGTCTCTCAAGTAGATTGACACATATCGTATGATGAATCACACTTCTCTGAGTTTCAACGCTGTGACAACTGAATGATTGGACGTTTGAAGGCTCCAATTGGAAGGGATTGGACGTCAATGAATATCTGATGAAATCATCAGCGATCACCGACACAAAACACCAAATAACGTTACAATGCAGGCCAATCAATTTAGATTTGATCTATCGATGAGATTGTTGATTATCACCTTTCATTCGGGGACGATTTCGGTTCGTTACAGTAATATCTCTAGGGACTGAAAGCCTGAAACGATAAGCTGTCAAACTCTTTATGTGGACATGAAGTATCAACAAAATACAATGAGCGTTCATAACTTAAACGATGTGGGTTGTATGGGGTGAAAAATGTAATTAAATAAAACAAGTACACACAGAATATGCCAATTCCTCAAAAATAGATACCAGTAGTGTAGAAGGGTCCGGATATCATTTTTGTTTTGCTACAGTTTGAATTTTACTCATGGAAATGATTAGGTTGCCGGTTCGATCCTGTAAAAAACAGAACCTTCTTCATGGTTTTAAAATTATTAGCTGACTTTGATCCCTAGGTTTTCAATAGATGGCTTGACTAAAGAATCATATGAACGTAATTAGTAAAATAGTTGTCATCTCATTCATCCTACACTTTTTGCCTTGGAAACGCACCCTGGCATTTCGGTCGTGTCGAACACTTCGGTCCAAGTAACATTTCGGTCCGAAATCCTCAGATGTGGCATGCGGTTCAACTCTCTACCTACTCACTAGGCCGAAGTGTGTACCGTTTCGGTGGTGTTGTAACACTTCGGCCCACTAACATTTCAGCGAAACTCAAATTTCTTAGAAAAACAATAACGATTCGTCCCTCTCGCTTTCACAGGTCCATGTCCTGTATCCTTTGCAACCACTGTGGTGGAGTGCCACCCAAACGTTACCCTTTCGGAATCGGTGGAAACTCACCCCACCAACCCCTTTGTGCATGAGGGAAGAACTAACCTAACCTAACCTAACCTAACTAACACCTTTGGTTAGTTTTTTACTATCCTCCCAAATAGTTGGTGAAGATCTGTCAAATATTTTTTGGGACGAATTGTTACTAGTGAGCAGGTAGAGTTGGACCAAGGCAACATCTAAGGATTTCGGGCCGAAATGTTACTTGGGATGAAGTGTTACAACACGGTTTCGGTAGCGTCAAATTCTAATCTAAATTGCATAACCAGGCTTACAGTATTAATTAAATCACGAACCACATAAAATATATCTATTCACTTGTAAACGTTTTAAAAGGACTTTCTTGTCTGAACCTGTTCGTTCTCACACTCACTCTCATTCCGTGACCGGTAATTTCCAAGAAACTTTTTGTGTCTTCACGCGAGCAACTGTGTTAGTGTTAGACTGACGTGTGTGCCTTACAATTATAACGGAGCACCACCAGAGGCTCGCGTCTTCCAGACAGGAAGGAACTGGACGTGTGCGTGCAGACGTTCCTGATTGTCCTGGGAGATTCTTGGTCATTAACTGTGGGTAGAGAGTAAAATTTGAAAACACGGTCAATATTGATGCTATTTCAAGCGAGATCGTACTGGAACCCAGATGCAAATTGTCATTCGTCTATAAATTAATTATGATTTTTACTAGGTCAGGTTTGTACAATCAAATACCATAAGATGGTAAGATGCCATAGTAACATGCTAATAAATACAATAAGTTATTATTATGTAATTTAGATATCCTCATAATGAATTATATTTCTCATGTCAAACATTCGTAATTAGTTTGATTTCTCTCCCTGCCACAGTAGGCTACTGGACAATTGCATCAGATAATATAGAAATATTATGTTGTTCAGAGATAGCCTTCAGTATACGAGCTTATGTAACTACTTTGCGAGTGACATATCTAGGATCAAACTCTCAAACTATTTAACTCAATAATTGCCTCAAATTTGTCACTGACGTGTTTTATCTAGCCTTGCAAAATTCCTAATGTATTTTTTTTTACTTCTAAAGTATTATTTGATGTGTCTATGGAAATAAGAAGTTTTATTTAGTTTCTGCATATGAGAAGTTTGCGACTCATAAAATATGACATAGTAAGATACATACAATAAGTATATAACAGATTCTTTGCTGAATTACACCAGTTTACATAAACAAATTAAAATAATTCTGGTGCGTTGAATAGAACTTTCCGTAAAGCTCTTTTCGTCAAAATTTTAATTAGGTCGGCTATAGCTGTACAATCATTGTGTTGTCACCATTATAGTAGTTTGATAGCCTAGTGTTAAAATGTCTTTAAAATGTCCGTAATTTAAATTTGAATTTCTTATTAAAAGTCATTGGAGTAATAATGTTGCATCTAACATTTTAGAGTGTTAAAAACAGCAAGTAAATTACTTGTTAGTATGTATTCGTTATATTAGTGAAACCTGATGGACTTAATGGCTGACTTTAGATGATACATGTAGGACCTTTTTATTTTGTTGAATTACCCATCGTAAGACGATGGTGTAATATGAGGGACAAATTAGATTTTTTACACAATTGTCAGTGTATTTTCGACCCCCGTAAACCTTTCAACCTCTTTTCCGGGTGTAAGAATATAATATGTCGAAAAAAAGACACTTACACCCTAAAGAAGATACAATTTCCCTTCAAACAAAGCACTTAACATTTCTCAACACCCTCAAAGGCGGTGGATGTAAATAAAAGAAAACAGTCAATGGTTAAACTCGTCTCGCCCAAACAAACTTATCCTTCAACAACAAACAAAATTGCCGCGGAGGGTGAGTCGCTCAAACGTGTCAACAACGGAGGGTAAATAGTTTACCTCGGGGCTTAAGGGTGTTTGCCCCCCTTTTTTGGGGAAAGGGCGGGAGTTCAAAGAAACATAATCTAGTTCTGACTCATCCGTTGATTCGTTTGCAAAGACGATCGAGTGTGTACTTCGTTTTAACAATGGTTTAGGAATAGAGTTAGATTTTTGGGTGTTTTGGAAAAATGAGTTCTGACAGTAGGTAAAGACAATTTGGTGTAGGCCTATATCCTACACTCATATTTGGGTAAAAATACGCACATAGTGGCGTCCCCATCTTAAATAATCGATGGATTGATTGAAAAAAGTTAATAATTTAAAAAGTTGGTCAAAAGTCAGTCGAAGCTACTAAGGGTTGACTTCAATTGATTGTTTGCACTAAGAAAGTTTCTTAAAACTGTTATGTAAATCCTCTTGAAGCGTTCAGTTCTTAAAAAAAATTAAATGATACTTAAAAGAGTTCTATTTTGAAAGGTAGTTCCCTGGTTTGTTTAAACTAAAATTCGTCGTCTTTCTAGAGTTTTATTCAACAAAATCTTAATATTTTTTTATCCTAACTTAACGTTTTAATTTTATTCTCTGTGTAGTTTTTGCGACAATATACGAATTTATCCATCAACAATACCTTAGTTACCTTAAATATTTGCTTCTCAACTATGACCGCACGGGCAAAGTTTCATGCGCATTGTCCCAATAGCGCAAACCATTAATGAAACATAGAGCACTCAAAGCTTTGTACATAAAGATGAAAATCATGAGACAACCCTTCACACCTAGTTTACAAAGCTTTAATTTCAACTCACAAACCATGACTAAGTGTAAAGCAGTGTTTAGCACTTCCATCTGGTCTCATTGTCAAGAGCTCTATAGTGAACCTTAATTTCAAACTATGGTTACTTAGAGTGCTCTCCGTTATGTAAACTAGAACCTTTCAGAATACTGTAGCTGTGAAAGTTATATTCTTGTTATGGATTGGGTTTTGGATCAGTATTACAAGTATTAACTACAAAGTTTTGAGTTACTGTTTGACTATTTTTGTTTTTTTTTCGAACCGGTTTAATACAAGATGAAATTGAGCATATCTTCTGAATAAAACGTTTAGCTACAATATGTTACTATGAATAATGTTTACTATGAAAACGTCTCGAGGTTACATAACCTCATCTAACCTTTAAACTTACTTTAGCTTATCCATGATGACAGTCTAGAAAGTTTGTTTAAAATCTTGCTACAGAAGAAATGTTTAGTATTTTATTGCAACAATTATCCTGCGTTAACTCCTTTGAAAGTATACATTTCCCTGTAAAATATTGATACTTCCCTTGTTTACGGAGTTGAGTAATACCATTGACCTTTGGATAACGTAGATATCCCATATGGACCAGCTGTAGCAATTTCTTTCATTCAAAAAACCTTAGTCAAATGAGCCACACAGTGCTCTACGTTCAAAATGCTTTCTCCTTTGAATTTGTATACTTTTAATAGATTATTGACATATAAAAGGTGCTGTAGCTTGCAATACGCTTACCTTCCAGTTTTCTGAATAGTCAGCAGTTAAAGTCGTTCACATCAGTGCACCCTGTTGGTGGTTAAAATTGAGTCCATTTTCACTCTAAAACAGGTAACATTTTGATGGGGATGGCATGTATTGTTCTATCGGTCGTCAAAGGTATCGTTATAGGAGTTGATGTAAGAAATAGGCTATTTTTCTTCTTCTCAACACAACACGATACCCAAACAGCTGAGCTCACTTGGCATGTTTGTCCACAGGTACGGTGCCAAGGCCTGTTCACAGCAGTGGCGGCGGCCTGTTCACAGTGCGGACAGGTAGTACGGAGGTAATTGAGAGTGAAATGCGACTCTTCCGTGGGTCGTTGAACTAGGCTTGAACGTTCCACGCACGCGCTTCACAGTTGCAGTGCGAAGCGAACGAAACTGGGAAGATGTGTAATTTGTTTTCAACTAAACTTAAAAAGTAATACCTTTATGTGTCACAACAACCTTTTTTGAGAGTTGTTTCACTTGTAAATTACGTTGTCTGTGGTGGGGAAGAACAAAATTCTTTTGGTAGTTTCCTTACGACAATTTTACCTGCTCTAATTCTGGCCTCCTAGGGCGAGGACGTAGGTCAAGAGTTTCTTTGCTACAAGACTGGATCAATAGATCCCTCAAATTTGTCATGAGCGTTGTACAAAAAAGCTAGTCAATTACTCTTTTTGAAATGGGGATTCTGAGTGAGTTTTGAAGTTGATTTCTTAGATAGTTTATCATAACGTTACCACAACCACTACCAAGTGACTTATAAACACAAATGCAGAAGAGTGTGACGACTGCAACGTGTTAAGTTTACTGTTATCTTTGAATGTTCAGCAGTTGGCCTCTTTTTTGCAAGAATGATTCTTTTTACATCCTTTTCAGCCAAAACTGTCAGTTTCACCTATTGATTTTGCAGGATAGTGCTGTTATTGTATATGCCTTTTACATTTTTGTAAGGAAACTGTCCCAATTTCTCGTCTTGTTTTAGAAATGCAACAAGAGTTTGTCCTAAATCGATTGAATAGAATATTTATCTTCATACCACCAATCAACTACTGTAATTACTTACATTCAAATCCTAAAATTTTGTAAAGGCCATGATGTTATCTAGGAAAATAGGTGACTTGATACCCACTAATTGTATTCAGAAAATTGAAGTGTTTCAAGTTTTAATCAGTTTAAAGCCTCAATAAATTTTTATTTCACGTTCCTTTGACTGTAGTCGCATTTTACGAAAAGTTTGAAGACAATAGCTTAATCTTGAGGACGTGTTGGAGGCAATACTGGAAACTCCACTTTGATAGTTCATCGTTGCATTTGTTTTGCTTGTTCGCAAGACAATCCAGGCCATAAACCGATCATTTATAACTGATAACATGTGTTTTCCGCAGCCGTTTTTCCATACGCGACTTCATTCACTAACCTACTCCACTCAGCGCCACTGGTCGTAGGATTATGTAGGCTTATCGCCCACCTTACTAGACGGGTCAAGGTGACCCCTTCGTCAAGTCCCACTCGGCTACATTATCTATATGTAATCAGTTGACGATACTTTTGGTGACTTGGATGCTTCAAAGTTCAGAGAGGGTCTCCAATTTTGGATTTTGGAAGATTCAGTCATAACATTTCCAATTTTAGATGAAAAGATATTCTTTGAAACTACTTGCTTGGTACATTACATGTATGTAATGGAGTTGGAGGGATAGGAAATGCAATAGAATTGAAAAAGAATCATTAACGTTTGTATTTCCAAATAGGAGTAGTTTCATGGATGATTTTCTGGGACAAACTTTCCCACCCAGAAGTACAAGTCCAGATGAAGAATATGAGCTCCACTGCATGGCCAACATGGGAGGTGGTAAGCTGCTCCCCCGTGCCTGGGACGCCAGCCAGTGCGTCGTGCAAAATGCTTGTCTTGACTGTACTCTTCCATTCCTTACCTAATCTCTTAAACCCTTCCTTGCGGGTGTAAGTAAACTGTTCTCCCTTGGCTGTTGCATACATTTGATATACGTTCACTAAACTATTGAGTTACAGACTAGTTAGAGTTCAATTGTGTAATAGAATGTAAGTAATAAGTTGAGGTAACAAATAAATTACAGCAACCCATTCTAGTTTACAAACACTATGCTACAATGATTGTCGTACCACTACGCAAATAGTGCGTTATCAAATTTGGTTTTTGAGCCATGCCACACCGAAAGTACCATGCCCTCGGCGGGAGTTTTGGGATGATTTTTATCACAATTTGTTTTACATAATAATTACATCTTACCTAGGACATGTAAAGTTTCTGTAGCAAACTGTTTTTAGAAATAATTTAATTTTTTTAATAGGGTTGAGACTAAACTATCCACTTTCACTTTTGTTTTCAACGTCATTTTTCGGTACACTACAAAGACTAATTACTTTTTAAATAAAAACATTCATTGGAATACTAAATTTCTTTAATCCAGTTACGAAAACTTCAAAACTAATGACATTTTTTACCTAGGCTTTATAAAACGAGTCCAAATTTACATGGATTGTACAGTTTTGGTTGTTGCAAATTGAAACTGTTTATCAAACAATTACAAATAATGTTTGTTTGTTTACGTCGACAACATAAATAAATATGATAGCAAAAATTAAATTTGCACCGTAAACGTTCTTTTCGCACGGAAAAAAATCATGCATATTTCTGGTGATAACATAAAACGAAAACAATTGATTTTGTGTGGTATGTCTGAGGTAAAACGTCCGTGCGCGGTACTCCCGCGGAAACAACTGATATACTAGAGCACAATCTACCATAATCATGACCCCAACGAAAGCAAATATTCAGTCCAAGCGATAACAAATAGCTGCAAAAGAAAAGCAACAGAACAGTTGTTTGAGAAACCCGAGAAAATCATTAAATTGGAATTAGAATTAAGTAGTGGAAAGGAAACAGTCAATGAAAAAGATATCTCGAAGGTCAGGAAGAATATTTACAATGCGAGAAGAAAATCTTTGCCTCCTCTACCTAAAACTTTACTTCAAACTCAACTGGCGCTGGATAGTATGAACATTGAAACCGGCCGGGGAGAGAACTGTCTATTAGACAACGATAAGTAAAATAAAATTATGATATTGGGAACAGAGAGAAATATAGAAATGCTAAAAGACAGTGACTTTGCTAATGGATGGAACCTTCGACTATTGCTGTGACAATTTCAAGCAGATGTTTACAATTTTTGCAGCGAAGAATGGACACTACATCCCACTTCTGTTTACCCTACTTCCTGATAAGAAGGAAACAACATATGAAGTTCTTTTTAAGAAGATTCAATCTGCAATGGGTGACCACTGTACTTACCTTCGGTTGCAGATTTCATCTGACCCAGAGTTGGTAACTTGTTTACAAATTTCCTTAATGGATCTAAAGTATTATGACCGTACCAACGGTAGTAGGACCGTAGATGCTGTGTTAACAGTTACTGTAAGTACGCGTGTATAACCTTTAATTTTGGTATCCTTAAAGGCAAAATTATTAATAACATTGATAAACACTATTGATTTTTATACCTACAAGATAATGAGTTACTATTATGATATACTCGGTATTTTGTTAAAGAATATTTATATGTGTTTACCCTTTGTGAGTGAGCTGGTGTCATTCCAAGTATGTTTAATAGTGTGCAAGACAAGCCACGGGAGAATGGAGGGAAACAGTACAGGAAGAGAAAAAACTAAGTAAACCTTGCAAGAGAACGTTATTTGAGTGGTGCGATTTCGCGGAAATACTTCGTTCAAATTGCTAAAAATTTCGCAAATTTGCGATTCGCAAAAAAATGACGGACTTCGTTCATGCTTCGTACATGTGACAAACCTTAATCATTTTCAAGAGTTTATTTTGATATTTTACCTACAACCGTTTTTTTAAATGCCGTTACAGTTCAGTTCTTAAAATTAAAAAGTTTCACATAACAGCATTGTTTACTTACATAACATCATAGTTTTAGTTAACTACACGGACAATGTATCAGTTTATTTTAGTTAACTACACGGGAACATTACTTGACCAATGAGGGTCAAGAATTAAGAGAAAAATTAAAATAATTAAAAAAAGTTAAACAATTATTGTAATGCTTTGAACTTTAACTAACCATCTCTTTACCAATTGAAATTTTAACGATAGGTGTATTTAGTGATTGGTACAACGAGTCGTCGCATCTCTGTCAGTGGCATTGAGAGATTATACATAAACGAAAACATAACCTCTTCTGGAAATCGGGTTTAGTGATTATTAGTAATTAAAAACCGGTCGTAGGTAAAGTATTCCAAGAAACTCGAGTAAATAGTATTATTTCTATATTGATACAGTAACTAGTACGTGTTTTTAAAATGAGTTTTTATTTTTTCATTTAGTATTATTGATTATAAAGAGGGTTTAATTATTTTCAAGGGTTTATTATAATGTTTGCTTTGGAAAGTACAGTGTTGATTTTAAATGGATAATATCGATTTTTCTATATTGTTAACTAGTATATTTTATTTTTTATAATGAGCATATTTTTTATAGTGAACAATCAAATGTATGCAACAGCCAAGGGAGAACAGTTTACTCACACCCGCAAGGAAGGGATTAAGAGATTAGGTCAGGAATGGAAGAGTACAGTCAAAACAAGCATTTTGCACGACGCACTCGCTGGCGTCCCAGGCACGGGGGAGCAGCTTACCTACGCCCGGCGAACATTCACTCTCGTGGTATTAACTCTTTCTTCCAGGCATGAAAGTATGCAATTGAAGAAGTCTAATCGTTTGGAACAGACAAGAAATCCTATCGTAGGAAATGAAACCTCCCACCGAGGTAGAATCCTTGCAATTCACATTAATAGTTGGAATACCTTCAAATGTTCAAATATCCTAATTTATTATCACGCATTTACGTTCCTTCTTCGTGCGTTACCTAGGCATACCACTATCACGCCGTAGGAAAATGCGTTAAATTAGAGGGAATTAATATTACAATTCGACTAAACTGTGAGATGAAATAATGGTTGAAGGAAGACATCGCGGACGTTGACTTTAGGAGATGACACTAGAATTCTCATAACAAAATATGAGTCCTAAAACAGTACAGCCCATTCAGATTCCATTGATTCAAATGATGCAAGGTAGCATTTATAGAATGAGTCAGTAAAACTATCCACTTCGAAAACGCTTTGATCTTCTAACCATTAGCATACAAGGTGTGACGTCATCTTTAAAGGACCTCTTTTCAAATGCAAATGGACAGAGGAAGTGACAGGCAGCGCTAATGCGGAGGACAAGGGAAACACAACACCTCTTTTTCTCTCTATCTCTCTCTCTCTCTCGCACTCATTCGAACCACCACATCACGAATGTTCCCTCTCTGTCTGACTCATTTGAAGCATCTCCACGCTCTCACGACTATTTCCAGCGCCGGTTTAGTATGCTAATAAACGCGCAGATTTAATGGTCCTTCGAGCCGGATTGTTTGTTTTCTCTGGATATAAACGCTTACGGCTCCATTATTTGTGATAAGCACTCATCTCGTGACCGGGTCCAGACTTGTCATCGCTGCTAACTAGATACGCTTCGGATAGAGTTTCCGTGGTTAATTTTAGCAGCACCTTTATTACGGTCGTAAAGATGTACAAATATTTACAAAGGTTTAAGGTTTTACACGGGTTTACAGCGCATACTGTGTGTGCGATAGAATCTTAACTACCTGGAACCAAATGTTTATTGGATTTGGTAAATGAATATTCAGGCGAATTCCGCCGCGAATCTTTGAATGCTAATTCTGGTAATTACGTACTCTTCGGGCTGTTTTCAAACCAATCTGCATTCTTACCGCATTTGCGCTTGAAATGGGAGAATCAGTATTATCTGGTTCATTAACATAATTTTTGCCTCTCAAATAAATGCCTTCATAATTCCAATTATGTATTTTACATCTCTTAAGCAGTGAGAGGGATCCAAAAACCGGTTTCAAATTTGGTTAATATAGCAATTAAGGAATCAACAGTCTTGAAATGAATCTTCCAATTATTATTTTGACCTGTAGCAGTTTATACCTCGTGGGTTCCGTAAGGTCAAGATCATGCTCAACCTTCGCCTTGGCGCCTGGACTACGCCCCTCTGGTGATATAGGATCGGATTCCGCCCTAACTTACGACCACCATCTGTCGAACCGCCTCCATTCAGAGGTCGATAGGGAAATAAAGTTATCTGTGTGATGTTTTATATCGTAATATCGACATACTGTACGATATCAGGTACAATGGTGGATAGGAGGATGTTACTTATAGACTTATTTATGTAATGATTACATTTCTTATGTATTACGATGAATTTAATATTCACCGAGATCTTACACTGTCTATGACGAGTACTGATTACTCCATCATAATTAGTATCCCATTTATTACATCAGCCATTTCTTTGTAATTCAATATAAGCACATTATTGGCTGCTTCTTTGACAGCGTAGTCGTTCCTATCAACTTTTATCTTCCTAATTGGTTTCTTATATTTCCTGATGAAAATTTCTAATATTTCATATCTAGCATTGAATTATTTTCCCTAGAACAAACAATACCATAAATATATAATTTTCGGATAGCAAACATTAAAATTAATTAAAATGAACTTTCGTAAATGGTTCAACTCGTGCGTTGCTAAAGTTATACTGCGTTGATAAAGGTGAATTATTTAGTACATTTTTGTTTTTAACAACAAATTTAACGTTATAAAATTATATTTCATAAATTACAAGAATAAGTCAAGTTTACTTATAGCATTTATAAAGGAAGTTGTGTATAAACACGTTTTAGGGAGGGACCTCACATTGTTAAACAGAGAATAAATCTGATATTTTCCATGGAATATTTGAGTAAAAATCCAACCAAGTCAGAAATTCGCTTACAGGTCTGCTGCGGCGGGGGTATCTTAAACTGTCGGCAATATGTGGGTGAAAGCATGTGGGCGTCACCTGACAGGTGTGAACCCGCCAGTATCACAGCTGTTTGCTACACAGCCACTGATAAACAGCTGATGACTTTACTGTGGTTATCAGCTGTTCAGGGTCATCGACTCGTCACCGCTAAACATAATGGCTTTAAGTGTTTAATCCATGGATTTACAAATCCCCGCTAATTGAGTTGTTGCAATAATTCAATTGCAAAGGTTGAGAGTTTTCTTGCATTGTGCAAATATAATAATCACATAATATAATGTAAAGCCTGCTTTTGTGAGTTTCATGTTGATGAAGTCCAAGTACGCAGATATCAACTAAATTGTTTCACTCTCATGAAATGGTAGATTTATGACCATCTGAATTTTTCGGACATAATTGCTAAAGATCAAGCAATAGTTGACTAACATATTGTTAAATCTAGTTAAAAATAATTATGGTACTTAAACTACACGAGAAAAGTATTAAAAATGTCTTTGACAAAAAAGCCATGCTGTAATGTTCCTTAAAAGTGTCTTCTTCGACTTTGAAAGGTTACAAATCGTGTTTAAAAGGTTACGAATAAAGGGTGTTTTTATTCATGATGACGTCACCGTTAAAAGCAAATACGGAGTCTTAAATCAGTGTGGATATTAGTTATTTTTAGTGGCTCTAAAGGACTTTATAAATCCTTGGTATAATGACCCGTTGTAAACCGATGGTAAAGCTAAAATTCAAGATGTAGAAAACCACACAGTAGTTCATAACGTATTTTATATTTAATATGACCTAATGTTCTGTAATTAAAAAGATAAGCTGGATTTTTTAGCAGGTTGAAAGGCTTAAATTATTCTAGTTATAGCAAAGTTTTTGCAGCTTGTAACATTCTCGTAGATCAGCAAACTTGTGTAAGATGTCAACACCCCTTCTGAGGCTCTCAGCTTGTATTTACACAGCTTTATTACCAGTTCAATATTTCATGAGCTCCAAACCCCCCCCCCCCCCCACACCTACCCCTAATCCTCGTCACGCTACCGTGTCTAACCACCCTGACAGCCCGTCGAGTAGCGGTTTCCATTAGAAGTCTTTCGAGTTACACATGTCACATTTTACGTCTGGGATTTAATTTGGAGAGTGTTAACTACGTTGGTGTTTTTGAAAAGTTTTTTGGTGTGTGTGTTGAAAAGGATTATTGCGGGTAACAATTCCTTGTAAAATCGCTTGTTTCACATGATTACTAATCTGATCCTGTCTTACGGTGGAAAGGACATAGGAAATTCATTAGTATACTATTTGGGCATCATAGGAAACATTATAAGCTGAAAATCACAATTTTTAATGCTGGTTAAAAAGGTTACGAGAGAGAAATGATGTTTAAACGCAAAAATATATTAAAAAACAACATTTTGTTCAATTTAATGTAACACTCACGTGGTTAAAGAAGACAATTCATTAAGCTTGAGAATACTTGTAAAAAACATTAGTCTATCCAATGGTATACTTGAAGATTATAAAATGTGAACTTGAACGAACAAATTTTGATGTTTGTACTAGTATTTGTCTAGATTCATACTGTATTTGGTTTACAAGTTAAATAAAATTCTAAGTCATAGGTGTCGAGAGCTTATTCCTGATATAAAAATATGCATACATTTCAATTTCTAATAAAAATCATTATCATGAGCGTATTTTTCAAATACTTAACGTTTTTGTTGTCACCAAATACTCTGAAACTCCATCGTCCTAGTTATTTTGGTCCCTCCAGGCCGGATTGTGAATCCAACTATTGAAGTATCAATCGCTTATTCAAATTCAGTCCCAGTAATATAACACGACATAGATATTTGGTTCTTTTTCAGTCACGTAAAGTGCACCTGGTCTTTATTTAATTGATTCTTTATGTACGTATTCTGGTCCCTTCCGTGCCGGATCCTATACTGAACATTGAAAACTCGGTTTGAGATAGTTTAACTTGTTCTATCTCGCAAGAAACTTGCTATTCTGCTATTTCTCATGTGCCTAGGTTTTTTCAGGACACCGTATCCTTGTATTTTTGGTCCCTCCGGACCGGATTGCGAGCAATTAACTGAGTCATATTCCGGTCGTGATATAACACGACAAGGACATTATAAGACCAGATTGTAGACTGTGTTGACGGAAGTATGATAATAGCTTGTATCTGGCACATCGCCCGCGCCACCGCCATCGCATAGTGCTAGTATAGATACAGGAAGCCGTGTCTAAACATAGATACTCTACCTGTTAGTGAGTCACTGGCTGTAGATCACTCTGTAGACGGTTGAAAATCTAATTGCTTTTAAATAAACTGTACGTAATTTCTCCCATCAGCTTGTCAACTTAACAAGCGGTGGGAGTTACTATATGTGTGAAATCACAAAAATTGCAATATCTTCTAACCCGTAATTTGTACATTGGGGTTTGTAGCGTTGCGTTTAGAGTTAAAAGGACTACAACATACTAAATGTTTATCAAAATCGTGCTAGCATTTATTGGTGAAAATGTGATTGCTTAGTTATGTAAATACCATAAAACATTGGAAAATTCACTTAAAAAAACATATTCTTTATACACTATATTAAAAGGGTTTCCGTATAAACTGAATGTTAAAAGATACACTATAAGTTCATTTTATCATTGACTACTTTGATGATTGGTTACCAAAGTAGACATTAATGTACCAGCTGTCGTCAAACCTTTATTAAAAAGGAACTTAAATGTGTGAGCCAGATACAGAATGTGCTAGTGTTTAAGATTATATTTTCCACTTTTAATTTTTAATTGATGACATAGTTGATGGGTAATAACAGTGGCTATAGCTCACAATAATTCTTTCTATCAGTTTAACTTTGTAATTTTTTTTGTATTTGACAGAAATTAATAATTTACATCAGCACAATCTGTTGGTGGCTCTAATCAACTACGATGATTTTGATTGAAAAAAAGGAAAAAAAACTGGCGACAACTTGACATGGGGATGGGATGTCTAGTTGTATCAGTAAAGATTGTATCTACAGTGTAAAGGGAACGATTTAGTTTAATCCTTTTTCGTATTAAATTTCCCCCCACAACTCTCCAGACCTATATCTGTAGCACTGTGCGTAATAGTGAGTCAGTTACGTCGTAAAACAGCTGGAATGCGCGTATAAATAGCTGCTTAACCCTAAACGCGGGAATAAACAAAAACCCGGGAATTTCAGCGTTTGATGTTGGAGTGACTGATGACTGTATTTATAAAGGGGATCTGGTGAAAGATTTACCCTGTCGAGTTTTTGAACTTGTGATGTTAATTAGCTTACGCTACGTAAACCTCTGGAAATAACGATTCGTCAACGAGATTTCCGTTCAACGTTTGTTTGTTATGACACGTGAGCTCGGTAAAATTGATGAAGAGATTAAGAGGACATTTTTCATACACAAACGGTTTTAATTCAAATTTTTCATTTTGCCGGTAAAATATTCCTTCTTGGGATGCTGCAAGTGCTCTTACTTTTTTATGTCCCACCTTCACGTCCTAGAGTTCTAGTCCGGAACTGCTAACACATTACTTCAGACTAGTGCTAGAGGAGACTTCCGTATCTGTTGTAAAAAAACCGAATGAAAATATCGATCGATGTATCGATTATTTTATTCGATATGTCGTTTGGTTAGTCAGGAACCTAAATAACCAAACGGTATATCGAATGAAACAATGGAACAAAAAATATTCGATATTTTCATTCGGTTATTTTTTACAACATATATACGGAAGTCTACCCTTGCAGCATTATCACATAAAAATCTATAAGTGATTGTCGGGATTTGAACCTGGGACCTCTGGGACCGAACCCCGCTCTAGCACTATAAGGTCCCCGAGGATATGCTGCAAGTAGACATGTCCTCATCGTATCTTAAACCTTTTGTGATTTGTATTTAACGTTTTGAGTTCAATGAAGTTAACTGTTGAACTTACTGTAATGCGTTACAGCAATGATAGTGTTAATTTCTGTTGCTGCACATATTTTGGAAACTACCACTAACAAACGGTAAAAAATGTCAAGCAGTAGTTTCCATACAAATTTGACTATTCAGTTAATATTATCTGTGGGCACATCTGGTTAAATGGCCCAACTTCATGGTACTTTTTTATTAGGTTTTTTTTATTATGTACAAGTTATACTAGGAAAATAACAAAATACTCTTCAACATTTTCACAAGATTTTTACACCTTTGAATCATGACTTCTAACACGTTATCCTAAAACTCAAAAGTTTTGAAACAATCAAATTAAAAATAAGACATTGTTTGGCGGAGATTACAAATAGATTCTTCCTAGAGATTGAGATTAGTAACGGTAAACGTCAACACACACTTGGTGACGCCGAGCTGAAGCGGTTTGACCAAGTAGAGACTTGAGAGGTCCTGTAAAGGCGATGCTTCTTGTGCAACATTCCCGGGTCCTTGAACTTGCACACTTGCGATGATAAACAATCTTACAATGTTATGCTATGGAGGATGGAGTCATTTGACATAGAGAAAATTATCGTTTGAGAGATCTAAGGTGTGCATAGTTTATTCTATGATGAAAAGTGGCCAACAAAAACCTTTATTGAAAATATGTCGAATAATATCGTCGAGACAAATATTTTCACTTAAGTTGTTGGAAAGAAATAAGGTTGCAGTACTTTTACTATGCATTACAATGATTTTAGTACATACGTTTATCTGAATCTTACATGTCATAAAACAAAGCCACACAAAGCATACACAGTATATGCTGAATTGCTATAGGGCTTAAAAAATAATCAGCAAAATTAGGTCGCTGGTTGAATTAAATCCTAATTAAAGGCAAAACAATTATTTTTAATGGTTCTAAACTTGACCTGTGCCCTTGACGTTTGTTTATTTCTGCAAAAGTTTCCTTGTTAAAGTTACTCAGTTTTTAACCACACCGATAATTTCAATCAAACATTCATGTTTCAATTTTATGTAGCTCTAAGTACGTTCTCAAAATGCATAGCTGTCATGCAAACTTATGAAAAGATTGTAACACCTTTTCACCACATACACACACTGTTGACTCTTTTTTCCACTCAAGGATTTAGTTAGGAAAAAAACTGTTTTTCCGCCCTGCTTAATCAAATGGGATTGTTTTACGTACCACTGCACTGTAGTTTATTTATTGTTAGTTTATTTATTGTTGTTGTGTTGTTATTGTTTGTTTTTTGTTTAGTTTGTAAGGCAAAAAATATCGGACGTCACTCGTTCAAAATGTGTAAACACCTATTTTTCGGACTAGTGACGTAATATACTATTTCGGTTCAAACCCCACTCACAATGACATTCAAGAACATTGAATGTGACAGGCGTAAACACAACAAAATAGTTTAATCTCATGTCTTTTCATCCCGAATTAAACTCGGCCCACCTCTGCCACAATCACACACAATTCCCTAACGAACCGTTTGTCCCGTAATGATCCCCAAAACGTCTCTACTCGATTAATGATGTAGTCCCAGATAAATCATTTACGCCGAGCGAGCATTGAGCATCGAGCATAGCGAGCATCGTATCGGTGAGCAGGTGTTTCGATAGATTAATTACTTTAATTAGAGAAACATAACGAAGCGGAACGGTAGGGACGGACAACAGGAGTTGGGAAAGTAACAGTTGAGGGGAATAGGTTTGTCGTGTGTCACCGTTGGAGCCGTTCCGGAGTAATAGGTTACAACGAGGGAATGTATTTGAAGTAATTGCTGGATCGTGAAAAGAAGAAGACTTGGAGAGTAGAAATGTATAAAACTGTCAAGTAACAGTTACAGAGAATAAGTTTGTCGTGTGTCACCGTTGCAGTCGTTTCGGAGTAATAGGTTACAACGGAGTAAGAGAATGTATTTGAAGTAATTGCTGGATAAAAAAGTCGAGAGATGTAGAAAAACTATAACAGAAACTGACCGTACCACCTTTACAGATACTAAACATCAGTTCATTTAGTCGTTCCACAAAAATAAATTTTAACCAAATCACTATAAAAAGTTTACTACCCTACTCCTCTAACGCCCTATGTAGTTCGTTGCTTATTTATTCTGTTAGTAGTGCAACAGGTTATTTCAGTCTTGCTAAAGTTGTAGCACGAATACCTGAACGGAGCCGGTATGGATCGTAAACATAAACAAATGACGCTGTTGGCCCGAAAATAAACATTATTTAACATTGCTTAAATGGAATTGTCGAAATAATATGTACATGCTATTACAGTAGTAAAGGATTCGGACCAGTAACGTTATTTTCCTATGTTTATGATTCATACCGTTTCTGTTCAAGTATTCGTGGGTTTTGCTAATAGTTATACAGTACGTAAAATTTGATTTTTTAGAAGGAACAGTGTAAGTGTTGGTGTTGCTATTTGAAATCGTCGTTTTGTTAGAAAGCATATCGGACGTGTCGAAAAGAGTCCTTTTACGCCCTAGTGATGAAATATACTATAGTTTGCGTTTTCAATTATTGTTTTCTCATTTACTGCTTGGTAAGACAACAATAAACCCATTTAACGATCATTAATTGTTTTGTAATACTGAATACAAATTGAATTTCTCCTGTATTGACACACACATTAGTCATTACTATTACTTACACACACACACGTACACACACTCATTGTCACAACCTTGAAGTGTTGATCAGTCTGTCATTTCACAATTATTTGTCCGTTATATCGGAATGTCGTCATGACTATATCTGTCCTTGTTTTTCCATTAAAGCATGTTATCTTTGTCCTTGTCACTTCGAATGTTGCATAACATTGACAATTGAAATTTATCACGAGTAATATGAGGTTATGTATTGGAAGGATACTATCTTTATATACTTGATTTTGTATGCATAAATAGTAGTTTTGTGACAACGGAGCGAGACGAGAACTCAAGAGATACTATTTGTTTCTTAATATTGAAAACACGTTTTAAATACATTGTTTATTATTTTGGAGATGATTGATCTAAATCATGTTTACCAAGATCGGAGGATGCCTTGATATCTAATTTTTCTTACCGTATGATCGACTAATTAAAGAGAAAAATAATTAGGAAACATAATTTTCACCATACGTTTCATACAATGTATGGTAACATCAATGTGACTATTATCATTTCAACTCGCAAAATGTCAGATTAGAATATCAGTGGGCGTTTTGATATCATGACCGTGTATCCTTCCACCCACTGAGCGGCTGGAGTAAGCCATTTTCAATTCAATACACACACGATTTACAGTGACTAATTGATCTGGAAAAATACAAGTATACATGTTATCCTAGTAAAAGAACTTATGCCTATCCAGTCTGATGTGTGTTACAATTTTTTACGGTTACTTTTAAATTTGTGCAGATGTCAAGTGTCCGCTCCTATTTTAGATTAGGCATTCGTGGGGTTTACTCTTGGCTTAAGGAACAATGGTTTATAAATAGACCGGGTGCAGATATTTCAGAAGATACACTAGTGTAAATGAGAATTAAAACTAAATTCTATTTCTGTAACAACACAACAAGCGTGAAAGATAACAAGAAAGCAAGGCGTTGGCCGTATGTGTACAAAAAAAGAGGGACCAGAAATATAATTCATAGAAAATTAAAATAGATGCCACTCCGAGTTTCCTTTTAATATAGACCAGTTCACCACCAAAAGAATAATCCAACTCCAATAACATGTGTTCTACAAGGGCACGAAAAAAACACAAATAAATTATTGATAAGACAGAAAACTCTAAATCAACATTGAAAGATTATGAATCGAAATAAACAACCTGTAAAGCAAAAGAAAACCCAATCCTTCCCTAAGATCCAATCACAAAATCCAACCTGCAACACAAGAGAACAAAGAAACCAAGACAATTCACAATGAACCAAAAAAAAATACCTAACCAAATTTACACTTATCTACCATACTCGATAACAACATAGGTGTAAATCCAAACAAAAGCAATCCTAAAAACCGATCACAGACATTCTAGGGAACAAAGGAAAGACAATTACCGATAAGACAGAGGAGTCGAAAAACGAAGAAAAGCCGAGAGCAATCAGAAGAAGGCGGAGCCGAAGTTAATTTCATGGTTGTTGGATGGCTTTGTGAGCTTGTGAGCGTGGATGGTCGGAATGGAGTGCATCATTGCATCAAATCTCTCGACTTTCACTGACGGGACAAGGGATCGATCTATAGAGAAAGTGGGAATCTCTGGATTGTCACAATATGAGATTGTGGGGGACAAGGTTACGTAGAGGTGGACCGATTTCTGTGAACAACAATGAAGATCCATCTTAAACAATGATGTAAATTGTGTATGGTAAAATAAACACTTAGCAAGTACCAAAAGACTGAATAATTAAAATATCTTCAGATTTCACAATAGGGGGTGATATGTATGTATTCAGAAAGTTATATTCTGAATCTTACTAATATTATAAATGAGAAAGTTTAGATGTATGTATGTATGTTTGTGACAAGTAAACGCGAAAAATACTGGTCGGATTGGGCTGAAATTTGGCATGATGATAGCTCACATTCCCGATTAACATATAGGCATATTCTTATTTCAAAAATCCTTTCGGGCTCCGCCCCAGTGGCTCTGGAGTTTCCCATGTTAACCTTATGAGAAATGGAATTAATGAATCTTAACAGCTGTTTCAATTAAACAAGTTGGTTCTGTTCTATGATGTTCAATAGCATCAAAGTTACAAGGATTACCAACAGGGAGCAGCACTATTATTTTTTTTAATTTATGACAACAGCTAATTTCCAACCAAAAGGTGAGTGAGCGTAGCAAACGAACTTCAACCTGGAGGCGAGTTAGCGTAGCGAACGAGCTAACCTGAAGGCAAGTGAGCGCAGCGAACGAGCTCCAACCTAAAGGTGAGTGAGCGTAGCGAACGAACTTCAACCAGGACGTGAATGAGCCATGCGAATACTTATGAAGTTAAACGGGGCAAAGCCCGCGGGTACAGCTAGTTTTGAATACATACATAATTTTGAATTCATTTTGAACCACTACAACATCTGTGTATCATGGTATGATCCCCACAAATTTAGACCATGTACCTGTACCATAGATGAAGTAATATTCATCTCTGCTGTACTATAACATTCGCTGTTACAGTCTAATCATCCTTGGATCAGCTAACCTGTTTATATAGAGTTTTTTTGTTTACTATAGCTATCTACTGGCATTTACTTTAATATATTTCAACCAAATACTTTACCAAACAAGTGAATTTCACTGTCTTGATTATTGGATTGGTACATTAAAGTCGACGATATAGACCAACTGCAACCAATTTTGATCCTAGGGTAGCTTTTTGACGCTTCGAAATTAGAACCAGTTTTAATTGGCTGGTTAAAAAAAATCAGTCTTGCTAAATAAAAAACGGCTGATCGTTGTTAGCAAAGCTACATATCCATTTTACCCAGTTATCCTGCGACACTGCATTCCTATTCAGGTAATAATACAAGTGTAGTTATTGTGTGAGAGATTGTAGCAAATTTATCGTTCAATATATCAAACCACAAGGTTACCGCTTCGGTCATGAGAAAGAACATACTCTTTTTAAATTAAATGGTTCGAATCTGAATCCGGATATCATTGACTAGCTTTTACTATTTGATTCTTGATAAAGAAAACAACTTATCGTAGTCGATAACAATGCTGTCGTCTGGATCTCAATCATTCAAGGCTTATAGTTTACACATATTCGCTTAAATTACGCACCATGGCTTGCCGGTGTCGCAAAAAACTTGTTTAGCCTCAAAAACATTGTATATTTTTACAAATGACAATCAACTGATACTAATGATGTATGTGGGGCGGAGACACGGTCTGGTGAACAGTAGGCGTGGTTCATGTCCAGTTAAATGTTTAATTGTTGGTTTGACATGTGATTCATTGTCGCACTCTGTTGAATTCAACGGTCGGTGACATTTTTCTATAACCCAGGAAATGTATTCCAGTTGGGTTGAATCTGATATTGTCTCTTTGTAGAGTTATTTTACACGTTTGGGTCTTTTAATTTCTGTGGTGTTTTAAGTGCCCTGTTTTTTTTCACGAATGGTCACTCTAGTAATTTAATCAGGCTGTTTTATAAACTAGCACTATTTTACTGTTTGTAAGGATTAGGCTCGTAAAATGACTTTACTGGAGGGAGTATAGCGAACAAACCTTTTTGGTTTACTTGATAGATGAATTCATGGGTTAAGTTGAAAATAAAAGAAGGGTGTAAGTGTAAGAAAGAAGTGTAAGGGACACTATATGTGTCTTTAAAAAACACATTTTTTGTCGTTTAGCATGTTACTGTAGACTTTTTAAGAATCTGGCAAAATATATCAAACTTGTTTGTATAACAAGGCATATATTTTATTTGCAATATTTGTAAAATGCTTGTAACAATGTTTATTTGATGCGAAATAAAGAAATTTTGATTTCGATTTTTCCGAACATTTGTTAGGTTAAGCCATAGAGCAAACACATTTCTTTGTGGGTTTTTATCCTTACTTAGCTGTTAAAATTGATTGTAGGACAACCTTTCCCAGGGTCTCCTGGCCAAGGGTCGGTCGTAAAATATTATTGCGGGGGCGGCCAACCTGTCCCAGGGTGCATGAGGATTAGTGCTGGGACAGGTTGGCCGCCCTAGCCAAAATATTTAATGGCTGACCCTAGACTAGTAGAACCTGGGACAGGGGTTGAAAGTAGGTAATCATAAGATACCAGTACTTAACTGAAGCATGCATAAAATTGATATTTCTAGGCTGCAACATAAGCTTCGAATACAAGTAACAATACTTTTAAGGAATATCTTAGCGTTTCCGGGATCAAACAGCAGGACTACAAATCAAACACGGAGAACACAATATGTTGCAGGGACTAAAAAATTAATTGTCAGCTTGCTCATTGCGCTTCTTAACAATCAAGTCATTGTGAAAACCTTGGTAAAGTAGGCCTATATTAAGTTAGTGAATGTAGGCTTTTTCATTTACTTTTAATTTACGAAGAAAGTTAAAAAAATGAGTTTTTAAAATTCCTACGTAATTATTATAGAGAATATTGTAAAATGATGTAGTTTGCTTGTTTATGGATATATTTTGATATATATTTATTGATATATTTTTTACTTGGCAAATTAATTTTTTTACGAGGCTATTAATATTTTACAAAAAACACTTTATTACCCTCCCTGTAGCAAAAAACCTAGGTACTTGTTAATCCTAATGTTATTTAAATAGATTTAATTGAAAATCCTACGAGGCACACGGAAATTAGCTTAGTCTGCAGGTATGCTGCGGCGGGGTATTTATTTGCCACTTAAATTTCATAGGACACAACTTCATAATAGATACGTTATTAACATTTTGCATTTATAAAATTGATAAGTATGACGATTTCATAGGTGTTTTAACAGATTAAGATCTTATGTCAACTTACTAACGATTAACAAAATTTATAATATAGAGGATACGTGAATGTATATTTTACAGAATAACAAGTATGTTGATAATGAAGTAGAAATGTTATGAATATGCACCAAATGTAGCATTTTTTTATAAAATTGGACATAATTGAATAAGCCACTAACAGATTGTGCTACGGCCTATACACCACCTGTCCTTAGTTATTGGAAGTGATATATTTCATTTGATAAAAAAGATGCTATAGCTTACAATAAGTCTTTCAAAACTTCAAGACCTAAATAGCTTGTATTAGGTCTACCGTATAAAAGAGGATAATATGAATAATACGTCTAATATAAAATGTGTTTACAAAATCAATTAAGATAAATTGTCTCATTTCCATACAAGATCTGCATTATCCTATTTTTATGTTAATTTAAAGTTTTAAACGTCATTAGTGCAGTCAAACGTTTTGAACATTACACACGTAAAATAGACTTAATATTTTACTGTGGGACGATAGTTATTTGTGCAACTAGTGAGCAAAGTGAGCAATTGACTCACTCGAGAGAAATCCTTACTTACGAGCTGTAGGCGAGTGAGGAATGGTTTCTCGAGTGAGGCAATTGTACTTTGCACTCGAGTTGCACATTATATTTTTCCTACGGTTACCATAAAACAAATAAATTAGTGAATAAACGTAACATATTTTTACACAGAAGTGACTTTTAATATAACATTTAATGTGAAGTGACAAATACAACAGTACAACAGCTGACCAGCTGATTTACAGCCAGTGCTGCCAACGTATTTCGCGCGCATACAACCTTGTCTGCATGTTACGCGCTCACTATTTCGTGCGTTCACGTTGCAAATCTGGAGTGAGACAAAGTAATTAGAGTGAGACAATGTTAACATTGTCTCACTGATGAGCGAATTAGCCACTTTGCTTTCTCAAATCAGTGAGAGAACATGTACATTGTTAAGTAACTGTAGGAAAAATATATTTAAACACTGTTTAAAGTCATTAATAGCTCACGTTTCTAGTATATTTAGATAATAATTGATTTGACTTTTTGTTCGATGTTTTCCTTTTTCAAATCGCATAAAAAATATCACAAATAAAATCCGTAAACGCTAACAATTCCTTAAGGGAAATAATATTATCTTCCAGTGCATCGCAGTGCAAATGCTAGAAATATAATCCATTGCATCCCCTGTCACCCATCGTCAAACTCGATGATAATCCTGGCAGCAGGGGCGGCCAACCTGTCCTACCCCGACCCCTCATTAGTGATGGGAATGGTTGTCCATCCCTGCAAAACAGGCCAGAAATTCGCAGGTCAATTTTAACCCTGGGAAAGGTTGTCCGTTTCCCGTTAAAATTAAGGCATCTTTCTGTCCGACACAGATAGACTCCGTTATTGTGTTTTCTATTTAATTTCAAAACTTGTTTTAGATTTTAAAACTAACACAAATGAATTGATATATTTGTGAATTATGGCTTGTCCTTAGTATTTTAACAGGAAGACATAGCGCACATTCATTTTACATTTGATGACAATGTAAAAGCTATTTAGTTTAAAAATTCATCAAAATAGTCATGAGATTTCACATTTGGAAGATAATCTCATTTAAAGTCATTGACTAAAGGTTATTGTGAAATAAGGGCAACTCATTATTTATGTATTTACACACAGTTTAGGACCTAACTCGCCTTCTGCCACTCAAAGTTATTGACTGTTATTGGCAATAACTCATTCTTTATGTCTGTGTTTGACTTCGACCGTCTATTAAACTGTTTACTGCTTGGGACGATTGTTGGGGTTGGGAAAAACCATAAATAATGTAAATTGCAATAGATTTGACCTAAATATAACCCTGCCACCTAAATATAACTGCTAAAAGAATTTCAAGTTGTATCATTGCATTTTTATCACACACATTCATTCGTCGGAAGGAAAGTTAATCTCTAAAATTGCGTCTTATAAAATGTGACCAATGAATATTACTACAATATGGGTTGCTTAATGGAGCGGACAGGTGGCTGTGCATTTTTAAAATTATAAAGAAATACTTAGCTTTTTGTGTATTAAGAGCATAATGACTATTTGTGCTCGTAATACACACAAGATTCTTCCTACCATAATTAACTTATTCACAGATTAACTTTTTAGTTGTATATAAAATATCATTTAGGTTATGGTCATTTGTTTACCGGTAACGTACCAGTCACCGAATCCGCGGCTGGGGTTCGTCTAGAAACGCCAACAGTAAAATCAGCTAAGCATGCGGTAATGACCGATTCCCGCTCTAGAGTGTAAAAGAGCAATTTTGCGTACTGTTTGCAGGTTTGCGAGAAAATGAAAGTTTTTGATGTTTCGAAACTGGACTCAGTTGTACTTCGGTGATAAGCCCTCTGGAACTGTTCTATGTTTGTGTTCTCTGCGACTTACATATACAACCCTTATGTATACATTTCACCATGTTTAAATGTGTGTTTTTCACCATGTTTAAATGTGTGTTTTCACCATGTTTAACGTGTCTGTTTGTCCACAGGGCCGGCGCCGGCAGAGACACCGGGGGACGTCTCGTTAAACCTGGTCTAGAACAGGACCTGGGCCTCGACAAGAAGCCACCGACATCCCCCAGGTATGTAGTACGTAGCTCAAGTTTTACTGGAATTACAGGGTGTCCATATGCTGGAAAGTCAATGATAGTCATGGAATGTCATGGGAAACAAATTCTGGTCATTGAAAGTCATGGAAGTAGGCAAAAAGTCATGGAAAGTCATGGAAATCCCCAATGGTGGATGGATTTGAGGGGACATTTCAATGCTACAGTCGGCTGTAACACAGACTATTGTAGTATTTTAAAGATTTTTCACAAATGTACGACAATTAAATTTATTACAGTTGTATTAGTTTATGCGTTTTGAGTTTGTATTAGTTCAATACAATCTGTCCCTACTTTAGCTTGTAATTAGTGGTTAGAGCGCAGGACTCCGGTTCCAGATGTCCCGGGTTAAAATCCCGCCAAATCGCGAATGGGTTTTATGCCGTAACCCCTAGGTCTAGCCTGAAGTACCTAATGTGAAAAACAATCCCGGGCTCGTGCCTAGCGTCCTAGGAAAAAAAACTTTATCTTGTAATTTAATTTAATATTTGTAGGACATTTTTGCAACAGTAGTATGTATCAAAATGGTACAACTATGTTATTACAACTCAAACTGCAATACAAATACTGTTATAATGTTTTAAGCTGTGTTAAGTTAAGCCTTTTCTAACTAAGCTAAATTTTGTTAACACTGTAAACTCAATAAAAATATATAATAAAAAGTATATAGTAAGGAAAAAAGAAGGCGGAGAGAGAACTTGCCAGCTTTTGGGACGGGGAGGCTGGGGTTTTTTCCTTCCTCATTTTTGAATTCCATATTTATGCTAAACATTTAACTCTATTGTTGTCTGTTTAAAAATATTTCAGTATTTTCTGTGAAATAACTTGTCTAGGCAGTATTATTGGAGTGTGTATGTTGTATTATATTTTTCGAGTAAAGTTCGTGAGTCATGGAAATCGGTAAATGGTCATGGATAGCCATGGAAAGTCATGGAAATTAATGACAAATTTTCTGTGAACACCCTGAATTAAATCATAGTAGAGCTGTTATTCAAAAGATGCTGGGTTTTTAACGCTTCCAAAAGTACACTTACTTAGAGAGTGCATAGAGTCGTATACACGGACAAATGAATGTTTATGTATCCAAATTTGTATTTGTTTACGCAACAACGAATTCAAGTTCTATCTCAATTTATGATTTGCTCAGACTTGATTCAGAATTTAAACCTAAGTACAGTAATTCGGAGACTGATTTAGGCCTAAATTGTTTTTTAGAACCTGAACTAAACTTTTCACAGAAGTAGATCGATACATTTAGTTGAAATAGTCGTAATAAAATAATCTGTTGTGATTTAATAATTGTATTTGGTTTAATATCTATTATCATCTTATTGGGTTTACTCTAAACCCACCCATCTACTCTCACAATTAAATTATACTCTGTTCGATAAATGTTGGAAGTTTGAAGAGTGGTTCCTCTACCACTTTTTTTTCTTAATGTTAATGTTAGCTGATCGACGTTTTGACAAACCTCAGATGTTGAGCTATTTGTTTTAAAATTAAAAGGTAAGATCAAGTGGAGAAGATAAGTTTATTCCCTAAAATCGTCTAAATTTTGTAACCGGCGTATAACATATTGTATTTTTTCCAGACAAATCCACCCTATATGCGAAGAGAAGCTGCACTTGGCCTATGAGAGTACAGACACCCCCACGCACCCTGGTGGCGGGCCTTTGTACCCTCTGGCTCCCAACATATGTGTGGAGGGTGGCAGGATCGAGTTCATAAAGTCGCCACCGCCCTGCGACAGCGCTAGTGTCGACCTCAACAATGACGGTGCGAGCCCTACGGAGAAAACTGACATTGCTAAGGTTAGTTGACGAGTTGGCCGCTAGATTGGGGTAGTAGTGTTGTTTATGTGTGTCAGTATTTATTTTGTAAGAATTTTATGTATCTCACTTAGCTATACAAATATTGCGTTATTGAAAACAACCTGAATATTTTTTGACAATCTAGATACAATAATGGAACGTTAAATCAACAAAGTATTATTTTTGGTAACTTTGTTTTCTATATTTTAAATTATTACAAACAAGAATTATATTATAAAAACTAGCTGTTGTACCCGTGCTTAGCAACGGGAAGAGAACACAAAATAGAAACATTTTGATCTTTACATCCGTTAATAAAATAGTTACACATAAGCCTTTTAAAAACCAAATTTAACCTTATGGCCTTTATAGGATAAATGTTGTCATAAATGTAAAAGAAAAATAGTACTGCACCCTGTTGGTAAACCTTGTAACTTTTTAATGCTATTCAATATCATAGAACCAACTTGTGTAGTTGAAACAGCTGAAAAAATGCTTTTATTCCTTTTAAGTATGATTACTCATAAGGTTAACATGGGAAACTCCAGAGCCACTGGGGCGGAGCTCGAAAGGACTTTTGAGATAAGAATGCGTCTATATGTTAATCGGGAATGTGAGCTATTATCATACCAAATTTCAGCCCAATCCGACCAGTATTTTTCGCGTTTTTTTGTCACAAACATACATCCATACATCCAAACTTTATCATTTATAATATTAGTAGGATATATCAAGGGAAAATGCTCTATACACGTTTAACCAAACCAGCAAGGACAACATTTAATTCCAACTGAACATTTCCCTTTGATTTTGTTGATTTATTGAGTGCGATTCGAGTAACATACAATTGCCAACTTTAATCGATTACTTCGAAATAATAACCATCCAAACCCTATTGTGATGATCAATTCTGCATTTTAAATCATAAATGCAGTACTACGATATATCAGTTTAATCTTAGAACTCAGTTCAGAAGAATATTATGCAGTTACAACTGTTTTACAATATATTGTTTTTTAACAGCTACAATAGATTAAACCTTTTTAATTTCGATTCACGCATTCTGTCTTTCGCCTATCCAAAAGAGGGTTTACTAAACATCTGCTATTTATTATAAACTATTTTATTTTTCGGGTAAAAAACGTTAACTTGCATATTGAAGCAACTCGACCCAATCCAACCGTGGTGTCAAAAGCTTGCGTTTAAGATAGTATTGTTACTAATGTAATTTGACATACTAACAAATTAAAATACTATAACAACTACTGTAAAAAAAGAGATGAAAACACAGTGTTTTAATTTTTTTACCAGAGAGCAATTGATATATCCTTTTAAAAGTTTCTCATAAAAATTGTGTATGTCCTCGTAGTGTGGCTACGAAAGGGTTTAAAGGAAAATAAACAAAAAACCTGTTATATTTATTCAACACTAGCAGAGTACCCGTCCTTCGTATGGGGTTGGCATATAAGTTTAAATTGCTTATTGCATTTATACTCAAGCTTTGCGTTTGCAATAAGGGAGGACAAAGTTTGATAAAATTTGCTTCTATAAATTGACGGTATGGTATTACACATCTACCATAGCCATAATGTTCTACCTCTTCGCCTAAACAATAAAGAAAAATAAAGTATTACAAATTTAAAAAATCACAAATAATTCATGACATTAAACACATAAACATAACTGTAAACAATCCTACTTTGACAGTTCTCATTGCGAATCACAGTTTTTTGTTGCTGCTTAGTTCAAATTAGCTGTTTTTCATAAATTAATGCAAAAAAAATATAGTGCTGCACCCTGTTGGTAAATCTTATAACTTTTTAATGCTTTTGTATATAATAGAACCAACTTTTTTAGTTGAAACAGCTGACTAAATTCTTTAATTCCTTTTAAATATGAACTAGAGGTCGTCCAGTGGTCGAAACTCGACCAAAAATATATAATGTACAGACTTCTCTATTTTCACCCCACACTGTAAATAAAACATGTGATTGGCATTTCTTCTATTTGTTTTGATTTTCTGTTTATATTTCGTTGTTATTTCGTCACCAGCATGACAACCCATAAAGCCCATGTTAATTTTATTCAAATTTCAAATTCATTTTTTGTGCTTATTTCTGAGCCTATTTTAATTTTTAAAGGGTTTCTGCACACCTACAGAAAAATATCTTTCTAACGGTATGCGTAGATTTTCCCTGCGATGCACACGAGCTGAGAAAAAAGGTTTTAAAGAAACATGCTTGCCTATTAATATATAGATAGATACTCATAAGGTTAACATGGGGAACTACAGAGCCACTGGGGCGGAGCCCGAAGGGATTTTTGATATAAGAATATGCCTATCTATATGTTAATCGGGAATGTGAGCTATCATCATGCAAAATTTCAGCCCAATCCATCCAGTGGTTTATGCGTGATTGACCTTCAAACACACAAACAAACAAACACACAAACTTTCACATTTATAATATTAGTAAGATAAGACAAGATATAAAACACATAAATATAATTATAACAACACATTGAAGCTGTATGTACTACTTAATGTAAAAGTTAATAGTATAATTAATACTTAATAGTAAATAGTTTTTGCGTCCATCCTGAAAAAGCAGAAACAAATAAGCTAATATGACAAAAACATTTTCTTCCTAACACAGAAAATATATATTTGCTACAATCGCACAATATGTTCTAAATCTATATATTAATCTCGAAGGAAACTCCAGAACGTAACTGACCTTTGAATGGAGAAAGTATTGGAACGATTATTTCGATTTTAGGCTGACATTTCCAGCAACACCATAAGAGGCATTGCGGAGGCATAATTATTACCTGACTTGTATCTGCCGAGTGAAACCAACAACCAAACATGGAGACATGATAATCTTAATGATCCGGACGATATTTGGAATCACCTTAGTTTTTTGTGGTGTTAATTTGTTGGTCACACATTTGAGTATAGATAGAAGTATACGTACTATAACCTTGTATATAATGTAAAAGAACTAATATTAAGCTTGTATGACGAGTTGGATAAGTGGTAGTGCGCGTGGCTTCGGTCCCCGAGGTCTTGGGTTCAAATACAGCCAATCACCTATATATTTTTGCTATGTGATGATGCTAAATATTAGGTGCGGTCTGTGTTAAGCGGATTTAGAATAAAGTCTAGCATCTTAAGATGTGAAGGAAGCACAACAAGTAGAGTAAGGCTGCCTATTATTGATTTCTGTTACATTTTGCAAACGTTAAAGGATTCCAAACGACAAAGGTAATGGTGAAAATTTATGCTCGAAAGTAATTTAACCCGCGAGAAAATCGTTTTTTTAAGCATTGTAATAATCAGTTCGTGTATAGGCCTAGTTTTTATATCATTATCTATCAGTTCCGTAATGTTTTTTGAGATAGTTTTATCCATTACAAATATATTTTTTGACGTGTTTCCGTTATCATTTAAGTATACTTGTTATTGTTCACATCACGGATCAAATTATGAGTTATCCAATGAAACGTATACAAATAAGAAAACTAAATCAATACAAATTATTAGAATTATTGTAAATACGTTCTACCAACATATTCAATAAAATCATCGTAATCCTCTTGAATTGTATATTTTTTACGGGTTTCATTACATTATTTGTTCATTAAGTGCTTGGTAGTTTTATCATTTTACTATAAATAACATTACATTTATCAAATACAATAACAGAGTGATTTGATTTTGCATCGGGGTCTCTTAGGAATAAAGTAATAACATTGATTATATTTAGTCAACTATGGGCTGAAGTCAGTGTTTACATACATAAATTAAACAAGCAAATATTATTAAATTTTTTCATTCCAAAACATGTAATGTTGAAGTGGATTGCCTTGGATAATTAATATTGTCACAGTAAGGTCCTCGAGCTGTAGATGTCAGTCGAGAACAAAGGAATGTCAGAAGAATCTTCCTAATTTGGAATTCGAGAAGACCCGGATATTAAAACTGCCCTTCGTCTTGGAATTGCAACAAAATAATTAGATTTTACAGTTCATGAAATAATTTTTAGTTAAAAGTCTATGACTTTTACTAATGGAAATATAATGATTTAATACAGGAGAGTGTAGATAAAAGAATCGTAACTTGATGGGTTTTTATAGCGATATTCGTTAATACAGAGTTATATTTTTAGTTTATATAGTAAAATGAGAAGTAAATGATGAAATGCTGCAAAATAAAACCATATTGTTAATTGAACGATTTAAATCAGTTGATAATTAATCAGAGTTAAGATTTTTAGTTTTTAAAGTACAATGAGGACATAATTTATTGCTGTGAAATTAAGTATGTCGATTAACAAAGAACAGCTTTAAATCAGTAACAAAAATATATCTAAAATTAAAGTAGAAATACTACTGCTATATATGTACTCAATGGCATAGTTATATAAAATATTGCATTGAATATAATTATTGGTAATCATTATTGGAGGTTTGAAAGTTTTTGCTTTTTCAAGTGACGTTACTGTTTCTATTTAATTTTTGTTACTATCAGTAAAAGCTACAACGAAATAATTTTTTTCTTTTTCATCTGTTAATACTCTAAGGGGGGGGGGATACCAAAAATGTTTGCCTTGTTTAGCTTTTGAATGTAGACATAACAACGAGATCAACAAAAAAAGAAAAATCTAATTTTGTATAATTTTCTACAAAACAAAACAAAAACAAATTAAATCCAGACATAATCTTTGAAGATAAAAAATTTCTTGGTTTAATAATTGATAAAAATCTACCCTGGGACAAACATATTGATCATCTTATAAAAAAAAATTTCTTCCGGAGTATCCGCTTTAAGACAAATGTATAAAGTTTGCTGCGTAAAAACATTAATATCAATATATTATGCCTTAGTCCATTCTAATTTAGCTTATGGAATCAGTATATACGGAGCAACTACATCAAAAAACTTGTTTAATTTGTAAAGGAAAGATTCGGTATAACATCTTTTTACCGATCTTGGAATACTGACTGTTCATGGACTATATATCTTGGAAACTATTTATGAGAAAAATATTACAAAACTCAGGTATCAAACATAGTTAGTCATAATTATAACACTCGTTCTCAAACTCAAATTGATAGACACAATCTAGAATTTTATAAAAAGAAAACGAAATTCACAGAAATAAACTTATGTCTATCTACCAAAAAACACTACTAACTGAAAATGATACAAAAAGTTTGAAAATTATCTGCAATAGTATTTGATTAAATTTGCACCTTATTCTCTTAAAGAGTTTTGGGAGATAGTTTCATGTAAAACATTTTATTTTGCAAGATTTGACTCTATTCCTGTACAATTGTATATGAATAAAGGATATTTTGATTTGATTTGAACACTTATTTATGTCTTAAGTTTTGACAGTTTTCACTGATTCTTTTACGCCTCAAGCCAGATGTATTGAAATTGAGCCAGATCGGTTGTAAGTCATATTGTTACCTGGTTTCAGTTCCACCAATCACCGCTCTGAGTGGTACACGGTTTATGACCAGCTGAGTTTAGTCGTAAACTGCGACAGTCGCCAGATGTCGCTCAGCTGTGCATTAACTCTTCACCCTTACCCTTCTGATAGCTACCTTTGTCACTCCCAAAACCCTTCGAGACTGCTGCAGCATATCTGCATAAAAGTACTTATCATGGTCCCTAATAAACCATTCGAATCCATCATCTTTAGCCAATTACAGGGAAAAAGTAATTCTTTTACCATATTGTTCCCAAAGAAAATTGAAAATCCAATAGCTTTAGCCACATATCTAAAGCTTTATAATTTTTCAACTCCTCCAATAACTTGTACACCATTTTTATACCCTACAATCTTGAAATAACGTTCTCAAGGTATTAAAAATACGGGAATTAAAATATAGGTTGTATATGATTGAGCAAAACTAAATAATTAATTAGTAGGTCATAAATGCGACATCTTTTTCGAAGAGGATTTGGCAAAGACTGGTTTAGGGGTCCTAACCTAAATATATACCTAATATAACCTGCGCCAACCAGAAAGAGAAATAGAGCTGGATAATTATAGGAATGCACTGTGGATGGGAAACTCCCTGGTGTGGATTAACGTCCGCACTAGTGAGTATTACGACTATCCGCAGTACTATCCTGATAATTAGACCAATTCGTATATACCAAGGAAAAAATGTGGTTCGGATTCCACTATAAACTGTAGGTCCCTTAGTTGCCATTAGCTGTTTGGGCTATTAATTAACAGCTGTGTCTAAGGAATGTCGGCCTTAGTCACTAACAAGACTACAAGATCGCGCCACTCATCCTACACTCATCTCCATTCATACTTGGCTTAAAATACCTACATTGTATGGTCGCCATTTCATAAGAAAGTATTAAAGTATTAAAGCTCTCTATTTTTCACCTCTTGAATAAATTTCCCACAGTTACCCTCTGCAGGGAAAAATATAATTTTCCTACCCATATCATACCTTTTCAATGAGTTTTTTTCACAATGAGTCATGATATTTTCTTATCTCCAGTTCAAGTACTTAAATTATATTGAGTTATATATGTTGTTTCATGTGTTCTTGAGTAGGTACAAACATCGATACTCAAGAACACAGGCAATAACAATAACAACAAAGGCAACTTTATAATTGCAGTTTGATGCATCCTTACCATGGATGCATCCTTACACGTTAATCACCCAATCATGCTTAAAGCATGTTAAACAATTGTTTACTTAACAGTTCAAATACTAATTCAGCCTTCAATACGATATTAAAATAAAATAGTATCCATACTTATGCATGCAGTCAGAGAGTTTATTCATGGCCTAACTCAGATGTATAATCTAAATCTTTTTGTGGACTAAATGATTTGTAGTTTTATTAAAGCTAAGTTATCTTTAAAAGTAACCTAATAACGTTATATAACATAGAGTATATAATTAAACTACGATTATTTAGAAACATAATTTTTTTCCTCACCCCATCCCAAAAGTACATTAATTCATTATGACGAGATCCCTGCGACTTGAAAGGCAGTTTTAATATTTGAGCCTCTCGGATTTCAAATTATTCGACGCATTCTTGGGACATGCCTTTGATTTGGACTAAGATGTCTCCAACGCAGCAAATTTGTAGGCAGAACAAAACTCCTATTTGATTCAGATTAAACTAAAAACTGGAGATTGTACGAAATTAGAGGAAAATCCAAAAATGTTGTAAATAATATTTCGTTAGTTTCGAAACCAAAATGTTAAAAATGTTATACTTTTGAAAGAAAGGTTCAATGTTATTACTTTTGTTTCCATTTCGAAAAACACTGAATAAACATCTTGCGATACGATCATATCAAATATTATAAGTTTATGTCTATTGATTTAAAACATTTTGTAAGTTAAGTATATTTTCTCCTGGGTTATCCCCAAGGACAAAAGAATAATTTATGTAGCTTGGTTGTTTAATTGGTTCAGTATTATTATAAAAGTCTACTAATTAATCAATGAATAATGGTAGGGTTTAAATATTTTCCAAAAAGAACACATTGTTTTTCTTATCAGCAAGTCTGCACAATTGAAAGAAAGAATCTTAGTAGACTGCGTAATAATTTTGAAAATCTGCTTGTAAATTTTCATTGAAAAAAGAAAATCTTTGATAAAAGTTCATAAAAGCAACCGTTAATTATTATTGTTGTAGTGATGGTTGCTGAAAGAGGGATGTCTTGAAATAATTCCGCTGAACATTTGCTATGTATATTGGAAAAGATATGTTAGAAACCATGAGAATTGGAATTAAGCTCTAAAATTGTCGGATTTATAGATACTAATTTTAAATCTTTACCACATCAGTGTTAATTGGTAATACACACTTTCTTAATTTAATTCGTTGTTGAGTTGTTAGTTATATGTGTACTACAACAAGTTAAATTTAAAAACCAATATAATTTAACTGAACTATAATAATTGTGTCAAAATTGTAACTTTTACTTTTTTTAAGATAAAAATATGTTTTACCAACTCTATACAATACTCTGTCCCATTATACTCTCCATAATAATGTCGCTCGCTGCATAAAAGAGTCCTTTCTTCAGCACCCAACCAGCTGACGCCCGAACTGACAGCAAGATTTATTCTAAGTATTTAAATGTAGACCGCACAATACATCTGGAGAGAGGTGGTTTAATAAAGCAAAGACATGCAAATGTAGTTTTGTTTGGCGGTCTTTGACCTGATGAAGGTGAAACATGTGTCGGAGGTGAGTATGTGGCTGGCTTTAAAGTTCATAACGAGTGTCAAAGTTGAAAATCTGTTTATGGTTTGTAACTTTAGTTTTTCGTAATTAAATTGTACGGAGGGATGTTTTAAAGAATTGAATAAATATGTTTGTGTGTGTGAATTGAATATGTTTCAACAATATTGAACAAATATTGCATAATAAATTCACAATATTAAAATAATACAAAACAAATGGACTTTATTAAAGGAATAAAGTTTTAAATAAGTAGGCTATTTTCAGTCCGTTCACGCCAGGCTGACAAAATAAAAAAAAAAATAATATAAAATAATCTAGAACATGGAAAGAACATTTACTATGTACAATAAATGTTACCTACCAATTTTAACGTAGAGAAAATAAATAGGGCCTCTAAAGCTTTAAAATGTAAGTACTATATAAGCCAAGTTTTGCCTTGTTTGAAGCAGTTTTTGAAGGAGAGCTAGTTCCAAAATACAACAAAATGCAAAGTTACCAATGTTTTTTTTTAATTATGATAAAAATTTGAATTAGCTAGTAATTAGTTAGCATTAGAACGTTATTTCCATTGGCATTAATATTATTTTGAAATTAGATGGCTAAAAGGAGGTATAATGTCCTAAGATTGATACTTAAACAAGTATGATTTTTATTTCGTTTGATGAATGAATATTTCAAACACCACTTCAACCTTATTCGTCCGCGCAAAGGTTTGAAAGGCGGTTTTAAGATTTAAAGACCTTCTAAGACGCCAGAAGACACGGAAAGTAAACATTTTAACCTGAAGATTAAAAGCAAACAAGACTGCTGGTTGTGGCGAAGTTGAATTCATTAGTCAAAACACAAATAAAGGGACGAACAAACTGTCGAAAAGTTTCAATTTTGTTTGACATTTTGATTTTATTATGCAAATCGTTGTAGGTTTTAATTAATTCCACTCAGTAAGACGTACAGCTGAGGTTGTATTTCTTCTGAAATTTTAATAGCAATGTGTTTTAATTTGGTTGTTTTAATGCAAAATATACTTATTTCCAATTTAAAAATTTTGTGTACACGTGTTTCTTGTAAATTAAAATTTGCATAATTTGAAGAGACTTATGTTGAAGACGATCCCTTTACATTTAAATTACACAAAACTCCTGCATAGTTTTTTAACCTAAACTATCTAGTTTTCTTTAGGTTCATTAACCGTTTGAAGTTATTCAAAGTAGAGTAAATAACAATTAAAACGTAGTAATACTTCTTATACTAAACTAACCGAAATATCCTCAAACAGTTTCCAGCTTATTCTTCAACAACAACGGAAAATCTTATTATCACAGTTCGAATTCATCTGCACAACAGAACTTGTTCATTTCCGCAAAGTCTCATACGTCAGCTGTCTTATTGTTGCACAGCTGACTGATATCAGCTGTTATCACTCAGCTGTTATCAGGCTGTTCCGGTACAAGACGGAAGACGCATGCCTCCATATCTCCATGTCAAACTGTCGACGCATCCTGTACATGTACGCTGTTGGCAATGGAAATTAGTTAACTTGGTGTGGTAAATCATACTACATTACTGATGAGTTCTGTTAAATAATCAACAAAAATATCAAGTAGGCTTTTGTTAGGAAAGTTTAGCGTCTATTTCAATATTCCTTTGGTAAGAATTGGCTGTTTGAAATTGCTATGTATATATTTTATTCATTAAAATAATCAATGTATTAAGTTAAAAGCAAAATAGTTTTTCATGACTCCGCAGAGATAGTAGCTATTTTCGATGACAGCTGATATAAAAGAAAATAATTACTACTCCAGCTTTAATTCAGGACAAGAAAAGCGATCAGCTGATTATTTCTCATGCTATATTTTAATTTTCTCTTGCTCTCCTCAATATGTTGCCCCCGCTAGTCTTTGTTTACACTATTTACTTTATTACAATCAGCTGTTTTTATTGTTCAACAATACAAAAGTGAAGAAAAATATGCATTAGCTCATGTATATTAGATTGTAGTGCGTATTTAATGCTCAATGAGCATAACCACAGCATAACCTTTAACTTCAACTTATAATTTTCACGTTTGTAGGTTTGCTATAACCTTTTTGAGGCCATAGTTAAAATAATGTTAATTTTAACACACTAGTTAGACGGGTTTCACAACAGCATGAAGTATCAAATAAATTTGACAAAATGTATGGTCAAATTGACCTAAACTAATTTGGTTCTCGCAGGAAACTTGTCAACCTCGCGGCGCATATATAGAACGGCCTGCCTCACGATTATAGGAGGACCGGTGGCTCTAGGTGTCGAACGGGACTTGTCCCGACCCTTGTATATAATGTGAACTGCAACGTCCTGAAAAGGATTACTTACACCTCAGAGTCGGCAATTGTTCTCCTTTTTGCTAAGTAAAAATGTTTAACCTAAAACATCAAGCGTCAAAATCTTTATAAATCTTAGCGTCGAAGATCTTTTGAGATTGAATTCTTTAAACAAGCAGAGCCATTGACATGTTTGAGAAGTTAAACGTTTAAGTATGCTTATCAGCGTATACAGTGTTCATATAATAAATGATTATTCAATTTAATCAAACGGCAATTCATTAAATTTGTTTATTCTTTATCCTCAACATGTTATATTTTACTACTGTTTGAGTATAATCCTATCATTTTTTGTTCGTACAAAATGAAATACAATATCTATACAAACAGCCATCTAGACATGCAAGCGATCAAACTAGTTCTAATAATAAACAGAATAAAATTTGTAGCTAAATATTTCTAAGTATTCCTTTTAATTTTCATTGCGCGCAACTGGGATTTGTTTAGAAGTAGTAAGACTAAAATTTTTAAATCATTCTAGGTTTCAACCGTATTTTCTTTCAAACATGTAAAATTTAAAGACTTGATCGTATTTGTTACATGAGTATTAGAGAAACTGATTTTTAATACATCACGAAACCTTCACAATGTACATAAAAGTCTCAAATTAATACATCCACAGAACGGGTTACCCTCGTATGTGGCGTACAGCTTCGTTTCGGATTTGTAGCGCTCGATTTAATTTCGTTGTGCCCAAATGTGGGATTTTGAGAGCTTTTTGTGTTTGGCCAATCACCTGGAAATCGTCCCTGGCTGTGGGATAACTGTTTAATTTCGGGAGACTAGGGTAAAATCGAGTTACTTAATCTGTGGGCGTCGGGATGTGTTTGTTTGTCTCTCGGTTTAAATGTATGGAATCCATTTTTATCGGTGATCTTTGGTGTATTACCAAATAGTGTTAAACTTTAAAATATAATTTTAAAAAATTATCTGCTGAGGGAGGTTATTGAATTCATTTCCACAGTATGCTATGCTGCACGATACTGTACTACAAACAGTTTCCATGTAGTCAGATACCTAGTGTATACAAAGGACTCTAACAATTTGATCTCAGCCACGATATGCTAAGGCCGCTTGGAAATTGGCGAAACAATTAAAGATAATTGGAGTTGAGATCTGTGGCGGGCCAGGTTGTCAAAACTAATGTTGGCAGTTGTGGTCCAGGAACGGTTAACCACTTTAATTGTTTCTGATTGCCAACGCGATTATTCTGCCCTTTTGATTCAACATTTGCCGTCTTATACGTTGGAAAATATGAATGCAATTTGTAACCTAACGTGGCAATTTCGGTTCTTTAATTGATTCTGGCAGTGAATATTCCACCAATAACTGTCTAGGAAATTTCAGAAATTATAAAGCTATTAGTTAGCATCCACGAAAATATGTGTGATTTACCAACTCCCGAGAGAACTTTTGGAAAATATGAATGCTATTTGTAACCTACCGTGGCAATTTTGGTTCTTTAATTGATTCCGACAGTGGTTATTCCAACAATAACTGTCTAGGAAACTTCGGAAATTATCAATTTATCCGATTATATCCACGTTTGTGGCATAGGTGTGGTTTAAAATTGTTTCCAATAGCCTGTGTGGTTATTTCGTCATTTTCATTCAGAATTTACCCTCCGCTACAAGAGGTTTCGGTTAATAACGATATTATTAAAAACAACAATCTTTACAACCTCTTATCTTGAAAAAATGTAATGCAAATGTATTTTTTTATCTCTTGACAGACAGTTTGATTCGATTTGGTTTGAGATCACTAACAGAAAATTTCACCATAATACGAAGCTTTTAATTCAAACTATAAACCCCCCAAATATTACAAAAAATATGGTTGTTCTTAACGAATTCTTAAACGTCAACAATGCTGTGGAAACAGCTGATCCACACAACAATCGAAGTTTTAGAATCACACATTACAAACATCGTTATCTAGGTGTTGAAAATCTTGTTACCGAGCTAAACATATTCCTAAACTACAACAATGCGATAGTATATAAATATCTTAAAAAATATCCATGATTCAATTATCTGACATTTAATCTCACATGAAACATAATTGCAATTTTGACATTTACTAAAAATATTATGATTAAAAGTATTACAATTCATATTTACGAGGTAAGTTCTAAAACGACAACATGTGTTTTCTGATCGGTAGAAACAGCTGATCCAAACAACAATCGAAATATTTTGACCGCCAACTGCGTTTATAATTTATCTCACTACTTGTCAATCCCTCAAATAGATTTCTAACTACCCTCTAACCTGTCAAGTCTTTAAGCCCACACTTCAATCGCCGCGATTACACACACGACATTATCTCGGCCCGACACGTCCAATTTAGGGATGATTTTTCCACCCCCAAATTGGCCAGGGAATATAAATTCAACGCTGTTCTGCATGCAAATTGAATGAACTAAAAATCGCAACTCGGCTTGTATTTGTCACAAGCCTTTACGCCCCGAAATTAAACGGGAGCAGGGGGAGGGTGAATTAATTTAGAAGCTTAAGACCTGCAGATCCCTGATGGCAAAACTTGTGTTTAACTTGGGATGGATTTGGAACTTGGAGATGCACGTGGTAAATGTCATTTGTCATTTTGAGTTTGCTAGGGTATATTTTGTAAACTGTGAAAATGATGTTTTCAAAATGCGTTGCCAAAGTACTCATATTTTCCTAGAGCAATAAAATATCAGCTGGAGTCAAGGAAACCAAGTAAATGTATTTTTTATATAAAAATTTGTAAGCCCAATTTATCCATCAAAATAGTTGCAATTAATAAATGGAACCGTTTTTAAATTTTTTGCGTGTACAAACGTGTCAAGATATACAGACCGTCCCAAAAGTCCCGGACCGGTTTAATATTTTCTAAACGACAACAGATAAACCAATAAGATTTGGTACATCAACACCTAACCTAAAAATCTACTTTTTTAAGGAACTATCAATTTTCTGTCATATCATGGGGACGTCCCGCAAGGAGTCAGAAGGAAATCTTAAATAGAAGCATAGGTTGGCATGTACATCAAATTATAGGTCTTTACTAGCAGAGTATAATGCCGCAAATTTGAACTCAAATGGACATCCGAGCCAATAATGACAGTTGTTCAAAGATTAATTTAATTTGCATTGCTATTATCCGCTTACTCCTCAGGGGGCACAGCCCTAGGAATCGGAAGAAAATTGTTAACGTAAGCATAGGTCGATATGCACATCAAATTAAAGGTCTTCACTAGTAGATTTCAATGCTGTAAATTCAAGCTCAAAAGAACGCCTGAGTAAAAAATGGCAGTCGTTCAAAGATTTAAAATGGCGGATTCAAGAAATCTTTGAACGTCCGCCATTTTGCGCAGGATCAACCTTTTGAAGTGCGGTTTGCGGCCTGACCTATGCTCCTATTTAAGATTTCCTTCTGACTCCTTGCGGGACGTCCCCATGATATGACAGAAAATTCATAGTTCCTTGAAAAAGTAGATTTTTAGGTGTAGTGTTGATGTACCAAATCTTATTGATTTATCTTTAGTCGTTTAGAAAATATTAAACCGGTCCGGGACTTTTGGGACAGTCTGTATATTTATTCATAATGTATACCCTCTACATTTAGGCTAAAGAAAATGAATAGTGCATCAATTAGTATATTGTTGGTAGGGTATTCAATGGATCTAATTAATGGCAACAGGTGTTCGTATTTAATATCAAAACTAGATAGAAACCATTTTCGGAAATATAAAGGTTACGAACCCACGTTTTTCGGGTTGTTAGTTGAGTAACACAAATAATGGTGCAGTATGATGAAAAATATAGTTCTTTAGGCCTACTAAAAAAAAAAATGTTTTTCCCCGTCACTATTTTTTATTATTTATGAAAAAGCGTTCTGAGTTCAAAAATTATAAAAGTGTTTCAACAATAAGAGGGTTTCGTTTCAATATTTTGTTATAAAGTGACATTTTTTGTATTCGTCCCAGGTCTAGGTCCAGCAGTTACACCAAAATGCCTGATCACGTTGGGCATTCCAGTGTAGTTTTAGAGACAAAAACCCTTCAGAACATCATGGGCAGATGAAGCTATAAGGCTGGACCCTAATTAAGATCTGGAGCCGATAACAGGTCCAGTTGCTGCGGGCGACGGGTCGGAAACTACACTGGGCCTGGTGGAAACATTGTTACTGTGCAGTGTATACATGGATCTGGGTGTTTAACATTTATCATTTAATCATTTGTGATCTGTTTGTATTCGCAATTTTTTGCGTCTTTGTCACGAAACGGTCAAAACCGATCTAACATCGATTGCAGACGTAGATACAACTATTAATTGATAATCCAATAAAAAATAATTTTTGGTCCAGAAACTACCTCGCTTGGAATCCAACCACGTTCTTCGGTTTTGAAGGAGAGCTCTGCGACCAATTTTTACGAGTTTATACATTTTACTTGGATTAAAATGTGACAGTAGTAGTTTTTGAATAGTTTTTTCACATTCAAATAATGTAACTTTTGTCCTTGAATTAATGTTTATAATGACTAATATAATGTTTTCTACTACATATTCGTTGATCAACCCAGTAGTAAAACTAGCCGTCTCTTTGGTCAAGTTTTGTCAGTTCACAGGACAAGGATTCAAGGGCTTTCTTTTAATCACAGTGAATTAACTGTTGACGAGAAACAATTTATTCAATGAATCAGCTGTTATTAAACATGCAAATAACTATTGGTGTTAAACGTACAGATTTAAGTACCTAAATTAAATTTGACAAATATTACTACATGAGTGTAATATAATTGTTGAATGACATATTTAATTTCCTTGTTAATGAGTAAAATCAGCTGTTTATTTAAAGGGGTTTTCGTAAGATCAAACCATGAATATTATATACCCATTGATGAAGAGCATCTGAATCCAGTTATAACACAAAAGCTAATAACTTTATTTTTGGCCAACGTTCGAACTTTTGTAGTCTATTCTATTCAAGCCCCTTAATTATTCATCTACATGCTACAGCTTACTTAATTCATAGTACAAATAAATACCCTGTCAATCTGTTAATGCATATCTTATCCTTTTAATAGCCTACCTTGGAGTCGAAACCAAATCAACGTCTAACCAAATGAACGTAGACAACGGGATTCGAACTGAGTGTAAATTGGAAAATCGTTTAATACAAGGAGGGGCGTTTTGAATCAGGAACCCTACTTTGATTACTTCCAGTCGAAGGAGCTTTTATATAACTTGTACTAATGAAGCGTGCGTTTTGCAGATTTCATTTAAAGCTTTGGAAAAAATATTTTAAAATAACTTAGTGAAGCAGTGGTGTTCAATGACAAACACTTGTGTTTAGTTGATAACATTACAAATGAATGTCCACTTATTTACACTAACATTAATATGCAACAACATTGTGTGACATACTTTAATACTAAATACTTTTTGATGAAATAGTGACCATAAAAAGTTGGTATTTTAAGCCAAGTATGAATGGAGATGGGTGTAGGATGAGTGGCGCGATCTTGTAGTCTTGTTAGTGACTAAGGCCGACATATTCCTTAGACACAGCTGTTAACTAATAGACCATACAGCCAATGGCAACTAAGGGACCTACAGTTTATATAATCCGAACCACATTTTTGCCTTGGTACATACGAATTGGTCTAATTATCAGGATAGTACTGCGGATAGTCGTAGTACTCACTCGTGTGGACGTTAATCCACATCAGAGAGTATCGCATCCATAACGCATCCTTATAAATATCCACAATTCGTGACCTTCTAGTAGTTGAGACGCCACCCGTCCCAGTCTAGATTATTCTGTACATTATATCCCAGACAAAATATTTTAGCTTATTCAGAAATGTGTTTTGCCAAGATTACTTTTTAGTTACGATTTAAGGAAAGGATTGAAGATCGAGACCGATGTTAACGCAAGACGATCATCAGTGTTTCCCATTAAAAACTTTTTTAGTCTTTTCTAATGGCAGAAATCAGGTTGGAGAACTCTGATCTAGGTTTTAAACGTTAATTTGACACAAGAGTACACGATTGAAACATTTACAAACTGCAGGGTTTCCAACGTCCGTAGCAATAAACTATCCTCGCAATTAGACGAATCTCGCTTACAAACATAACAGCTGATCGGAGCATCATGTGATCACAGAGCACAGCTGATCAGATAAAGGATAAGATCAAATCAGGGATCTGAGGCGCCGGTTGATGATGGTTTATTGATCAAAAGTGGTTTTGATTGTTGATCGCTGAGCACTAAACACAGGCTAGGAGTGGAACATGCAGACCAGTGCTTGGCTTGTTATGGTAATCTGATAAACAGGGGATTGTTGTAGGGGATTGAAAATTGCGATAAGTGTTATTGTTGGGTTTACCTTAATTGATCTTGTTCTTTTATGTTTAATTTACACACTGCTTATTGTATATATTGACCTCAGTGATCTTTTACATTTTGCAAGAAAACTGTTCAATTGTTACTAAAAGAATTCATCATGGACCAACAATCAAATGACAATTTGGGGGTTTCAAGGTTAAAGAACATTTTCAACTAAAATTTCAACGGGGAAAGTGGAATTCACTTGGTCTGCAGGTTTGCTGCGACGGGGTTATTTCAATAAGAAGGCAGCCACTATTCATAACACTGACATGCTGTTAGGCTAGGTTAGGTGGTTGTTTAGTTTAGTATCATAGGTAAATAATTTGCAAAAACTTCAATTTTACGTACCCATTTATAATTATATACAACATTTTAAAAAGATAAATTTTTTGAAAGTTATCTTTTTTGTTACATTCGTAAACTAAACTAACCTAACCTAACCACCACTGTAATATAGTGGTTGCTCGTTTATTGAAAATACCCCAAATCTTAGCTTTGTACAGAATTGAACCATCGGTCTTAGACCTATCTTAAAACTGAACTATTTAACACAAATCATTTTATTATGTCGAACCCCTGCTAATATTAACACAACCACATAGGTGTGAATGCATTTTTCACCGGATTTAAAATACTATTTCCTAAACCTCGGAGAGTGCAAGATTGTATTATTCGTATTGAGGATTTGTGAGAATTCACTCCATCAAGTGTTGAAGTGAACTGTTCAATACACTGATGAATTGCAGTTCATTGAAGACCCTATTAGTCTTCTCCCGTAGTCAGTCTGTCACTTTGCTGTGTGAAGAACCGTTGATGGATGGAGTTGGAGAGTTTTGCTGCGTTTGGAAGCAATTTCTCTTCATACGTTAAAACACAACTCACAATACGGTAACACATGAACTTAACTAATGTATAATAAACAGATACAAAACAGATTAGGAACGTGTCATATTCTTTTTGTGATACTTGAAACAATGTTTTTATGGTACTCGTACCTAAGAATATTTTAATTGAATAGTAACAGAAATAGGTTGAACAAATTTAAATATTGGCATGTGTTGACTTGTAATACAAAAACCATATCTCGTTGATTTGGTAGGGTAAACGTGTTGATTAGTAGATGCGATAAAAATAATCGGTATTAATTTTAACTTCTCCTGTAGTTAAAGATTTTTTTTCAAGGATTATTTAGTTTTATATACCAATATTATTTGTAATTATTATGGGCCCACTTTCATATGTGTGTGTGAAACTTTCATTACCCTTCTATACTCCTTGTCGTAACAAAGTCGTTAAAAGATTTAAGGAGCAAATAATAATTAAATTTGTTGTATTAACCTAACTTTGTAGACATAAATGTTTTTTTTTAATTTTAATTCTAAATTCAAGTGTTTTGTTTACTTTTATAGTTATATTTATGTTTGATTTAAAATTAGGAAAGAATACCAAATTATTCCGTTGGGTTTTTATGCTTTCTTATTACGCTTTCTATATTTGGTTTCTTGCTATATATTCATTGCCAAAATAATGAACTTGTTTATACTAAATAAGTGCGACAATTTTTAAAATATTACATAGCACCATATCAGAAACTAATCTAGTGGAATTAAAAGATACATAAATATTTTTTATAATACATATCTCAAGTAATGAAAGTACTCAGGCGTATCTGAAAAAGAAATACAAGCTTACTTAAGTAAACACTGTCCAAAACATTTGGCTTGTAATTCACCTAAGTATTTCTTTTTTTCATGTATTTCATTCCAACAAAATACAGGCCAAACCAGATTATTCACACACATGCAATCATCTAAATGAACAAACAAACATCAATCCATTATGCTAATAGTAGTAAGGCTTGACAACAAACTATTAATTAGTACACATTAAACCTTCCCAGTAAACATTAACTATCCAATACAAGCCTGTAGTTCTATAATTTTACAAAGTAATAACTTAGTCTGGCTAATCCACTAACTACTTAAAACCTCTATTTATTTCCGTAGAATTGGAAAGAAATGTAAATATTATGAAGGAAGTGGTTTGAACTTATAATTAGTGCGAACAGTTAAGTATCCAAGTAGGAATTTGAAAAATATGACGTTATTTGTTTACCTTTGGTCAGTTAGTGTTATTTTAATATTGTATGGTATAAATAGTTTCTCGAAATTTCTTAATAGTTTGATGGGATCAGCCATGGTAAGGAAAGGTATTTAATTCTTTTTGTCTATGATATTACACTCCTTAGTCGAAATTTTGTCATCCTTATGGAACAGCTGAAGTCAATTTTATTGTTAGTTATGTACGTCCGACGGTAGAGGTCGTGTTTTGTTTACAATCTGTTCCTTGTTATTTCAGTCATTTAAAACATCATTTAACCAAATATAAGGTTATAATCATAAACAATAACTGGTCTCCTAGTTATATAGCCAAATAGTAAAGCACAAATCATGAAAATAACTCTTAAATAATAGAAACAAAATTTCGTCTACCTCAGCGATCAGTGTGTACGTACATGGACTAGACACAAAAAACAAGCTTTAACATTTACATTGATATGAAAAGTCAAAAAAATTAACGAACGTCAACAGAGTTAAAGTAAAACTATGTAAATTAAAAACTAACTAAAATTTATGCAGATAATACTAAACGTAGTATTAAAATATTCATAGTTTTTTTTTTACTCGTACTGTAGTACTGTAGTAGCACTACGAATAATATACGAATAGTACATAACAATATTCAAATTATTAATATAACGAAGCAAATAGGTTTTCAGTAAATAGGGCATGTTACGAATCAATATCAATATTTTCATATAGGGTCTATATTAAAGCTTTCATTGCTACTTCCATTTTGCACGCTTTTAGCACCCCCTGATTTAGTGCTAAACTGGTATAGTCGAATTTATAATTCATCAAAGGATTAAAGGATTAATTCGTCAAAGTGGTCATACTACCCCTATTTATTGTCCATCAAAGTCTGGATTATTCGATACGATATCGGTTGCTGCATCAATACAAATGAAAGGATGCAGGTTACATTATTGATTACAGGCCTAGTAAAAGCATGGTAATCTGTATTCGTTGGGGGCAATCACCTATGCATTTAATGTTAAAACTTTGTTAAACTATTGCTAATTATTTACCTAATTTTGTTGTGTTGGTGCAGTTTTGTTTTTTATTTGTGTTTCTTTACATTCCAACATCTATCAAACGATATATAAATGGATCTCGCCCCGTTGAATTGCTTGTAAAGGACAACAAATATAATCCAAATAATAACATTTTATTATGTTACTTTCTTTATGCATTGCACGAGTTTTCTTAAAATCAAAAAGACTGTGTATTACTAGTACGATTGTCAGTTGTTGCTAGTTATGAATGAAACTGTAAATCGACAATCTAATATATAAAATTCTCGTGTCACAGTGTTTGTCTGCAAACTCCTCCGGAACGACTTCACCGATCGTTATGAAATTTGGTGTGTAAATTCTGTAGGTATGCGAATCGGACGTAAACTATTTCCCGTTTCGAAATTCTTAAAAGGGCTCCGCCTCAGTGGCTCTGGAGTTTCCCATGTTAACCTTATGAGAAATGGAATTAATGAATCTTAACAGCTGTTTCAATTAAACAAGTTGGTTCTGTTCTATGATGTTCAATAGCATTAAAGTTACAAGGATTACCAACAGGGTGCAGCACTATTATTTCTTTTACATTTATGACAACAGCTAATTTGCAACCAAAAGGTGAGTGAGCGTAGCGAACGAACTTCAACCTGGAGGCGAGTTAGCGTAGCGAACGAGCTCCAACCCAAAGGTGAGTGAGCGTAGCGAACGAACTTCAACCAGGACGTGATTGAGCGATGCGAAGTAGCGAACGAGCTAACCTGAAGGCAAGTGAGCGCAGCGAACGAGCTCCAACCTAAAGGTGAGTGAGCGTAGCGAACGAGCTCCAACCCAAAGGTGAGTGAGCGTAGCGAACGAACTTCAACCAGGACGTGATTGAGCGATGCGAACGAGATCATCTTGGAAATTAAACGTAACGGTACTTTCTTTCCATCGGTCTGTCTTAGGGGAAACCTATAACTTAGGCGATACGAAGTTCGCCGGGTCAGCTAGTTCATTCATAAAAATTCACTAATTAAATAACTTAATCAACAGCTGATTTTTACACTCTATCTAGGTAGTCTATTACGAAAATCGAGAATTGTGATTGGTACCAACATTGACTATCATTCTCCTCGCTTAGCCTTAACTACACTCACTACAATAATTTTAACATGAATCGAAATCGATATTTTAAATTATCCTGACGATAGTCCCCTGTGTCTTATGAATAAGCAAGGCCATTTCCCCCCTAGCACTATGTCTTAACGAATCGTTTTTAACCAATTCAGCTTACCCGTTTAACCAAAAGGAAGTTTGATCAACCTAGTGAATAAATCAGTCCCAATCTGTTACGTAAAGAAATACAATTAAGTGTTTAAGTGGAAGTGAAAAATAGAATTAGCGTAGGGTTGCTTCCCTTCAGATGCGATATTAATATTAATGGCCAATTGGCTGCCTAGGCCCAGTAGATTGGGTAGACTGTCTTGCGTTATAGCTTTGCAGCTTGGGTTTTAACTTCAATTGTTTAAATGGAATGTTTACATTATTATTAATGTGTTGTATGTGTTGTATGTGTCGTATTGTTTGAAGCTTTTTATTCACTGAACTCATGTTTTTAAGTAATAAAAGTATTTTTATCAACACAGGTGCCCTCAAATGGGATTGAACTTTATGTTCGCAAATATTTCATGTTATAACAGGATGAAAAGTTTATTTGCATTACTATAGTTGAATGTAGTGAAAATTCGTATTATATTACATACAATTCCGTTAGAAATATATTTCCACTCATAAAAACGTGATATGGTGCCTAATAGACTGATAATATGAGTAAAACTTTAGGTTTCCTCGTATAATGTTTATGAATTAGAATTAGTAAACAAATGTTTTACTATTGTCTTTATGTTATGATTATTTTCATTTTAATATTGTGATTTTGACTAATTTGTGTGATAAATATCTGGTTTATTAACTATGTTTTTGTTTTTTAGGTGGGTACCGATACACTACTCTGAGGGAAGGTAAGATACATCCAAAAACATGTTTTGTGCTTATAAATCTAAATGATATCTTATATAAGGGACAGTTATTTGAACAATCATATTTTTTGTCGTATTATTTTGAGTGGGAGTTCACTTGACACAAGTAAGAGGGTTCTCACCTGAAACATCTAAACATTTTAGCGAATTTCCCAATAGGGAAGTAAGTTATTACCGTAGGTGGCATGTAAGACCTAGACCCGGGACCGATGTACTTTTTCATTTTGATGTCCCCAGAGGCCAAAAACACCATTCGTTAAAATTTTTATATATGTATATATATAGATTTATATGTGTCCGTGAACGCGGTAACTTGAGTAATTTTTGTCCGATTTTGATGAAATTTTGTTTAAAGGTGTAAAGCAGGATAAACTTGAATGAGTTCGCGAACCAGCATGATCGGACTATGGGAACGGGGGTTTATGGGGGGTTTTATGGGGTAAAAATAGGTTTTCCCCATTTTTTAACCCTAAAAAAAAACACAAAAAATTCACAATTACTTTCCAAACCATTATGTAGAGCTTAAAGAAACAAATAATTTAGTATATTGAAGCGTTATTATGCGCCTAAGGGTTACGGAGAAAATAAAAAAAATGTAATTTTAAAATTCCCATGTTATTCTTATGGAGAATAAGTCAACTAACTGTTGTAGTTTGCTTATTTATGAACATATTTTGATAAAATTTGGAAAATACATTAATTTCTTACTAAACTACAGTACCTATTAACATTTTACATTAAAATATACCTTTTTACCCTCCCTGTTGCAACAAACCTAAGTACTCGTTAAACTAATTCTATTAAATAGGGAATAAATGTGATATATTTAAGGAGACATTTTAGTGTAAATCCAATGAGGCAAATGGAAATTCGCGAAGTCTGCAGGTTTGCTGTGGTGGGGGTATTTTTCAATAATATCTGGACCTACAACTTTTATTGTCCTTTAAACCATTAAGTTAAGTTTAGGTCAACCCCATTGGTGATTGGCAGTATTTGAACTATGAACTTCTGGGCATAAGCTCTGCTCTCCTCCTTCCTATATTTAATTGTGAAGAAGTCAAGAGTTAACGTAAAAATTTTTCATGACAAGTTATTAACAATTCTACTCTTACAGCTTTTGACATATTTAAATTCCGGTTTCAATTTAAATTCCAAAATAAGTCGACAGAGGCAATAAAACGCCGGAAAATCCACCCTCAGACGACCTGTAAATACGTTAAAGGCGAAAACTTAGAAATTACCTCGTAGAAAGTTCTGTTTTGAAACATCGTCGAATAAAGAAGTCTGCTCAAAAGATGGTTTCCTGCTTACATACTTTGTTGGCCTTTGCTCGCTCCTAGATTGCTGTTAACTTTGGTTATGATGTTCTCGCTACTTTTATTACTCCAGCAGATTTAAGATCGTCGTGCCGTGTTTTAAGGTGTTTATTTTATAACTTTTAGAAGGTCTAGAACAATTCTACTTTACTTTCTATTTAGGTTGTATTTTTTCAGTATAATTCTTATTGCTTCTCGGTAAAATCGTATTTGTACAATATCACTTTCTTTTGATTTTTATTAACATGAATGATGCAAGCGTTAAGTAATATTCCCACTAGTGTTTTTCTTCATATGTATCTTTTCTATCAAATATATTTCTAATAATACTTTGAACATTTTTATTTTACTCATGACTACCACAACAACAATTTAATACATTACTGAATAAACTAAATTGTATTTTCACCTTTATACAACTACATTAATTGGAATAAAAATGTTTGAAACATCAATTATTGCAAACAAGATTGAAAATTTTTATCAACATAATCTTTTTTCATGCTTGATAAAACAGTGATACTTTAAGTGACTGTAAATAAGAGTGTTTCATCTCTGGTGGTCGCATATAGAGGGGATTGAATTTTTAGTTCATCAAGACCTTCTCTCCGAGAGTTTCCAGTTCGAATCTTGATAATCACGAAACACAGTTAAGTCATATACGTATGACCTAGAGATTTTAGCCCACCTATTTTTGTATGTTAATTCATCCTGAACGCATGAAAGAGTAAAGGTAATCTCTAGGGTAATCTCTTAAGTAAAAGGTAATCTCTTAGGTAAAAGGTAATCTCTAAAGCTATAATTAGTTGTATTTTACTTTGAAATGTAAACGAAATAACGTCTGAAAATTGACACAGCGATACAAAACGGTTCTTACTAAAACCAACCAGTGAAATCTCAACACTAAATTAGGTCTTACTCCCTCTAAAATAACACAGGCTACTAATACTTGTCCTGAAATTCAAGTATATGTGATATATGTGAGCGTCTTGGAGAACTCGACGAAAGTATTGAAGATTGATCAGATATTTACAAAGTATAAAATACGATAACAAGACCGGATTGCTCTCAGAAGCGAACGTTCGTAAAATGTTTACTGTTATATTCTGCATAAAACTCTCTCACCTCGTCAGCAATATGCGTCATTTGTACGTTGTAACTTGCAGGCTTTTGGAAACAAAGTTTGCAAACGCAGCAAAAAATATCATAGTTTCTACATGGAGGGGTTTTTGAACTTGTATAAACAATTTTAACATTAAATACATTGTTATTTTAGAAAATACTGCAGACATTTTCCTTTATTACTAGTAAAAATAATTTGACATTGTAAAACGTTCAAATAGTTTATTTTTATCAGAAACCCGCTGTCACTAAAATGAAGTTGAAACAAAGAATTCAAATCAGTATTAAAAGGAATATAAATATACTGGTAATGCCTATCTGAAAAAGGGTTGAACGTTTGAAACTGCTAACAGTGGAAAATTAAACTTTTTTACATTTCTAACTATTTGGTACTAGTCGGGCTTTTACTTCTAAATACAAAACGAATTACTGGTACTGTATGTGTTTGTCAAATATATAAAAGAATGTCGGGATTGTTTATTAGAGGTTTGCATTAACATTATTTATGCTTTACAAATTATTATTTTGAAACTATGGGTGCATTTATTGGATATTTTGTTTAAAGTCAAAATTTTGAGATTAAAAGTCAAAATTTTGAGATTAAAGTCAGAATTTACAAACAAAAATGTTACTACATGGCCCTTCTACGCCGTCGTACTTTTTAACATTTCTAACTATTTGGTACCAGTCGGGCTTTTGCTTCCAAATACAAAACGAATTACTGGTATGTGTTTGTAAAATATATGAAAAGATGTTGGGATTGTTGTTCATTCGATGTTTACATTAACGGTAGTATTAATGATTTTCAAATTTGTAAATTGAAATTGTGGGTGCATTTATAGGACGTATCTAACATTTGTTTTCTTCGTATTGTTCTTTACATGTTATAAATAATCCATCTAATACAACTTATGTATGGTTTATCGTTGTAGTCATAGTCAGAAAGTGTCTCTTCCATTCACAAGGACATTAACAATCCACCCCTCGGTCTAATAAGTTTTGTGACGGCCAGAAACATTATTTAGACTAAAAGCTAGCACAAGACATAAAAAAGGCATAAAATAAAAATGAGAACGCTGTTTAAGCCGCTAAAGCCCGGTGGAATTGGAGGGGGAATTTGAATGGCGTGAGACTCCTTGAAAAGGGGGTTAGAGATAATCGTTTTGGAAAGAATACTAAATGATTTATCAACAATTTGATTGCACCGTGACTTAAGCCTCTATTGAGGACTTGTTAGAAGGTGCATTGTCTTTTAAATCTGTTAGTAGAGGTAGTATAAGCTTATGAAAGTCTTTACAAATAATTGGAATCGGTGACTTTAAATAATGAATTATACATAATAAAGAGATATGGTATGTTCATATTGTAGCAGGTTTTCTACTAAAACTATATTGGAATAGCTTTTCCCACTTGTATGTCGATGGAGGGGAACATAACATTATAGTTATAGTTGCTATAGTTTATTAGTTTAGTAGTGCTGTTGCTATAGTTTACAATAAAGTATTTATATTGTGTTTATTATATAAATATACAATCAAAAGTGCTGGTTTACTGCTTTAGCATTACAATTGTACATACCTCGCAGTAGTACAAACGGAAATGCAATCGATCCAAAATTTGTTTTTTTTGTCGAAAAACAATAAATAATTTGCACGTAATAAAATGAAAGCAGTACAAATAGATTAAAATAAATAAATGAAACGTCTAGTTACATAAATGAAAAGACCAATTTGCATTTTAGCCATAGAGTATTCGGGGTTTAAACACTATCAAAATATTGAATGCCAGTTAAATAAAACAGACTACTTTCACAAATGACCTACAAAATGATATGAAGTATTTGCAAAAAAACAAGTTTTACTTGGTAATTCATTCGTTTTATTGACATTTTGTTTATACTGTAGAATATAAAATTACACTGACTTGCAAAGACTCAAGTCAATAACTTGTAATCAGCTATTTACTGTAGCCGTAAACCCCTACGATGGTCTATTAGGAGGTTTTACCATCACTATAAAATTCAAATAGAAGGTAAATTCTATTGGCGAATGGACTTACTGAACTTTGTCGCCCAATAAAGCCTTGATATATGCAGAGACAACTTGACGACTAAACAGTACTTCTATGGAAATCTTCCTTTAAAATCCCAAATTAGTACTCATGGTACTATCAATTGAATAAATAAACATCTCAGCAGAAAACCTTTAGACTAAAGTGCATTTGGGTGATAAGATTTTTAGTTAATTATTCCCTGAAATATATCGGATTAATTTTCAGCGAAAATAACATTAGATTATACGAGTACTTAGGTTTGCTTGGGTTATCTGTACAAACAGGGAAGGCAATAAGATGCGTTTTCTAGTGAAATGTTAATATTTGTGGATAAGCTTATTAAGTTTTTCAAATTTTACCAGAATAAATCCGTAAACAAACAAACTAACCTAGTTAACTTATTATACACAAGCATAACATGTGAGTTTAAATTTACGGTTTTATAGAATTTTCTCCGTAAACATTTAGGCGTATAACTTCACTTTAACATACTAAATTATTGGTTTTATTGAGCTCTACAAAATTGTCTTAAGAGAAATTGCAGTTAAGTATTCATTATCTACTACTCCAGAAAACACCGTTCTCATAGTCCGATCATAACCATTATCGAACTAGTTAAACAATTTGACTTTTACACGTTTGTACCGAATTTCATAAAAAACCCGAAGGCTTGTACTCGAGTTATGCTAACAGACATAGACATATGAATTTTATTCAGTGTTGTATAACATTGCGTTCGTCAATAAACAAAATAAAAAAAATTTTGTTTAGATTGTTTGAACTAAACTTCAGTTTCGGGAAAACACTTTCTTCACTTTACTATTCCGAACTGACTCAATTTTCTGGTTCAACGTTTTAATTTCCGTTTTGTAAGCTTTATAATTTCCCGCTTCCATTTTAGATATTAAGTATTTAAAAAATGTTTCTGTTTTATTACAACTTGCTAATCTTTGAGATGATGCAATCCTAAAGCATGTCATCTATATAAATGCAATATAAGCAGCTTCTCGTATTTAATTTACAAATTAATATGTAGTGATTTCATAAACAATTTAATTTCAGCAGACACTAAGTTCAAGCCTTTGAACATTTTTAAAAGTCAACGTTTATAGATCCCCGTATTTTAAAAGCCCTGACATTTTCTCTTTGCATGAACTGTTTGAGTCTCGCCGACAAAGCAAGTACAATTTTACTAAGGTTCAACGAACGCATAATACACCGTCTTTGAGAAAACACGTTTATTTGAATCTGACTGTTTTATTACAGGTTATTGGCTTATTTTCCTTCAGCAAGGATTTGTAAAGGTAATGTCAAAGCTGAAATTGGATGTGCGTAAAAGTCGTTATACAAGGAAGCATTGAAGCAATGTTTTAATATTTACTTCTGTTTCTATCTTCTATATATATAAAATCCAATGTATGTTTGTTTGTATGTATGTTTGTTTGTTTGTCCTTTATGGACTCCGAAACCGCTCGACAGATTGTAATGCAACTTTCAGGCATTATTAAGCATTATTCAAGGATGGTTTGTGTGAAGTTTGGTGCAGATCCATCAAAAGGGCTCCGCCCCAGTGGCTCTGGAGTTTCTCATGTTAACCTTATGAGTACTCATATTTAAATTTAATTAAAGAATCTTAACAGATGTTCAACTAAGCAATTTGATTCTGTGATGTTCAATTGCATTATAAAGTTAATAAGTTTACCAACAGGGTGCAGCACGATTATATTTTTTTAATTTATGACAACAGCTAATTTGCAACCAAAAGGTGAGTGAGCGTAGCGAACGAACTTCAACCTGGAGGCGAGTTAGCGTAGCGGACGAGCTAACCTGAAGGCAAGTGAGCGCAGCGAACGAGCTCCAACCTAAAGGTGAGTGAGCGTAGCGGACAAACTTCAACCAGGATCTTGAAAATGAACAAGCATTTGACATAAAACCACATTAGGACAGGACGACGTCTGTCGGCCAGCTAGTTTAGAATATTGTTCAATGCCCTGTAAAGTGTCTGTTCAATGCGTCTGTAACGTTGACAAATTTTTTTGGAAATGTTTACTAAAGTTGTATTACGAAATTAATTTCAACAGGTTTGCTTTGCTAATGGTATTTTTCATAGATAACTTTGTGTTATTTAAACATTCAACGCAAGAATAGTGTAGAATAGGGAAAGATTATATGTGTAGCTTTGATACTGATCAAGATCAGCTGTTTCCTAAACCATATATTGATAATTGTCAAAAATATCAAGACCCAGTTTCAAACCATAAACAAGTTAGCCTACGGATTTGACAACGAGCGTACGGCAACTTCAAGATTGACAATCTAGCAAGGGATTTTTCTATCTTCTTCGTTAATGTTGGACCAATATTACAGATCTTTTCGTTTGCAATTAAATTTAAATTTATTTTGAAGTTTTCCACATTTTCGAATGTTATTTCTAAATTACGAAAAAAGAATAGGTTATTATTTTGATAAAAAAAAGTTTAATGATTTTATTTTTTTTTCAAGTAATTATCAATAAATAGTGTACTTTTTGTACGAGTTAATATCGATGGTATCTCTTTTTTGGAGTGCTTTTCTTAAAAAAAAAATCGATTAAGAAATATTGCAGTAAAAACAAATACAAAAAACCCGCAGATAGGTTCGGCGTAGCGCAGAAGCAGCTGCAGAAACGATCAGATGCAATCAGCTGTTCGGCAAAACAGTTTTTCACCGTCAGCTGTTCCACCTGCGATTGTTGTGTTTTTGCTCGTCACTTTACACGGCCACATATCTCGTCTGACATTGAGATACTGGTTTGTACCACAGATGCTGCATTCTTGGGTGATAATGCAGTTTTCGTTTTTTAATTGGTTAGTATTTTGTAGTAAAACTGTAGTTGAACACTTGCTAATTTGTAAAACTTTGCGGTATTCGATTAGAATTTTAATTCTTTAGTAAGGGAAATTTAGGCTTATTAACTATTTATTTTGTAATCGGCAGTTTTTTTCTGATTAATTTCAGTTATGTTCGAAAATGGACCCATGTGTCTTTAATCATTGGTGTTAATTTTAATACTGGACTAATCTACAGCTGGTCATAGTCAATGTCAAAGTTGAACATGCCCTACTCAAACTCCGAGTTAAACTCCGTTCTACTATAATTTTTAACTCATATTTTGGTAAAAAAAATGCCTCTGCTTTAACGTAGTCAAGAAAGTAACTGCCCGAAATTAGTTTGTTGTTAAACTAAAGCTATTCTGTTTTTAAAACTAGGAGTGCTTTAGATTTAAAGGTTTTCACCTACTTTACAATTTAATTTCCAAACAACCTGATATCTTTACGAACAAAGTTTTGTAGTTGGTTTAACATGAATCATTGTTTTGAAAACAATACAATAAGCTTCCAGAATTCAGTTAGTTACTTTAAAGTTTTCCGCATAATAACTACCGCATTAAACAGTTCAGCTTCTTTTTGCTTACGTTCGTTGACATTTTCATAACAATCTGTGCGAACACTTAAAAAAAACCTCTTTTATCTACAATTATGTTTCTGTCCATCTTCTTTTGCACCTGTCTGTACCTTAGATACGTTGAAGCTGACAGTGCTTTTCTTAATCAATTTCTCTTTCAAATTTTCCTTCATCTTCATAACCATTGAGATCAAACCCATTCGAGATTGCCAAAGCTATAATGCCTCCGGTAACTTTCCCTGTCTGGACGAACCCTAAAATACTTTTAAGAATATAAAAGAAAGCAGGGGAATTTTAAGCAGCTTATGTCTTGAATAGAAAGGGGCAACGAATGGAAGTGATTTGCTTAAAAGGACGTGCGTCTTGATGTTGGAAGCTGACGGGATTAATTAATTGGAAATTCAATTAATATTAAGTTTGAAACTAATTAACATTTTAGTTTGTAGAAGGTTATAAATTACATTTGTGAAAAGATAGAGACTGAAGTGTGCTAACCTCCTACAATTCTTTTAATTTTGACGATCTGAATGATAAATATTAGTAATTAAACATGATATTCGATAAAAGACCATGCATGATGCTATATCTTACATTAACCATACTCCCATATTATATTTGTTTTTGTAATGAAATATTTAGGTCAGTTTTAAGGTTTTGTTCTGTCCAATCTTTTATAGTCGTTGTGTGGACACTCAATTTTCTATAAAAATTAACTTTGACTATCAATGGCTTAATTAATTTAGCCATGAGAACTGTCTCAGTATGGGAGATCTCTCTTCACGAAATAAACATAAACGTTTTTAATATTTAAATTTACTGCTGTTACAACTGTATGTTTTTCAAAGACAATTAAAGTTGTTGCCCAATTTATTGCTGTTGTACAACACTACCCTTCCACTGGGTGTCAGAACTATTGTTTATAGGGCAATAATCCCCTATAGACCCAAACAGATGGTCAAGAATGATCCGAGCTGTCGATGGGACTTCAGAAACAGCTGACTTGAAACAGCTGTTGATGTAATCAGCTGTAGCTGTTCGTATTGCATTGAACGGCTGAAGAATTGTAATGTAATAGTTTTTTTGACAGAGGGAATTTTAAAGAGGTATAATAAGCGGGTATTTTTTACGTTTAGAATATTTTACCAAGCAGTTGGAAGTTTCAAGAACTTAAGGAATTACACTATCATAGACAAATCGCAGTTAATTGTACGTTATTCTATAGCAATATTAACCTAAATTAGCATTCATATAAAATATCTGCTGATTCCACAGAACATACATTTTAATTAAATTAATTTCAATCTAAATGATTTAAATAACAGCTTCACATTTTTTCATTTGTGTTAATTCTTATTCATGTCTATCTTCACTTTTGTGATAATAATTTTGTATTGTTCCTTAATTTGTAATATTTTTACGTTAAATATCACTGATCTTTTAAAAATCCATGCGGAGTAAATAGTTAATTAATTAACTGATTGAGTTTAAATATAATTTTAAAATGCAATTTTACTATTCAAGGCGTAATAAAGAAGTGAAAATATAATAAATTAGAAAACATTCAGTATTATTATAATTATAACATAGAGCGATCGTAATTAAATATTTTCATACACTTAATGTATTTGAATATTTTATATGTAGTTTTTAAATAAAGTTATAGCTAAACGTTTTTTCTGGATGCAAATACACTTGAAATAAAACTCCCAAATTAATTTTTTGTAATGTTAAAGTTCAGTTTGCGCTTGTTTTGGAATTTAATTGACAAACATAATTTTAACCTCCGCCACTTAACTGTATGGAAACTAACCCTACATATGCTTACTATTCTCATACTACCTACAAGAGTTTAAATGGTATGACAACCTAATGTGCTGCTGCATCCACAGTGACAAATGGAACAAATTTAGACCCATGTTTAAACAGTCCCAAGAAAAACCACCCCGATCTCTTACAGATGTCGCAGGAACATTAAAGTGATCGTTTAACACTTCTAAACACCTGGGGTTGTATTGGTTTATACTTAGGGATCTTCACTACTTCCGGTCCTATCTTAGGGGGGGGGGGGGGCAGGATGACAGCTGGTAGGGGATGACTTCAGGAGGCACAACCTGGGGATGAAGAGATGCTTGGAGTGAAATTCAAAAGGTTTGTTCATCGGACTTGGTCAACAATGACTTATCTACCTTGTCTGTAGTGTACAAAGTGACAAAGGAGTGTTGTATGTTTCGGTGTTATCCCTATGTAATTTCCAAACACCTTAGATTATATAAAAAATTAATACTCGATCGTGTCGTGAACTTGATTGTGAGACTCAACAATGAAAATTCGCACGTCGTACATAATTCTTCAGATTTTACCTCTAATGAATTTCTTCAAAGGCAGAAAATTTTACCCTTTTAGCTAATTTTTCTATTATTGAATAAGCATTTACCGTAGGTCTCAAGGTATGACCTGGGTTCTATTTATTTTTTCGTGTTGATCACCCTAGAGACAAAGAACACCATCCGTTCATTTATACATTGTATAAACATTTTTTTACAATGTCAAAACCACATACAATGGGAACTCATTCTAACAGTACAACGTATACAGAGTTTTAGTTATTCGAACCAAATATTCAAACAATAATGTTGACAATTTGTAGGCGTAGTGAGTGCGTTTTCACAAAGAGATTATTCCAACAGTACAACGTATTCAAAGAGTTTTAGTTATATGAACCAAATGTTCAAAAAATAATATTCACAATTTGTAGGCGTAGTGACTCCGTTTTCACAAAGAGGTTATTTCAATGTAAATTGACTATGACAAATATTATAAGACATTTTGTAGCTATTTACATGTAACGTATACATTACCACAACCAATGAATTTATGTGAATCTGACCAAAAAAGTGAATATTTCGAAAATCGTGAGTGAAGTGAAAAACAAAGTAGTTCTTAGATATATCTAAACTATGACTAAAAATACACTAATTTACTATATCTTGTATGTAAAATTTCGAATATTTTAATCGTGAAATTCGTTACCTATTTCTCTTTTTGTATTTAATATAAAATAATCGATCTTCCCTTCAAGTACTCAAAGATCAGAGCGCACCCCTTAAGTGAAACGTCTCCATTCAACGCTCCCTCCAATACACGACTCAAAGCAGCTTAAACCATTTTTCTTTTATGTTCTTTTTATGTATTCCAAAAGCACTTCCGGGACGCAATGTTTGCTGATGACAGTAATAAATTTGGGGATTTCAAAAATGAGATTTGTTTGGATTTTTTTTGCGTTTGACAGAAAACGTAAGTGAAAAAGAAGATAGGAGGCACATGTAGAATAATAAACTCTAGGACTTGGTAACACAGTATCATTGAATATCATGGATACGGGTTGATGTATTTAACAAGTAGTAATAAATAATACAGTATTTCATCATCGTTATTTGCATTGTTACGAGTTTTTAAAACACATAAAGACAAGATAAAAACCAGGAATTTTAAATTCCGGTACCTTTTTTTAAATATTTTGTTCTGAAATGGTGACTACACGAATGCCGGCACTTTAAGCCAAGTAGGCTTTGGAGTGTAGGATGAGTGGCGCGATCGTTTAGTATTGTTACTGACTTTGGCCGTCAGGACTGTTAAATTATAGACCAGTGGCAACTAGGGGACCTACAGTTTATAGTGGAATCTGGACCACATTTTTGCCTCGTAGTTTACGAATTAGTCTTATTAATCAGGATAATACTGCGGATAGTAGTACTTACCAGTGTGGAAGGTAATTCACACGAAGGAGTATCGCATAGATAGTGGCTATGGAATGTGTTACCTACAATTCGTGACCATGTAGTAGCTGGATTACAGGACGACGCTACGGTCCCAGTCTAAAATACATGCTTAGATATTTTATATTGTCTCAACCTAAGGAAGAAATACACAAAATCTATTTAGAGAGTGAGTATACTCTGTCTGAGCTCTAGTGGTAAAGCACGGAGTTTCGGTCCCCGAGGTACCGGGATCAAATCCCGCCAATCACCAATGGATATCTAAGTGATAACGCCGCAACCCCTATGTCTAGGCTGAATTAATGTGTAAAACAGTCACGGGCAGAGCATAGATTAAAAACATCATTTTGTTACTCGAATGTTTATTACCTCCCGGCACGTGTCCGTCTCCCCTGGCTTGACAATACTTCTACGCCTCGTATGTCAAAACACGGCCTTGAAATCCAAACTGACAGTCTGCTTTGATGTGAGGGTGTTTGTCTTGGGCTCCAAGCAACTCAAAGCCGTCCAAAATTAGCCCGGCCTCATCACGCCAGACTATGGTTTATTAAAACTGCTGCCCTCTTTTAATCTAAGTGCGTATGTGGACAGAGCAGACAGGGGGATTAGCATGTGAAAGAAGTTCCTTATGAGATTGGGCTGCGATGTCTGTTTGGGGTATATGAGACGAATTTGGTGTCTCAAATACATCATCTCATGTAATACAACCTCGACAAACATATATTGTCATGTATTTGAGACGATGTATTTTAGGTGATGCATCTGTAGGGATGCATTTGGGGGAATGTATTTGCTTAAATTTAAAACAAAGTCATCGAAATTACACACAAAAATCACTTCATTAATAAATACAGGTTTGACCTTTTGTCACTTATTAACTTTTCTCATGGCAACAGACTTAAGTACTCATAGTGAATAGATCTGTCATATGTAATAAGATATTTTAGTGAAAATACTATCAAGAGAGTGAAAATTCGATTAATTAGCCTAGCGTTTACCTGCGAATTTATCAATATTTACTACTTTTATCATAATAATATTTTTATTTTTTACAATGGGCACTAAGCAGCATTAACCATCGTAATAGCTATTTACATTACAAGTGTAGTAAGAGCGTTTTTACATCACGCAGGTGAATGTTGTGCAACGAGCGGAAGCGAGTTGCATAATTCACCTAAGAGATGTAAACACGCTCTTGCGCAACGTGTAACGTACAAGATTTTACCTGACCCGACAATATACATGGGTTTACGTACAATATTTTTCATTATCCATTTCACTCATCGTCTAACAGTAACGTTCTTTTACAAACAAAAGCTAGGTTAGGAAAATACTTTATAGCATGACAGTAACATTCAAGCGCACAGCTGATTTCTAGCGTTGAATGTCGATGCCTCCATAGAGGTATATTTTTTTAAGTTTAGCACTCAATGTTATTTAAATGGGTTTCATTACATCACCGAGTGAGTTTTTTTTCACCTTTACATCACTCGAGAAGTAAGGAAGTTGTATACATCACGCTTGGGATAGGGAATTTTAACATGGTGGGTTAGGTAAAATATATTTTCATTAAAAAAAGAACTATGATAAAAGAAGCGAATTCACGAAAAAGAATCGTAAACCACAAAAAAGACAAAAACCAAGTGCAAACGAAGCAAAATAAATAAATAAATACAACTTCTTATCAACTCCAAGATCCGCGGACATTATGAATACGAAATGTAAATATCCGCAGGTGTAATTATATCCTTGGTCAGCTTAGTGAAGACAGGATAACAAACATACATCTGTCGAGCTGTCAAGGACATGCGGGTGGTCTTGGGTGTACAGGATAATGAATCCTGCAGGAATATGCAAACCGAGGTGTAAACAGGTTTTGGGGATTGGAGGGAATGATATCAGCTGATCGTAAATCGACAGAGATAACAGAGGATTTCATAGAATGGGCAGATGTATCGAACAGATGTGCCAAAGATCATAAGCAACCAATGAATTGGTAAGAGCATTATTGGATAGTAAAAGGTAATAGGTTGTTTGATGGATCGAAATAAAACAAAAAAATGTTTCTACCAGTTTTTTTTTAACGCCTTATAAACGATATATCCGGCATTTTGTTCTTTTGTGTTTTATATTTACATCTTAACAACAATTTAAGACATCCATTGTGCACACATTATTCAATCAAATATACAGAAGTAGATAAAATATATTGGTCCATCACAGAAGTTATAAAATATTTCGTGTGGGGAAATACGATCAACAAACGATACTCCCCGATCTTTACAACGTGGTTAACCATTATACGCGGATCTTGACAATAGGATTGCTTGCAAGTGGGTAAAAACTAAACAATTACATTTCTTACTACCACCACACCCTCCCTTTGTATTAGATCAACCATCTTTCATCCCACCACTTCGCTGACATGTGCGACTGATCCAAAAGTCTTTAGCGGATTGTAATTGTTGCACTTTTTGTGAACACTTCCTAGAAATATTTCCTCGTACTGTTTGAAGCTGTCAACAGTTTTTTTTATGAGTTATTTTTCTTTTACTAACTTAACTCCAATTAAGAATAGTATTCTTTAAAAACTGTATGCTGAAGTAATTAGTGTGTTTTTGATTTAAATTGACTAGTTAAGTTGGTTAACTACATAACGTTAAGCAACTACTGTATATGGAACTACTGTATGAATGAATTCAAGGGGTTTGATTTCAAATATTAGGATAGTTAGGATAAATAAGTGTAACCAATCAAGAATGGAGTAACATAGCTTTATGTTAGTTTCGTGACTACTTTGCTCTCCATACAGTTAGAAGATCACTAGTTCGATCCTGAGAAAAGACAATATCATTTTGAAAGTTAAATTTGACCTGGCCTGATGTAAAAAGCATGTGCCTAAAAAAAACCTGATTTTAACAATGATACATATGGTATCTCATTACAATAAAATACAAATACCCTCTAATAATTAGGTTAAGTACACATTGTTGTGTTCCTGACTTATAATAATAATGAAAATGATTTTCTTCCATCTATGGTTCCTTCCACTAAACACCTTAAATTCACCAATCAATTAAGACAGAACACCTGTTATTTTGGCATGTTAAGGCACGGTCCGGGGTCCGGCTCGCTAGGTGGCCAAGCAGGTGGCGTACGTCTTGCATCTGCCGACAGGGACCACACCGCCGATGTATACAGCCCCCCCCCCCCGTTGGGAGGAAAAGGGGGGTTTTAAAGAGGGGGCTCAAAACGCTGCAAGGTGAATTGGTCCAGCACCTCTGGCCAACGTAATTACCATTATTATATTCAAACACTAATATCAGCCACTGGTAATAGATATTAACTTAATCCACCACGGTGCGTGAAATACCATGATGCATCTGTGGTAAATTGGTAATGTAAGGGTTTAGATTTAGATTTTGTAGCATTGAATGTCTATCGTCGCTGAAATTAATAATAATTGGTTTGTTGATCATTTCATTATTTGTAGATTTTTTTTAATATTTTTTGCTTTGGATTTCCATCGTACAGTCTTGCAAGAAAATCAATCTGTTCTCATTAATTAACCAATATAAAAAGTCAAAAAAACATAATCCGTGTCTTCATATGTTACAATTACTCCCTTTATATCCTGATAATTATTTAAGTACTAGCAGAGTACCTAGCAGAGTGGCCTAGTACTGTAGTTTAAAACTGACTAGAGGTCGTCTAGTGGTCGAAAACTCGACCAAAAATATGTAATGTACAGACTTCTCTAATTTAACCCTACGCTGTAAATAAAACAAGTGATTGGGATTTCTTCCATTTGTTTGGATTCTCTGAAATACAATTAATTATGCATCTGTGGTAAATTGGCAATGGTAATGTTTAGATTTTGTGTTTGGTAGTATTGAATGTGTATCGTAGCTGAAATTAATGATGATTGATTAGTTCACAATTTCATCATCTGTAGATGTTTTGATATGTTTTTGTATTTTTTTCTATGGATTTTTATCCCACAATCTTGCAAGAAACACAACCAAAATCTTTTTCATATTTATTTAAAATAAAAATAAAAAACATATATAATCCGTTTCATCATATGTTTAAATTACTTTCTGCAAATCCTGTTAATGTTTTTAAGTATTGAGTTTTGTTGAAGGTAGGTACATGAGTGTTCTAGAACTGTAGTTCAAAACTGATTATTAAATACATCTTCGTGAACCACTACGATTTACTGGTTGTTTTTTGTGCAAATCGTGATTTAATTTTGTTATATTGCTCTATACTCATTATGATTTAGTTTCAAATAGGTTATTAAGTAGTTGTATAATATTTACGACTCAGCCTATAAAGAGACTGATTACCTTTAACATTAACTACCAATAAGGTGATCGAATTGCCTCTTTGCCCATAAAAGACGCGAATCACAGTTCACGTTTCACTCGTAAAACTGATACGAGCAAAGTTGAGGCGTAAAATCGTAGACACGCGTCTTAATTGGAGGGAAATGTGTGAGAAATTGGAGGGAGATATAGGTATGGCTGGTGCGAATTAAACAGACAATACTGTTGTGACTATAGAGTCAAAGGTGCCTAATCACGTGTGATTTACCAATTTTTATATAGAGTTTCTCTTTGAGTTTCAGTTTAACGGTAGACAACATACAGGGTGTTATTAAATATATAAATCAACCTGTACTATTAAAAGTAAGGAGGGTTTTATTGTTTAGAACAAAATAAACTCATAAGTTGGCAATCCTGATTTCTTTACTTCATTGCCGATCAGCTGATAAGTGTTGTTACTCAGCTGTCTACCCGGTTTGGCGTTATAGTGAATTAAACTCGTTATGGGTTTCTCTATATCGAAATTTTTTTAAGTTTGAGCGCATGATTGAATGCACATGGAGAGAAAATAAGCAAGTTAGTTCTTTACATTTCTTCTATGTGCACAGTTTAAAATTTTAGAAGGACTGCCTACTGTCTCAGGCACTCCCACTCCAAACTACTGTATATCACTATACATTTATCATAATTTAAAAACAAATTGTATACCGAAATAATGCATTACACCCCTTCAAAAAGTGTTAATTTATAATTAAATAATCACACACTAAACATTTTTTCAAACATAAACATGTTATTATGGGTTTTGAAAAGCACTACGACACATAATGCATTCAAAACCACAATAGAATTTGCAAAAGCGTAATGTTAAAGTTTCAAGTGAAAAGTGCAACAATGAGAGTTGCCGCCAAAAATGCCGCCACGCGTACATTTCTGGCGCCAACACTCGAGACCATTGTTTGACTAAAGCTTTGAGCTCTCAATGACATGAAGCATTACCCATTAGAGGAGTCATTCAGTTACACGTGCAGACGAGTTTTATACCTTTCAAGCTTTGTTCTTTATTATAATACGTTTTGTGTTTTGATTTAAATTGAAAGCCTTTGTTATGTGCTTTAATAAAAGGAATCACACCAAACATGCAGTTTTTTTTTTTTTGCTCTATTTGACTTTTTAATGACAGGATCTATGATTCAAAATATTTGTAGTTTGGTTTTAGGCCTAATTTTAATTATTGAAGCAGGTCACTTGGCCAGAGATATAACGACTCCCAAAAGCTTGGTTACAGAAACAAATAACATACGTTCCCTGTGTATTGATATCCATTATAATAAACTGTAAGTAAAACATAATTACAATACCAATTTACGTGGTTTAAAAGTTTAAAATCTTTTGGAATTTGGGATAAACGTTTTTTTGGAGGGGGTTTGAACCTGACGATGCCAGTTTGGATACTGTATAGTTGAATACTGTCCTGGTAACTGCTTTTGAAAAAAAAAATTATCTTTCATTTTAAATTATTTATCCTAGTGTCTCTAGACATTGACTGATATTTTCCGATTTTCATTCATTTCCATTGTATGTATATAATATATAACTTGCACCTCCAAAGTTTAACGCACAAAACGTCCACAGGATGAAAACTGATTCAGATACAGTTATAACTCAAACAGATTTTCCCGTCTGGTAACCTTTAAGAGAGGGTGAAAGTGGAAACGGGACAAACAGAGAGGGAAAGAGATGAGGAAGAGAGACAGCGATAGTGGCGTCACCTGGTATAAATCAATACATATCACCTGTCAGTTAGCATCTTAGACATAAGCGGATCTGCCAAGACGCTCCAGCACTTAAGACTTTAGGCACTTTTACTGCATTACTTTGTACACTTTTTTATAGGACACTTTCTTTGCGTCTGATAAGGAGAGAGACCAAACATATTTGCTCTATTATGATAAAGGTTAGGGCAGGTTAGGTACGATTATGTTAGGTTAGGATGGGTTGGGTTAGGTTAGGTTAGGCTGGGATATGATAGGTTGGTTTAGGTTAGGCTAGGTTAAATCATAACCTAACCTAACCTTACCTAACCAAACCAAACCGTAACCTATCTAGGCTAGGTTTGGTTTGGTTAGGTCAGGTTAGGTGAGGTAAGTCTAGTTTAGGATAGTTTACATCAACTGCATTGCATTATTGAAACTTTTCCCTATTACGATTTGCTATGCAAATGAGGTTGGTGTAATTAAACCTGACCCAACCTAACCTAGCCTAACGTAAGCTAACCTAACCTTAAACTAACCCGACTTAACCTAACTTGCACAGGGTAAAATTGATTATGACCGTCGTATTCTTTTTAAACCCAAAAGGTTTTTTTGAGTGTGGATTAATTTAAATCTCTATGACGTTTGGGAATCAGGTGTTTTTTAACGCAAGTTTTGAGCACTAAAACGCAAAATGTATTAATACTTTAATACTTTCTTATGAAATGGCGACCATACAATGTAGGTATTTTAAGCCAAGTATGAATGGAGATGAGTGTAGGATGAGTGGCGCGATCTTGTAGTCTTGTTAGTGACTAAGGCCGACATTCCTCAGACACAGCTGTTAATTAATAGCCCAAACAGCTAATGGCAACTAAGGGACCTACAGTTTATAGTGGAATCCGAACCACATTTTTTCCTTGGTATATAAGAATTGGTCTAATTATCAGGATAGTACTGCGGATAGTCGTAATACTCACTAGTGCGGACGTTAATCCACACCAGGGAGTATCCCATCCACAGTGCATACCTATAAATATCCACAATCCGTGACCTCCTAGTAGCTGGATTACAGGACGACGCCACCCGTCCCAGTCATTATATTTTAGATAAATACGTCATCACTAGATTTGATCGTATATTGTGTTAATGGATAATGTTATTCCTTAATTTAATCATAGTACTTTCAATATTAACTTCTATGCTCTAAAAGGCTTAAATGTTGTAGAATCTAGAAATGTAAATTCGTTGAACAAAATGCAAATGGTGCGCATTTCGTGTCATGTTTACTTACATTTATTCAACTCAGAGACACGTTGAACAGCTTTTAAAACATCTGTTTCAACAAGGAAAAAATAGTACAAAGTGAATTGTTATGTCACACAGTGTTACTAGATAAACATTGATTTTGGAAAACATATCTGTTTTATAAAATAAAACCCCAAATTATGTTGACCTTATAACCTTACGCTTCTTAATCAAAGCATCTTCAAACGAGTCAGATATGCGATGGTCGGTGACATTTACCCATGTAGCTGCGTTTCTAGAACACCTCGCTCGCTTGGCTCGTCGCTCTCCTTGCATGGCTACATGATATTGATGACTTGTCTACATCACTTGTGAAAAGGTCACTTTAGATTAATGACTGCTTAGTGAGCAAGTGGAATAACGTGAAGTCGTAATAAAGTAAGTAGTAAAAACGGAGTAATATTTGAGAAAGTCATTTATTTGTAAATTAATGTTATGTTGAGAAGGTCGTCACAGTCTCCTTAATTACAGAAGTCCATAATTAGCCATAATACATAATACATGGCATACATATCCATAGTACATAAAGTTCCGAGTAGTCACAGAAGCGACATTGTCCTTGTGCGCGCGTACAGATTGGCCAATGGTTCGAGGGTCTTTTCTAACATACAGATTGACCAAAGGTCTTAATGAGCAGGGACAAAAAATGGGGGAGGAGCTTACAGCAGCGATGACCCGTGTACCATGTAAACAAAATTTTGTTGTAAACTTAAAAAAGTTCAGATGATTGACAACAGAATTCAGCACAAACTATGCAATTTTAAAAGCTATTATAACGAGCTTGTATGCTTTCACGGGATATCCTCCAAACGCGCAAAAGGCACATCTAGAGGATAAGAGCTTTAAATTAGATCCAATATGCCTACAAAAATAAATATTTAGGTATCGATTTGCTGTACACAAAAATCCTTAATTAATTACAAATACATAACTTAAATAAATGCAATATAGAGTTATTATTTTCTTTTAACGGCAACTGGAAATGTTGCTGACCGAATAAGTAATTTAATAACAAATCATTATTTTGTTGAGGATTTTAAGGCAAAATGTTAAGAATTATTTGAAGTTTAGAATTTTAATTTTTGGTTTAGGTGAATGTTGAATAAGTGAGTAGATTTTGATACTCTGTGGTAGAACATTTTATTCGGGTTATTTAACTTCCAATGGAACATATTTTTCTTTTTTTTTAACTTTTGTTAAAATACTACTCTTATAACGAATATTGCTAGATTGGTTTTGTGAACTTAAAAATGAACATTGTGTGCGAAATACTAAGACAGATATTCAAGGTAATTTTCAAACCATGTGTATACACATAAAAACGAGAATGCTTATGCTTTGAATCTTGAAAGAACACTTCCGGACTTTTAAATGGTAACATTATCCTTATTGCTATAACTAGGTCAAACAAACTAACAATTTCGTAACCAACTCGACCTTCCAAAAAATGTACTTTGTGTATACTTGACAAGAAATTTATAGTGAGTTTATAAGCAATTAGTTAGATTTTATAGCTTATTATTTGCATTAGAATACCGCACTGTTTTGTTTAAGCTACAGTTGAATGTAAGAACCTTATTTGTTTACTTAACAGCTTACATAAAACTTTGTGTTTTAAAAAGTAAAATTCGTCTCTTGAGTTTGGCCACCTATGTGACTGGTAAGATTAGAAAAAGTTAACAAACACTTGACTTAAATAGACAAGCTCCTCTGGGGATTGCCCAACTCCGCGCAGTGGTCAAATTTAATCTGAGGAAAAGTTTTATGGCCCCCGAAGGGTTCAGCCCAACTCCGCGCGGTGGTCACTTTTAGTGTCAAGTCCAACTCCGCGCGTTGGCCACTTCTAATATCTACGGTAGTTGTTTTGGAAAAGTTTTTACCAAAAACCAAGGCTACAGCACATTTCCATGGACGTGAGTTGAAGTTTCAAAAAAAGTGTGCTGCTGTTATTAAAATAATACCCCCGCCGCAGCAAAACTGCAGACTAAGCGAACTTCCATTTGCCTGATTGCATTATCAGTAAAATATATCTTTGAAAATATACCATTTATTCCCTATTTAAATAGCATTAGTTTAATGAGTGCACATAGGTTTGCTGCAAGAATCAGGGTAATAAGTGTTTTTGTGAAATGTCAATCGTTAAGTGTAAAATAAATGCATTTCCAAATTTAATCAAAGTACGCTCCTTTTACAGGAAATTACAACAATTTACTTATTCTCCATAAGAATAACATGGGAATTATAAAATTAAAATTTGTTGGCATTTTTTCCGTAACCATTATGGCGCATAATAACACTTCGATATACTAAATTATTTGTCTTTAAGCTCTACAAATTGCTTTTAAAAGAAATTGCAAAAATGTATGCTTTTAGGGTCAAAATTGGGAAAACTCGATTTTTTCCCATAAACCCCAGTTTCCATGGTCCGATCGTGCTGGTTCGTGAATTCGTTCAAATAAATGTAGGTTTAACGTTCATATCAAATTTAATCAAAATTGGATCATTTTTGCTCGAATTATCGTGCTAACGGACATATATATACTTATATGAATTCGAACGGATGGTGTTTTCGGCCTTTGGAACATAAGAGCGAAAAATTAAATCAGTGGGCCCAGGTCTTACCATAATACCTACGGTAATAACTTATTCCCTATATGGGAAATTTGCTAAAACGTTGGTCTGGGTCTGGCTTCAATGAAAATCATCTTCATAGACGTCAAATTCGTTATTTAACAAGACGTAAAAGAAATATTTTAGCTTATTATACAAGCAAAATTATAGATTCACAACAGGAGGTGAAACTTAAAAACCACTATGTAAGAAGTTCAAAAATTCTGTGCGAAGAGTGGATACGTATGAAAGTTTCTGAAATTCACAGTTCAAAATTATTAAAATGCTTATACATCTTATTAACGATTTCATGAGCTTACGTTACACTTGTGTGCTGTGATCACGGATTTTACCTTTTTATACAGCAAATTTGCTGTTATCTCTTTTTATTTAAAAAAAAAAACCTTAGCTCTGCATCTAACAGTGGCTACAATGGACTTTTTAATGATTAACAAAACAACTTAATAATCTCTACCAATAACATTTAACAACGGAAACATTTAAAAATTCTTTTTGTAATCAAATTTAAAGTATAAGTTTGTTTTTGAGGTGTGCCAATAATGTGATTTAGTTTTTCTGGAAAATTAATAAGATATTACTTACCGGTACTGTGATTTTTAAAATATTTACGATCGTAAAATGTTTTACTAAGGTTAATATTGCTTCGCATTTTAAAGCTAATAATTATTGTTTAACTATATTAATTTAAATTTATTATGGTTTGAAATAAGTGTAACTTTGAAAATTTGTAAATGATTTTACCGATTCAATTTTAGTAGACTAATAATTTGTATTTTATTTTTAGTCCAGATATTAAAATTGATTGTTCTTTTTTGTTGTTTTTTGTTTTGTAAATAATATACACGATGTTTATGTTAACGATGATTAATTTGATGCAAATCTGTGTTAGAGGACTCTTATTAATGTTTGATAAAAACCACCAATTTTGGCTCACTTGCCTTGGAATTTTTAACATTTTGTACGTAGAGTAATTAAATATAAAGTCAATTTTGAAGTCTGAAGTTCTATTAAAATTCCTATAATGCTTTAAGTATTGATATAATTTTGTATTGCAAGTCATAAAAAAACATAGACGTTTGTCGGCCGTTTTTTCCAATTTGAGGAGTGTAGCTAACTGTTGTATGAAACAGAGATTACAGCTAATTTGTTATAGCAATCTGCGGTTGTAAACAAAACTAATATTTTTGAACTTGGTACTAAAGTTCAGAGAGCTCATAAGCCCAGTAATATGAATGATTGACTAATGTAGAATTTGGAAAGTATAAATTCACTGTCACTCTTTCTCACGGTAGTGGTTTTTAAGCTTCACCTCCGTTAGGTATATCTTATCCCTTTTCCTTTCCTATAAATGATAAACATAGCGTAAAGTATAACACAATTTCAAAGTTCAAACACCAACTCTCAGCCGTCAGGGCTGTGAGAGCCAAAATTGACCACTGCGCGGAGTTGGACATGTGCCGCGAGGGATCCGAAGTGACCACTGCGCGGAGTTGGACAGTCGGTTTTGACAGATTTCTGACCACTGCGCGGAGTTGGGATAAGCCCGCTCCTCTCCCACACGGGTCATCGCTGCTGTAAGCTCCTCCCCCATTTTTTGTCCCTGCTCATTAGGACCTTTGGTCAATCTGTATGTTAGAAAAGAACCTCGAACCATTGGCCAATCTGTATGTGCCCGTCCTTGTGAAGCCTGATGATGATGGTTCCAGTGTTGAACAGAAACTAGTTGCTTCCGCAACTAATTGGATTACATAAAGTACAGGTATTTAAGCCACTTATATTGTATTTTTGTAATGCGGAGGCTATACACCTTGGAAAATAATGTCATGTTGTTCTTTTGCTGGTTGACCTACGTCTTAGCGACTTGGTAGCTTGGTGAAGTTGACATTGGTACAACGAAATATAGTTCTTGTGGTTAATTTGTGGCAGCCACCATACATTTTAGCCAAAAGTGTTATAAGAACACTGACTTTAAAACGTCAATAGTTTGTAAAACCTCACTAATTAGGACAATTAGGTTTTCGAGTTTGGGGGTTGTTGAGTAATCCAGAACATTGAAATTTGTAATGGGTGACATATTAATACATAACAGACTAATTTTTACATATATGTATTACTTACATGAGTATTTTACATACCTGGGCAGTAAACTTTCTTCAAAGAAATGTCAAATACTCAACAATTAAAACTAAAATGTTCTGAGAAAAAACTTTTTGTATACACCCCGTCAACTGTGGACTGTCAAGTTACTGGGTGTCGAGTTAGTGAGGAGGTACTAATTTAAAACGATACTAAATAAACCCATAAAAGCAATCATACGTTAAACGATGGCAAAAATGAACATTAATTCGTTATCTATCCTAGATAAAAAAAACATATTCTACTTACTATAACACATATATGTATATTCTAACCCTGCAACACCGTCTTCTCACTTATATTCTCACTAATACCGATTAAATGACTTACAAATCCACCCCATATTTAATTCCCCATATTGACACTGACCGGAGCGGCCTAGCAATTTGATAATGTGGTTTTAACATTCCCCACACCCCCGGGCATTAAGTCACCCTATAACTTGTACCGGAAGTGCCTGCTCACGTACGCGGATTCCACCGGAAGTAAGTATCGGTATTAATTGAATGGCTCTTCCCCGCAACCGAAGTGGGCTTTGATGCAAATTTCAGTGACAGGAATTGCCGTTCACCCCTTTACCCGTCATTCCAAACTCAAATTCGCCCTTCGAAACACACAACTTGCGAAGTTGAATGGTGAAGTAAGGGTAGAGTGAAGAGTTGCACTTATGTTGTATTACATTTAACGTGACATTCATTAGATGTCATAGATTATTTCAACAATTCAAAAATATATTTAACTTAGAGGCCGCCAACCTTTTTTTAAAAATAAAAAAAAATAATATAATTGTCTAGGAGTTTCGGTTGTATCGTTCTTATTTTAAAATTCCTGTAACACTTTGCTTAAAGTTCGAATTTAATTATGAAAGTCCATAGCACATTATTCTGCTAATGCAATTTTTGCTAAGCTCTGCCTTTAGTGCTATTGGTAGGCCTACATAGTCAATATTGTTCTTCACTGGTTATTTTTCTAAATTTTTCATAACTAATTAGTTAAACATTTGGTTGGTGTATTAGATCTTTGAGGTGAAAAGAGCCTAGAAAATAACAGGAATAGTACATAAACCTAAAAGCTCGTAAAAAATTTAGAATGCAGTCGAATATGAAAGGACAACAGAAATTTAAAAGATAAATTTAGATTGACAACGTAAATTAAAAATGCAATACAATTTTACACAAAATAAACTTTACAATTAAACAACTTTCATACTTTGTCTCTTATTATTAGAAAATCGTCCAGTTGCTAGTTTTCAGACTGATGTGCATACTCAATTCCTATATTTAAATTTCGATTAATTTTTCCAGTTAAAAGTGCGAGTAAGCATAGAAATTTACACGGACAAAATCCCTGCCAAGTACTGATCAGCTGATCAGCGCCTTCAATAACCTGCTTTATGCAATTTCCGCAACACTTGGCTGTACCTGTTTTGCTTGAGAGCGCCCAACGCCACGCCTCTGTACATTTCATTGGAGTTTTGTGCATGCTAAAATTGCATTTAATTTCTTGTCTACGTATATATTAAATTGTAGTTGCTTTAAAACTAGGGATGAACATGAAAAACATGTTCTACGATTATATTGAAAAAAGCACTTAGTATTGTATTTTCACATATAATTCAAATAATGCATTCAAAAGAATACATTGGAATTAATTATTCCATGAAAAAATATGTTATAAAAGTTTTTACTATATAGACAATAATGAATCTATGTGGATCTGGTTTTGGTATGGTAATAAGGCAGGGCTGCCAACATGAACATGAGCTTATTGTGTCTCTAAAAGGTAACACTCAATAACAAAACACTCTGTAAAAGTCACTTTGAAAAATATAAGTTATTCATCCAATATATAACTTAAACAAATTGTCCCCATCCGCAACTTGGGGTACTTAAATCACTTAGCTTTACCCCAGAGCATATGCATAACCCCTTCACCGCGACATCGGTAGCCGAAACGGCCATTAAAGCATTGGGAGTGAACGGGTTTTGGGGGGATGAAAGTTAACTGCAGGGAAACGGCTTTTATACGAAACTGTTTGGAATTCCACGAAACAACAGTGTAAACCTGTTCAAATACGGTTGTAACAGTGGAATTTGGGATTTAAAGTTTAAAATGGTTTGTTAGTAAGTGTTGAGTTTCAAGGGTATAATTCAATATGGATTGTACACTAGTGGATTTCAACGAATCCTTGTATTTCGTGACAAATTAAACAGCAGTTTAACGTGTAAGAAAGATTATTTTAATATTTGTTATTGTTTATTGTATTCTTAAACTGGAGAAACTCTTTAAACCGTTCTGCGTTTTATGTGTGGAACATATTTCCATTTGTCAGCGTTACACAAGCCTTAATCATAGGCGAATTAATTTTATTGATGTAGAAAACTTTTATATTTTGAAAGAGAAAAATATACAAACGAGTTTACAATTTTCTAATTTTATGAAAAGAAATGGAAAACAGTGTAGCTCGGTTTTGAATTAATTTTATGTTTCGACCAAGTATAATACTTAAGGGCAGTTTTATTATGTGTAGAATTGAAGTACTTCATTCAATTTAAATACAATTAGACCTAAAGTGCATTGTATTATGATTGAATACTATAAAATATCAGTTGATATTAGCATCATACTTTTATGCTGATTGTACCGTTCAAAATCTTACAAGGACCTCTTACAATTTTTCTTGTTGTTTAAGCTCAATTAAACTATAATGTAATGCCGATCTTCTAAAAGGATATGCATCAGTTTATTAGTTTTCAGCTGTTTTGATTTATAAACATATTCAGTTCGACGACGCAATGCTACTCGTAGTCTGCTACAATTGCGTCGCGGCTCCAGACTTTCATTTATTGACGCCATAAAATCGTCTGCCTACTTTTAATCTCTTTGTAGGCTTTGGAGGCACATAGTCGTTTGTGTTCATTGCTGCGACATTCAAAGTTTACACTCTTCCTTTAGTGGTTGGTTATTTTTTAACTAAATTAATTGTTTCTCATTTACAACGCATTAATATTAAATTTGTAATCAATAATTTTTTCGTGTGTACAGATACAGTTGTTTTTCTTGTATTATAAACCAAACCTTAAACCTTAACCCAAACCTTCGTATAGAAACCTTAAAAATAATAGAGGAATTTTAATTTTTGTTGTTTGTTGTTAAGCATTTCGATTCTCTATAAAAAAAAATAAATAAATAAATAAAACCAAAGGTTGTCTGACCATCACATACACATGTTTGTTGCGTGGTTTTGTTTGTTTTTAAGTTTCAATACATTGAAGAAAAAAACTAACTGTGTAATACATTTCTTTAGGTTCTTCGTTATATTATATGGATGAATTAATTTATTTCTTAACACATATACCAAATTACTCAGTGTGATGTGTCAACCACAAATGACTTTTGAATGTAATCATTTTGATAATCGGTAATTTTAACCTACTGTGTGAAATAAATCTAGGCTTGTGTTTTACACCAAGTGACATACATTGAAGATATAAACGGCATCAGCAATATGACTTATATGTTCTTCCATTAGCTTTTCAACACCCCTCAGTAGGCAAGCAGTGGAGGTAGCTATGATATTTTATTGGGAAATACAAAGAGATTAAAATTTTCGCCTATTGGGTCTCATGATTATTGGAGAGTCCAATCGAAATCGATCACCACTTACCATCTTGTATATGTATTTACCGTCTTGTGAGTAAACTGTTCAAGTGTAAATATATTATTACAATTGTTATTTGACGTATTTTTGTAGTTTCAGGGAATTTAATAACACGTGTACGATGCTGATCAAGAAGTTATTTAACTTTTGAACCATAATTTTTACAGCATGTGGGTTGTTTAGAGTTAAGAGGTTTATAATGTACTAAACTTATTAATAAATTCTCCATATAATATGTATACGGGGAGAAAGGAAATACGAATTTTCTCAAAGCTAAATTTTCGTTTCAGGAATGCCTGGAGGCCCGAATCCAACAGTTGGAGGCAGAGCTGGAAGAAGAAAGGAAATCTTCCCAGAGAGAGAAACTGTTGGTGACCAAACTACAAAGGCAGCTTGCAAGGGTGAGTGTTTTAAATTTTCATGTAAACATTAAGTTAAAGATAAATGTCCTTCATAGGTGAGAATAACGATAATAGAAAGGGACCTTATTAAGCTGGGTTTTCCTAGGCGCGGAAGCGAAGAGCGGAGAGAGCCCTTCTAGGAAAACAGTAACATTAAATTACCTAAGACAAGTGGAGTCCGCTCTCCGCGTTCCTCTCTCCGTTCTCCACTTCCGCGCCTAGGAAAACCCGGCTTTAAGGAGAATACCCTTTTTTGACGCTAACCACAATTACAATATGAATATTTAACCTTTGAAAGTCGGATGACATAAAATACTACGAGTTGTAGACCTTTTTTACCCTAGTGTAAAAACTTTAGGTTTTTTCGTAGCTAAGAACCCAATAAACATAGGGCATTAACGGTGATTATACCATTTTCTCTTATTTAAGGGAGGAATTAACTAAATCTAATAAACTAGACAGTAATGTTTTTTTGGGTATAATCGATACTCGATTATAGAGTCACGATAATCATTCAAGCATTTCAACTCATTATTAGATTATTATGATGAGCTAGCTGCTCTAGCGGTAGAGAGCGGGATTTCGGGTTAACGTGTTTCGGGTTCAAAACCTGCTAATAACCAATGTATTTCTAATTGGTAGCTGCAAACCTCTAGGCCTATCCTGAAGTAATGTGAACACAGTTCAGGACTAGATCTTAACGTCCTACAATTTGACGGCGAGACAATAAAATAACATGAAAACTAATTATGGAATTAAAAAAAAATGTACACATTTACTTATAACCATTCCAAATCCCAAACACCACTCATACCACACCTCTGTCACTAAAACGCGAAAAGGTTTAAATCACTGGGACAGGGCTGTTGTAAAATATAATTGCCAATTAAGAGATAAATGAAAAAGCCCCTCATAAAACCGAAAGAATGTAAAGTTATTCTGGTTATTCGTCTGCCTCCATAAACATAAAGGCCCGTGACGTATTAGCCCCAAATGTCGACGTTTCCTCGCAATGTAGTCTTTTACGTTTTATTCCCTGTTGTCATTACGACAGTTGTGTTATTACAGTTTTTCGTGAGGTCTACATAATCGTTCCTCCCATCTTGTTGGGTGGTTTAAAGTTAATTCCACAAAACACGCTCACAGAAGCATAGTTTGTAGTTTGCAAAATGTAGATTTTCCTATTCCAGTAGTCAAATACATATTATACATTTCCTTATGTTTACCATTAGATAAAGATTAAGAATATTTTCCATTGGTCATACACAAGAAATACCCATTCGCAGGTTTGTAAGGAATGTAAGGACCAAATTTGAAGATTGATCCATGGGGAACCTGACCCAGTACTATTTTGGACGATGTAAATATTGTATGACAGAAACAAGTGCCAAAAACTAAGAAAACATTCTAAAAAAATTGGATATATTTGTAACCTCTAGCGCTACCTATGAGTGAAGAAGCAGAGATACGAAAAAAGTTTAAACACAAAGTTCTAGATCGTCAAAAAAGCTAGACTGATTTTGTTGCTAGTTTTTAGATAGGGCTAACTGTTTGCCTGGCAGGGTTTGTAGAAACATAATATTGGGCGTTTTCAGATGTCCGCTATTGAGTGTTTTTTAGGATATTAAGATTGGAAAATGTCATTATTACAAATGTTGCCGGGAATCTAGGCATACGTACTACATTTTTGATAAATTTAAGGTCTGTAGCACGTCTAAAAAAGGTTTAGACCTCCATACCAAAGCCGTCACTTACAATTAAATTTCCCACAAGAATAACATGGGGGGGGAATTTATAAATGTTGGGTACGTTAAAAAAAAATCACGTTGGGGAATGTTCTGGGCGGTGTGAGACCAAAACAAAAAATTGTGCCGAATTTCAGCTCCGTAGCTCATTTTGTAGTCGGTTTTTCTTGTATACTAGTAAGTATGTAAAATTAAGTAAACGAGTTATTTAAATTTTTATGTCATTGATTCATAATATACTATATCTGTATTAAAATACTGTAATGTATTACAGTGTATAATTTATGTATCATAACAATATAATACTTTAATATTTTACTTTAAATAACTAAATGTATTCAGTATGTTGTAACGTATTCAAATGCTGGCTGGTATACTGATCAAAAATCGTATTTAGTTGACATGACAGCTGATCAGCCTCAAGTCAGCTGATCAGCTGATCTACTCGCATGACGTGCTAGTTTCTCATTGGCTCATTGTTGTCGTTAAATCATTCGCTGTATTTTCATGTTTCTTCGAGTAGTTTCGGTCGTGTCCTTGTAGTGAGTGTTCGTATCTCTATCGCGTAGTGTTCGTGAGTGTGTTTTAGTACATTTAGTGTTAGTGTTCAGCGACCCGTGACGACATGCATCTTTGTTCTGACGATTCATTGCATTATTAATTCTGGTTAGTAAATTTAATTAATTGCAAAGGATATTTCTTGCTGAAAGAAATACTAAGCCATGTTGATGTGCAATATTCTAATTGTATTTTCAATATCTGGTAACATATACACGGGAGTCATAGGCTTAGTTTAATATACAATTACACACAATAATTAACCCAAAATCATTGTATTAACGATACAATAATACTTTTTAGCCGAGACTTAAAACAAACGGATGAAATTCAGATGCAATAGGATGTATTACTTTTTTAACTTTCTACTAACTAAGAATTTCAACAATAGTTTTGTATTCGATCTACAGTAGTATCTATATATCAATAGGCAAGTATGTTTATTCAAAACCTCTTTCCTCAGCTCGTGTGCATCGTAAGAAAAATCTACGTATACTGTTAGAAAGCTATTTTCCTGTAGATGTGCAAAATCCCTTTATAAATTAAAATAGGCTCAAAAATAAGAACAAATACTGAATTGAAATTTTACAAAATTAACATGGGACTTATGGGTTACCATGCTGGTTACGAAATAACAACGAAATATTAACAGAAAATCAAAACAAATGGAAGAAATTCCAATCACATATTTAGCGTGGGGTGAAAATAGTCTGTACATTAGATATTTTTTTCGAGTTTTCGACCACAGGACGACCCCTAGTAAATATTAATAAAGGGGTAAGTTATTTACAGTAGGCCTAGTAACATTTACAATTTGACACTATAAAAATTACAAAGAAATGTTAATAACGACAAGTTAGTATATTTATTGATTTACTTTCATAACAAAATTAGTGGACTGGACGTTCTTAACCTCAGTTAAAAGAACTAATTTAGGCTCGCTTAGCATTCTGAAACATCCGTTTTTGCTTAGGTGTGACTGATAAGGACGATAATACTACAATAAATAAATAATCTAGCAAAACATTTCGCCATCGGTCACCTGCCCCTGACGTTGGAGGGTTGTGAAGGTAGTCAACACTTCTGTTCCCCCCCGGCGACATACTGGCTTGACGTGTACTCTTTATGGGGCAGTTTTAATTTTCCAACCCCAATTAATTGTGCACACCATTTATTAGCTATATGATATATATTAGTACACTTTCAAACACACTCGGCTAGAAAAAGGCTTTTTATGTTAGAACAATTATGTTTTGATATTTTGAGCATTTTAAACTTATATAGAGGACGAATACGGGGTTTCTTGGGCAATGGTGATCGAAAAATACTTAACAATAGTGTATAGATGATTCTAACGTTGGTAGGGGTTTGTATGTGCTTTATATGTTTGCATGGATGTTACCAATTTGGGTTTTCTTCATACTAAGTAAATTGACAAGAGTTATCCTGTAAAGCAGTATGTACTGAGGAACGCTTGCTAAATAAAGGCATTTTTATCTATTTATTTATTTACTGGAGCTTCTTACTTAGATATAACCTCAGATGTACCTCAAGACTGCTAAACAATAAAAAAGTAGATCTATTCCTAATGCCGGAAGTATTTTCATAAAAGAAATAAATTAAAATATTGCAAATCTTCTTTCCATCTCTTTCCGTTATTGCAGTACGCTCTCCAAAATAATCCCTTGCACATATCTTTAACTTTACGCAGACAAATACATAGGTGCTGAGAGTAATCTTACAATATTACACGGAATACAGATCCCTTCTGTACACAGGGAAGTTTCTAAGACTATACGAGTATGTCTCGAGCCTCCCTTATTGCTACCATTGTTGAAATGCGCAGCTGATATTGTTTGACAGCTGAGGTTATTGCGGATCAGCTGTTTTTGATAAAACAGAGATAGGACTCCCAGCTGTGTTTTTCAATTCAAAATACCTTGCTAATTTAATTCAATATCTTATGGTGGTTTTATAATTAGTTTTTTTTTCTCAAGGAAGGACGTGTTTGAATATTTTTTTTTAAGGAGACCTAAACTTTTATTTATTCTTCCAGTGCTTTAGTATAACCTTACACTAACTTTCAAAATATCGATCAAAATAATTGCTACAACCTTTCAAGTTCGGCTTAGGAACAACTTCTCAATGGATTCTCTTAAAATTTTGTATTTCATTTAGTTAGATCTTGAAAATATCACCTTAACTCGTTAAAGAATTTCAATGTGTTATATTTGGACGATGTATTTTAACGGATGAATTATCAGGCTTTCTTAGATGATTACTGTTTTTATGTTTCATTGTACGTTAACACACCCTAAATGACAGATGAGACTAACGCCCTCTTGTATATTTCGCCAGTCACGTAGTGCTGAGTAATATTAAAATATTATTACTCTCATATGAGGCACTACTTGTGCTTATGGGAATACCACTGCCTTAAATACAATTCTTTTCGACACTAATATGTTTTTTATAGTGGTCAGTATACTAAATGTAGCGCTAAAAAAAATTTGTTTGTTCCTTCAATTTCTTCAAACAAAATAAGTAAATACATGTATGAGAATATTCTTTAAACCTTTGGTTTGCATAAAAAATGCTTTCAAGCTCTTTAGGAAGACATTAAGACAAGCGTTTAAGTGTAATATTTATTTTAAGTAGTTGTCAAAACTTTCATGTGTAGTTACATAAGAAGGTTGAATTGAGTTGAATCACTCATTGTGAAATATTACTTTCTTGAAACTAAACCAGAGGGGCATTTTTTGGTACAAGTCAGCTAAAGTCATAAATAGATTTTAAAACTCTCCACAAAATAACTGGTTTATAATATTTTCATGATTTAAAGATACCTAAACAAATTGAAATACTGACACATTTTTTAATCTTGAGAGTGTAGGATATACATATTAGCAATAACAAAAATAAACGAGTGCTATACTATAAACTATCTTATGAATATATTAAAGTTTGGCTAAAGGGATAGTAAATATGATTACAAAATACACTACATGGCAGCTTCAACGTTGATATCGAGTATGTGTTCGGGAGTTGGCAGATGTTTTTGACAGAATGCTTTAGTGGAGGGCAGCAAGCCAATGTGGTTTGTGGAAGTTAGTTAGTTTCGGAGCAAATTCCACAACATCATTTACCGATAGGCCTACCCATTTAAACTCTTACACCTCGTTTGTTATTTTAGGTTGAATCGAATTGCATTTTTTATGAGTTCATTACATAAAAAATATTTGAGGCAAGTGAGTTTTAATAGGCCTATGCAATTAAATGAAATCTTACAATGTATATGTCTATTGAAAGACTAACTATGTCTAAAACACCTAAATAATTCAAATGAATTATTTGCTTTAATTATTTAGTAATTGGATTGATCTACACAACTTTGGATCTACAAAGTTATCAACATTTAACAAAAAATGCATTTATAGAATAGATGGGTCTCGAACTTTGGTAAATTATTTTAACAAAACAAATAGATTTTGAAAAACATGTTGGACAAAACCAGTAATATTACTCAGCTTTCAAAATTGTTCGTTGACTTAAACTTCAAAACGAACGTTCTTAAACGACTAACCATCGGCTATAAATTTGACCATTTTAAAATACAACATTGAATAAAATATTCAGTTAATTAACGAATAAATCTTTAATTTGAGGTGCATTGTGTTAATCTGACCGTTTGTAGAATCCATTAATTGACGTCAATTAAATTACTCATATTAATAACAATAAATTATGATATTTCAAACTTTAAGGCGGTATTAAAATTATATAAAACAAAGCAATAACACAACCATAAAGTAAATGAATTGCAAAGTATTCACCGAGTGTCTTACAACTAAAGAAGATGACAGTCAGGTCGATATTTGAAATCATTTCACTCGCTCCAGTCCGATGCCTTGGACCAGACTGAACGATCACATAGGCGTTTACGGCCGCGTTTATTCCTTCTTTGCAAATTACAGTTTCTCTTTCAAAACAAGTTTCTCCTCGTAATGTTATGATTATGAGTTATAACTGTAAGCGTAGTTTGCTTACGTGAATATGTAATATGCAATGAATATCTGTGTGATATACAGTAAATACAATGGTTACGTAAAGCATTACTGTGGTTTTGCTAGATTTTCGTAATACTTTCGTGTATGAATTGATTTTTATTCGGCTTGAAAGTAAATTGGTAGGATATGACTTGTTTTGTCAAATGTGTCATTAACTAAATACGACAAAAATAAGTTATAAGTCATTTGAATTTTAATTAATTATTTGTTTTAAAATTGAGGCAATTTGCTTATTGTTAATCTACCTGTAGGGTATTACAAAACGATTTCCTGGGAAACATAAATATTCGGGTTAAATGTTTCCTATCTAGATATTGTTAGTTTTAAAATTGTCTATTTAAATTTTGTTTATCTACCCAATTATCAATTGATTAAAATTTAAATACGGATTCTATCGTCATAAACGTAGTATTTTAACTTACAATTATTTATGTGAATTATTTTATACAGGGATAGGACTTTATTAAATGTTATAATCTATTACTATGGCGAGAAAGTAAAATGAAAGTTGATTCAAGATCAAATAATAAAACCCAAAGTAGTGTGAAAGGTTCTTACGCTATTTAAAGAACATGAAGGTTGAGTGGATATTAAATGGATTTTAAAACTTGATGTAAAACCCAATCTATATTTACGTGCATTAAAAATGATATTCATCCAAACATAAATTTTGCTAACTCAAAGTTTCGTTACTACTATAAACTAGCTTATCTTACAAATCCTCTACTAACCCTCCTTGTGTGAGAAGTTTTTACTATTCAAGCAGTAACTCAAACCCCCTCTTTTCAAACTCGTTTATCATAAATGCTAAATAGGTCTTAAGTAAATCCAAAGAGCCATTTCGACAGTCTGAAGAAGCTAAAAGCCACAAAAGGGCGCGTCCAAGTGTAAAATTGGAAGAAGTTACGACAAACGGGGGAAACTGTCTTGATCAAATAACACTCAAGGGTTGGCAGCACTGACGACATGTTGATGTCTTACTGTGTTGGTGGGAAATAATGGGTCAAAATGTATTTACAGTTGTAAAAGAAATGTGTTTACCACGTTAAACTTCTGTCTATTGGATTTTAACTTATTACAAGTTTTATTAGAATATAAAATACCCCCGTCACAGAAAACCTGGAGACTTGGTTATTTCAATTTGTCCGATTTAAATTATTAATAAAATATATTTATTTCTCAAGGTGGGTAGTCTTCGGATTACCAAGATATACTACAAGTGATTTCAAATGTCTATCGGTAATCCCATTGGTTGATGTGGCAACTAGTTTCGGTTTGAAATGGAGCCACCTTCAGGCGTTTTTACATAGTAGCTTCTTCTGAAGTTCTTTACATTGAATGTTTGTGAAATACGACGCTCAATACCGACAATACATATACTATACATAATGACATATACTATGCTACTGAGAAAACTTCGATCTTGGACTCATTCATCTACGCTTCCGACTATAATTACAGTGAAGTGATTAATGTATTCACTACAAACTGAAAGTTTTTAGCATCTTTTGAGTCCATTAAAATACTCATCTCCGGGGATTTGGCAAGAGACAATACATAAAGCCTATTCAACTAAATTCTTACATTGTTTTATACATATGTAAACCAGGTTACTTAGCTGATTTGCATAAAATATTTTTACAATTCAAACAAATTGTAAACTACGATTTCTACAAGTTCTTCTTAGTCTTGGTGACAAAGTACACTTAACTAAATTCTGAGCTAGCATTACGCATGTACAGGTTACTTAATGAATTTTTCACCTTCGTGCCAAATCTTTTTAATGTCAAATAGTTCGTAAACCACAAGTCTACAACTTATATTTATTTCAAAAACTATACAGGTTCTATTTCCCAAAGACAGCACGAGATGCGTGGCTGAAGCCTTCGTACACATTAGTTCCAGTCAGGAGGAACAATCCCGCTACATTTCACAGTCACTGGACGACGCCGTTCGCATACTGATAACTGACAAACAGTAGAGGACCTAGAATAGTCCCTTGTGCCACGCCATGTTGTCATATTGCAACTGGTATAGGACTGAAGTATTGGGATGACAGTTTTTAAAGATAGAGGATGATTTTTTTAATCAGTACCTGATATGCAGAAATATTTTTCGTCGTTTGTACTAATGGAGAAGGTTTTTGAGACACCCATTCAAGCATAATTTTCCACCTCAGTTTCTATAACTCCTAATATACTCGAATTGATTTTCTCTTGATTTCATAATTTTCTGAAAAAAATTAATATCAAAGAATTAAGTTAATTAATGTTCTCTATATTCATCGGTTGTGTAACTAGGTTTGTGGGAAATATACTTTAATACTTTACATTGAATATTCTTTTATGTTTGCGCAAGAATCATCACTATCTTATACCAGCTAGAGGAAACAACTATTCTTTTTGTTTTTATACTCTTATTATATAAATGACATCTTGGTACTAATTATTAATACTATATGATAACCCAATTCAGTTAAAAAGCTTTATTACGTGTTGTTGTCAATTGTATATTATTGTTAGTAGAGCTGTCATAACTATAAGCCTAACTTTATTATTATTTTTATTATCCAATATTCAATGCTGTAAGACATTATAAAGCAACACTCTTCTTAGGTTATTCTTGGCTTCAGCATACTGTATTTCAATCACATCAAATATTTACAATTTAGTGGACATTTATTATTTGGTTTGAATAACATTGAGTTTTGATTTATATCATATTCATAACATAAAATGTCTGTCCGTTTGTTTGAATGTCATTTATGCTTTAAAACCTGTTAATTGTAATCAATAGTATGACTTGGTGTTTTCGTAAGACTTAAGGAATACAATGTTTGTGTATTCAAATCCTACTGCAAATTAGGAACAAAGCAACTAGTTCTAAAATGAACCGTGGAGCGCCTCGAATAAATATTCCCGCCAATTACACAGCCAAAACATCCTGTGAAACAAACTGGCGGGAAATTAAGAGGAGAGTTTGTCACAGTGACTTCTCTATTAATATTGTCTAATTGGTCCGTTAGAACTTCCTTCACCACTTCATCTTTGGCTTCGAGTGGTTCTGTGTCTATTTAGAACGGGGAATCTGGTCTGTGTTAGTAAAACTAGCGTGGAAGGGAATTTCGGATGAATAATGGTAGTGGCACATGTCACTGTAGTTATTTTGGTTCTTCTGTAACAGGAGAGTATTTTTACTCTGTTATACAATGTTCTGATTGGTATTGCTTGTTCATATCAGATGTGGTTTTAATGTAAAGATAGTGGTCTAGACCTTTGATTAAAGGAAAATTAACCTGAAAAATGCACTTCGATCCTATATTTAAGTTCTAAACAGTTCTAAAATATAAAAACTCAGTTAAGTTAAGCCATCAAAGTATTGTGCCGCTTTCAAACACCGTTTCCTTCCTCATGCATTCAACATGATATTTTATAGACATAAACAGTCATGCAGAGAACAATTTAAAGAAAAAATGAAACGAATATCGTGGTGAACAACGAGAATCCTTACTAGAACCATTATAGGACGTTAGAAAAAAAATTATAGTGGCAGCAAAGCGTAAAACATTTTGTCTGCAAAAACTATAATACTATATGAACTGTTCTATTCCTCGGCATATACTCAGACACACGCAAATAAAATTATATCCACCACCTCATAAGTGTTCTCGTTAATTAAATCAGCAATTATCCCCACCACGTTGTGCATCGTAATTGTACGTTGTTAACTGTTACACCGGGTGTGATGTCGGAATGGAAACAGCTGACTGGAAAATGATACACAACTCCCTAAGCTGATCAAGCAATTCTAGGGGTTTCACCTGATTTCACACAAATTTAATTATCAATTGCTTAGAGTGGGATTTAGAGATTTAGGAATGCATTTTAGAGAACTTGCAGCATAAAAGTAAATGTTGTCAATACTCTTTTTCTCTCTCTCTTTCTCCCTAGAAGAGTCCTTGGAGCCTAGACGTTTTAACTCGCAAAACAATTAAAAATCTACAAGAAAATTTCTAACTGCACAGTTTACTAGATATTTAAATTACATTCACTATGGTGTTAAAAATAATATTTTGGTATGATAAATAAGTGAACAGCGGCTGTTTGAAAGCAATTTTGCTCTTATGGCTAATCCAAGATGGCCGTTAGCTTGCATGGACTCCCTTGGAGAACAATTTAAAACTACAAACAACATTTGTAATCCCTCAGTTTACTAGATGTTTAATTTATAATCACTTTGGTGTTTGAAAAACTATTTTTGGACAATAAATAATTCTTTCGCAGCTTTTTGAAATTATCTTAGATGGCCGCTAGCCTCCATGGACTCTTAACTATATCTCAAGATTAGTCCTTATTTTATCATAACTAGTATCAAATAAGACGGTGCTTTTTGTCATAACAATTTATATAAAGCTATTTAAGCTACACATTATTCAAATGTTCTTAACTCAAAACACTGAAAACTTTGTTTTGACAAACGTGCATAACATATTCAAATTTAATTGAAACGAGGTTGCAGTTTTGATAGCTGCACTTAGCGATGAGCTGGTTCAGCTGAAGCTGAACAGAGTTATGCGTACCATAAACGCATGGATGGCAGACCACGGTCTCTCGCTTGCTTTGAGCAAAACTGAGATAGTGATATTCACAAAAAACGGATTGACACCATCGTGCCGTTGAGGGTAGGGGCCGTCGTAGTCCAGACCGTTCGTTCTGCCAAGTACCTTGGGATTGTGGTGGACGGTAAGCTTACTGGCGGGATCAGATTTTCCGTACGGCGGACAAGCCCGCTAGGGTGGTCTCCTCTCTTAAGTCGGTTGATGGCCAATGTCGGAGGGCCTCGGTCCAGCCGTAGAAGGCTGTTAATGTCTTCTGTCCAGTCCGTACTCTTGTACGGTGCGGAGGTGTGGGCAGACGCTCTCAATAAGGAGGTATATAGGATGCTATTATATTATTAAATACAAATATATATTATACAAATATTACAAATACAAATATTACAAATATTACAATATATAGAAATATTATATACAAATTATATTATTTTCTCTTGAGTTTTCTATACTATGGTGATGACATTGACAAGAAGTTATAGTTCCAACATGTTTTCCTGAATTGGCTAGGTAAAAAAGTACTGTAGTTAAAATTACACAAATCAAATTATGGACAGCAGTACCACAGACAATAGTACACTCTCAGGGTGATATTAATTTTAGTTTTGATTCAATTTAATTTGATAATGCGAATTTTATTCCAAGAGTATGCTACTTGTTTTGTGCTCGACTAAAACAATACCTCGATACTATATTGAAACGCATATATTTCATTTTTCGAATACAAATTAAGGTTCAACTTGAATTTTTCATAAGGTTCTAGCATTTTCAAAGTTCTTGAAAGAAGCTTTCTCTAGACGCTATACACACCATGTATAGTTTGGCAAACCTCTCATTTCATTCCCAACAATCCGTTGTATGTACGGTACAGGCCCAGTTGTCGACCCACCTAGTGACTGTGATGGCTCAAGAAATATTTCTTCTCTGGTTCATTTAGGTGTTTCCGTTGAAATTGAGGATCATTCAATAGAACTGCAATGTCCGATTACGAAACCATCTAAAATCGTTTACACAGTAAGAAGTTAGCAGTACCCAAGTAGCTACCTACTGTTTAATCTTCTAAATTAACACATTTTTCACTGGGGACACACTTTATGTAGCATAATATAATTTCAATGCTACTGCACTTTGAAATATTAAGAATTAAACTTATATGGATTTACAGAACCTGTCAGTAGTTCTAATTGTAAAATTTGTGATTGTTTGCCTGTTCTGTTTGTTCATGAAATGACAATCGTACCACCACTATTAAACATTTTGTTGCATTTGTCGTGTTAAATATTTGTTGTAAAGTTTAAATTAACCATAGAAAAGCAACTCAAGTGTTATTAACATGCTAACTGGAAGGTGTTTGAAAATAGCATTATTCTATTAAAATAATAAACACAATTGTTACACTTTTAACTGCTGAAATGCAGGTCTAAACTTAATATAAATGCTGTAAATATATAAAACATCACAGACTATAATGGCATAGTCCAATGGTCTATTGGCTTTGATAACATTCAACATTGTATTTTTAAGCTACGCATGAATGGTTATGGAAGGAGGTAAAATTTGACTTCTGAAAGTTGTGTGAATGTTAATTCATTTAACACAATAATTATATCAGTATTATCTGTAATAAAATTGAGGATTGAAGTTAATGTAACTCACCTAAGGTTCAGTTCAGAAATGTGTTGCTCTCAAATTTACATCATTAGTCAAGTTTTCAACACTTCCATCGATGCTGCAGTTTTGGTGTGAATATTCTCATAAACTCTCAACATACGTACACAAACATGAAAAAAGTGTATTAGGGTTTACTCAAATTGAGAAAATCTTTAATTTCATATATTTCTATAAATATATATCTTTGTTTCTGTCAGTTTTAAGCTAATGCATATTAATTGAATCCTTATTGACCACATCAATCTTTAGATGGTAATTTGTAAGGGTATCTAATTCCTAAACTAGCCGCCAGAGATATACCCCAATGCCATCTAGTGGTAAACCCCTGAACTATTGCAGGCCCAATGTAAACAAAGCAATATTTTGCATTGTGAGGGCTCTGTTTTATACAAGTTATACAATATAAACAAACTTCTGCTATCGTTTATATACATTTTAAAAGCTACTTAACTTTTTACTATTATATTTATTAAACTCATAAGAATTTTTCTTTACTAAAATACATAAAATGTAAATAATTGCATTTGCCTCTCGCAGGGATGTAAGTGAATTAATACATCCATATGAGAGTATGGATAACATTGCTGTGTCCATTCCATTGGTGTGATCGTGGTATCATATCATATCTCTTATCTCTGAAAAGCTGTGACTTGACTCGCTCGGGTCTCGGAGCGGCTTAAAATTCATAATGATAATTTAGAGAAAATGACATAATATACCGTACTTGTATACTGTCTCCTCCAGTCTCTAGTCCAATCCCACTCCTGCATTAAATCTGAGACAAACCATCTTTTAATTACTGACGTTTATTTTAGCCTTTAAATTTAGTAATCTTTTTCAACAATATTTCCTTTAGAAGTCACAGTTTACATTTATAAAGCATAATTTCCCCAACTCGTAACATATTACAACTGAAGGTAATATGAAAGATTCGGAAGTAAACATATCACACACATTAGTCGACCTCTTATGTCTCAATGAGATATCCTTTGACAATATCTTAGAACTAACATAAATTATTTTTATAATGCAAACGTTTAACCGGAAATTTTATCTCAATAAAAAAAAGATAATATTTAACATGAAAGCTGATGACAATACGACGTGGTAAAGTAATCCAAATTTCAAATTCCAGAGAGATTTGAGTTTACAAATTGGATAACAAAATATTTGATTTAATTTAATCAACATAATCATAATGGAGGGACTTAAGTATCCAATATCTAGGAATAACTTATCGTCTAATATATCTATCCTTGTTTTGTTTTCTAGATACTGTATATGTTTGGATCTAGTGTAGGGTGATGCACAACACACAGTATTACGACCTTATTGATATTACTAATCAAATAGATTACGTTATTACGCATCAAATTTACCAAATTGATTTCTTTGTCGTCCAAATTCAAAGTTTCAAAATAATGTATTGCTTCCTAACGTTTTACTTCCTTCTGTAGATGTTGTGTGCTAAGTTTGTATTTAAAACTACAAATTACTGTATACATTTCGAGCGATTTATATTGCTTTGGATTTAGTCCTATTAACATTAATTGAACAATTACATTCTATTTATATGTAGGCTATTGCTCTTATATTAACACTCCATAGACGTGTACTTACTCAATCAAATAGTACAACGTAGCCTTTTATATCCACACATTTGACGTGACGTGACAATCTCTTGCTCTTGAACATTGCGAGGTCAGATCCCATGTCTTCCGGGTTGAACAATCTTCTTAGGAGATGACAGATCGACTTGTTTATACAAAGAAGTTACTTATATAGGTGTATTTTTATTAAACTATGTTTCGTTGAAATTACTGCGTGCATTAGTTGAATTAATATAAATGCAGTTTTCAATATCCATGGTAACGAAAATAAATCGGTTGTATGAAAAACTGTGGCAAAAGCGATGAACAAAGATACAAAAATGATTCGAGGACACTAAGTTGATGAGTTAATAATTCAGTATTTTTTGCTACCGTATTCATAGAAAACCTTTCAAAATTTCAATTGTGATATAATGACACGTTTTCCACGGTAAAATAATTTAGCGGTCAACTAAAGCAAATTAGTTTAGTAAACATTCTGAGCTCCATTCCACTAGCTATAGTGATGTCATGTCATATTTAAATACATACTAGTTTTGTTTCCATTGTCCACAATTCCAGGTCTGTGTCCAACAGAGTAGAGGGGGTTTTTAGTGAGTAGTCTGTGATAGATTCAGGAGTCTCACACTACTGGCTGGCTACCTGTGTGCGTAAACGCATTTTCCCTCCTCTCCCTAAAAAAAAAAATCATCACTATCAAATAAGACGAGGCTTTTTGTCATAACATTTTATATAAAACTATTTAAGCTACACATTCAAATTTTCTTAACTCAAAATACTGAAAACTTGGTCTTGACAAACGTGCATAACATATTCAAATTCAAATGAAACCTCATTTGACGAAATAACACACTTTGTCGTCTGCTACTCCGCGAGCGCTTCATTAAGCAGAACAATCAGCTGTTGGGTCACGTGACGTATGATATCAGCTGTTACACGCGCGCTTAAAAATGATCTGTCGTCACGTGATCCATTACATGTGTCTGTTCAATTAGCGTTGAGATGTAATTGAATTGAAACGAGTTGTGAGAATGTAGCTTCTACAGCTGATGAGTTGTGTGAAAAACACAGTGAGGATTTATGTGTTTGTTTGAAACTAAAATATTACATTAAATTGTATGTTTTTATAGTGGGACATGTGGCCTCCGCCCACTTTTCAAAGACCTTATCAAGTTGAAAATTTTTTTCCATCCCTCAAAGTTCTAGCTTGGAATTGTTTTCCACATTACTTCAGGCTATTACAGTAGTATGCGGTATTATCACCTATATAATCCATTGGTGATTGGCGGGATTTGAACCCAGGACCTCGAGGACCGAAGTTTCGCGCTCTACCACTAGACTAGTTTGCTCACTTTTACATAGACTAGGCGATTGGCTGTGTTTGAATCCTGAACCTACGGGACAAAAGTCCCGTAACATAACTACTTAATCAGCTACTATTTTGATAATATATTTTTTTAAGCCTATTTGATAAAACTTTTAAGTTCGATAACTGCTAAGCCACACTTAAACGAATTAGTTATGTTGTGGGTTTTTAGTGTCGATGAACAGTAAACTCAGTTTTGTTTGAATTGTTTATTGATCCATTTTTTGTATTTTCCCGCAGCAAAATATTAAACAGTTAAATTAGATTTGTCATTACAGAAGATATACACACATCTTCTTAGAATGGTTTGGGCTGGAACATTTATTTCATACATCGATTTCTCATAACATTTCCTTGTGGTTACGTTATTCAAGTTCTTGTTTTCTTAAAACTCATATGTGCTAGCCATCAATGAAATAGATTAATCAATTCTTTTATGGCCACCTAAGAGTGGATGTAATTATATTTTATTTATTTTATTGAATTAGTGAGTATCTTAAAACTTTGTAGAAAAATTATTCTGTGCGTTTAGTTGAAAGGGAGACTAAAATGTCGCCGGCTGTCCGGCGCCCATAGTCTTGGCCAAAATTCTATCTAATCAATTCAGCCTATGGGGCAAACTACGCACTACATGATTTATTTTATGCGTAAAACCATCTATCCCTTTGTTTCACAGCATAATTCATAATGTATGGCGAATCTGCCAAAAGGCAGATGGTAAAATAACCTTTGGGCAGAATATGATTAACTGAAGTTTAATATCCTTTTTCGATAATATTTTTCGAGGAGTTTTCCTAAATAAATGTGCACTTTGGAAGGAAATTAAATTCTCTTTACACAGTATACATTTGCTACTACGATTTCTAGGATAATGGATGCTACCATAATAATTGATAATAACCCAGATTATTACACCATTAACATTAATATAAAATTAATCACGCGGTAGTGACTTTACATAATAATGACTTGACCTGATAATATTGATTTTATCAGTGCGTAGTTAGTTATTGTATGAAGTATGGGCTTTTGGGCCAATATATAAACACCATTTCGTACCACTATTATCAGTGTAGATATATAACAAAATACCAAACTCATAAAGAAGTATTTACTCAGGTTAAACATTTTAATACTTTGTGCAGATTCAGATCATCCTAGATCCTCCGTGTGTAAAATTTATAAACAGCAAAATTAAAAAGAAATACAATAATTGCGAATATTATAACAGCAACGACTTACACTGGAAAACCCACTCCAGTAACCACTTACAAACACAAACAGAAGTCACATTAAGTTTTCCAGAGTTATAAATCTTACAATCCGACATAACACAACGTTAAGCACCGTATAAATATTACGACGTTGTAAACCAGGTGGACATAAATCATGAAAGGTTGGATCTGTAAGTTTGGAGGGCCCCAAACCTTTCTTAACTTCTAGTGCCTTCCCCCTTACAACAAGTACTGTAAATATTTTATGGTGCACATTGAGCTTTTTATCTGCAAATAGCCATTGAATGAAAGAGCCCTGTCAGACTGCGCCCCTTATGTGATTCGTTTTGGTCCGGTACAATCGTTTTTGACCTCCCTCCTTCCCATGGAAGTAGTATGTATCTCGTTTTCCAAAGTTTTACTGTGGTTACAAAATAAGATTTTCTAAAATCATATTTTTTTTTGGGTTAGGCTCGAAACAAAAATAAGCTTCAACGGAGTTTCTGTATGCGGTTACTCAATTAACCTTTTTGGCCTCAAGACGGATTTTCTAGCTGCATATTTCAACTACCAAACTTTGGGCTGTGGCTGCGAATATAGTGCAAACTTTTCTCTTTATTGTATAGCGACTATAGCACATGCCAAATTCTAATAAAATCGATTAATGTCGAGATTTTTTAATTATTTATGTAAATACAAAAACAAAACAGGTTGTTTTGTAGTTATAAAAATAACAAACAGGTGGTTGTCAAAATATCGCAAATTTTCGTAAACATCCAATCAAGTTACTATAATTGTATATTTCATAACAAGAGTAGAAAGTGAGTCATTACATATTTGAGACCATGCTTGAAGTGCAAGATTTATCGAGCACTTTAAATGGTCAAAAATATGTATAGACCCACTTTCACTCGTGTTTTGAACGTTACTATTCGCTACACTACAAAGAATAATTTTTTTCTTCGTTGTAATAAATAACCTACCTAAAAATACATAACCCATAATAGGTCATGCCTTCAATTGTAAGTCAATATTTGCTTTAGTTATTAAAAATTGAAACAGGTTATAAAACAAAAACAGATATTTGAAGTTGTTGACAGTGGACAACTTTCGGTTGTAAACAATAGGCTGTTGAAAATATGATATTTCGCAGGTTGTAAACACATAACAAAAACAGCTTAACTCATAGTAGTGTGGTGAAAAATTAATTTGATAGTTAGACTATTTTTCAGATACTACCAGTGTCAAAACCAGTAATTAATTAATACCATTTAATAAATACCCCCGCCGCAGCAAACCTGCAGACTAAGCGAATTTCCATTTGACTGACTGGATTTACACTGAAATGTCTACTTAAAAATATAACATTAATTACCTATTTAAATAGAATTAGTTTAACAAGTACTTAGGTTTGCTGCATCAGGGAGGGTAAAACTGTTTTTATTTTTGTAAAATGTTAATAGTTAGTAAGAAATAAAAACATTTTCCAAATTTGATCAAAACAGGTTCATAAACAAGCAAACTACAACAGTTTACTTATTCTCCATAAGAATAACATGGGAATTTTAAATTTACAATTTTTTGGAATTTTCTCCATAACCATTAGGCGCATAATAACGCTTCAATATACTAAATTATTTGTTTTTTTAAGCTCTACAAAATGGTTTCGAAAGAAATTGCTAAATTTTATGTTTTTTGGGTCAAAAATGGGAAAAACCTATTTTTACCCCATAAAACGCCCCGTGAACCCCCGTTCCCATGGTCCGATCATGCTGGATCGCGAACTCGTTCAAATAAACGTAGGTTTACACGTTTGTACCAAATTTCATCAAAATCGGATCATTTTTGCTCGAGTTATCGTGCTAACGGACACATATATATATATATATATATAAATATATAAATATATAAATATATAAATATATATATATATATGAATTTGAACGGATGGTGTTTTTGGCCTCTAGGGACCTCAAAACGAAAAAAAAAATCGGTCCCGCGTCCAGGTCTTACCATGAGTACTACGGTAATAGCTTATTCCCTATATGGGAAATTCGCTAAAAATTTGAAAAAACGCATTTTACCTCTGTATATCCCATAATTCCCCATATCCTCGAAATGGAGGAAACAATTTTTTCCTGTGCATGGAAATTCAATCCTTATGGGATCTAAAGTAGGGAATCGAATCCCAGTACCACAATCTCTGTGGGGACGCGCCACCATCAGGTCGGTAAATATTTTATACTTGGGGTAACAGAAACCTACCCTCCTTCCTTATAGACTAAATATCACTCTTGTCTCTCTTTGATCCACTCTTTGTTTATGTAGGGTCGTTTATGGCATGATTGTCTATTATGTTGGATTGTTGAAAGTACTTACGTACTGGCGTAATGGATATGCTTTCTTGGGATGAATTGAAAATGTGGTTTGATATTCTTTTGATATTTAATGAATAGCTGTTGGCATGGATACCATAGCCATTTCCAGATTTATCTGGCTATGGATTATCATGTTATTATCCGATGTATAGAAATAGTTTTTCAAAGGTTTATTATTTATTTTTTTTACTAACTATTACGATCAAAGTGTATGATACCTGAAAACAATGCTGTGTGTAATCTTTTATTATTAGTAACGGAAACGTTTACCTGTAAAATTCACACTGAAATAAGATAAAAACAGTCTACATCGGCACATATACAAGGACCTGACAAACACAGATCAAAACAGGCTTAAGATTTTATGAGGGGACAATTAATTAATGTACTCGAAAAATTCAAAGGTAAGAATGGTAAGGATAAGAATGAGAGTTGAATTATTGATCAATCATATTGCTAGCTGGTATGCTACTAAGATATGGAATAAAATTGGCAAGCTATGGCACTGGGTGGCCGAAAAAGACCGGACGTGTTTAAATGTATTTTAAATACAGGATTTGGCCCTTAGCAAATAAAAATTGTTTCCAACTGCATTTAAAACACGACATAAATCACACAAAATTAAACACTCTTCTTCGATCACGAAAAACAACTTTGCTGGTCCACGAGAAACAACCATTGCAACTTTAACAACTGGATGTATACAACCTAATCATCTTATAGTCTGTATGATGGAACCTGTCTCCTGACGCTAAGCCTACCTCTTCATTGGTTCAAGGCCCTATCCAGTCCCAGGTAGACGAATGGTAAGGATACAGGTTCCATCATACAGACTATAATACTTTCAATTGAAACCGCTGACAGGATACACATTAGTCAACATAGCAGTTCCAAGGCTATTACAATGCATTTTAACCCTACCAAGTGATATGCTATGAATATTTATGCTGTACTATAACATCCATGGTGGGGGAGAGGTAGACCCGGTTTCTGACAGATTACAACACAGGAGTGTCGACCGTTATGTCTTGTAACTTATCTTGTTTGTTCAGCAGAAGATGTTGTTTGTTGTGTGTTAAGCTGTTTGCTTTCCATTTGTTCCGTTTGTTTTCTCTGCGGCGGTTTTGTTTCACTGTTATCTCGTCTTTCAACATTGCTTTGCTTTGTCAGACGGTGTTACTTTCAGATATTGCTGTTTGGGTTATCTTTAAGTTGCTCTTGAAAACTTGCTACCTAGCATCAGGTACATTTTGTACAGTTTTACCAAAAAAATTATGATTTTTATGTGTGTGTTTCTAGCTGAAAATGGATTCAAGATGATTCTGGTATTCCATGAAGAGTGAAATAATCTTTGTTGCTTTGTTACTAAGCTCAACCATGTCAACTGTGTCTTGAGCCAAAGCTATTAAGAAACCCCCAAAGATCAGGAACAGCTAACTTATTCAGAAAAAAACACAAATTAATAAACAATGAATAAACTAACAATAAGTACAACTAACAAACAGGAACCGAAAAAACTATAGCCAATGTCCATCGTATTTTCATATCAATGCCTTGTTGTGGAACTAATTTCCTCTTACACTAAAATCGAATAAACTTATATACATACTCACCATAAATTTATAAATCATAATTAAATTACTAGAACAAATTCGAATAAATGTATGTACACTTTACAGTTTACCATTCAGCATTACTCTTTCTTAAATAACGTTTTTACTTCAAATTGCTCTAATTTATCATAATTTTATATGGAGTAAAATTATTTTCAAACATTTTATTTCAGCTTTCTGCCTTAAGATTTGTAGATCAATAAGATTGGAGTAATAAAATAGTAGAACCCATGAGGGCGAACTTAAATAAATTCTTGATAATGTATTAAATTAGATACTTGAAGAATCGAATGTACCATCCCTGATTGTATAGCTACCCTTTGTAAGCTATGCAAGGTATATTAGCTTACGTCATCACCCCTGCATCCCTTCATAGAATAGTGCAACCCTCCCCTTTATCTATGTTTGCACAGTCCAGATAGTGAGTTTGTTTATTGAATGCAGGTTCATCGTTGAATGAATATCATTGTTAGGATCATTGATTTTGGATATAGAATTAGGTAGGGATTTCATCAACATGGACCTAATACCAGTATACTAGTCGAAGAGGAGATAGTTTGATTAAACCCTTATTGAGTCTGCGATAAAAAAAGTCTTGTCTTTTTAGTTTGTGGTTTTAGTGTTTTAGACGGTGATACAAGCTGTAGTGTACAATAAGTGGTCCTTTTGGGTTAGCTAGGAACAGTTAAGTTTGGTAAAAGGTTTGTAGAAAGAAGAAAACTAAATTTATTGTCAACCCAGCTTCAAATTTAAAACACAAAACTGAATATCATTTTTACAGAAGGATAGCAATACTCAATGGTAACTTATAATAAAATATCACTTTAATATTTCTCTAGAAGGATATTCTATAATGTTTTCTCTCAACGAGGTTAACATGTAATTATAAATTGCAATGTTTTATTAGTTTCCACAAAATCTTGTGAAATATTTTTAATATCAATCTACAATTCTTGTTTCAAACGTGACACTAAATCGATGGTTTTTTATGTGACCAAGCTTGTCAACACAAAAACAGATTGTTCTCAGTTTTTATTAGAAGAAATATATTAGTTCCTGGTTAGGAAATAATTTAAAGAAAGAAACAAATAAGGCAAACAAATAAAAAATGCACAAATAATAGAGAGTTAACTCGAAAAGGGTAAATGCCTAAGACAGAAACATACTGTGCTTTCCTCCATTCATAAACTTCGTATAAGACATTTGCAGAACTCGGTAATTAGGTTTTAAAACGACATCAACAAATGATGACATGTCAAAAGCATTCGTGAGGTTATAAATGTCCTGAAATCCCAACAAAAGAAAAATAAATCAGACTTGTTTCGTATTTTCAAAGGAAAGAAATCACCGAAACCCCTAAGGATTATGGCTTACCTCAGGGGGGGGGGGTCAAAAAACGAATCACAAAAGGGGCGCAGACGGACAGGGCATTTCATTTAGTGGCTATTTGCAGATAAAAAGCTCGATGTCCGCAGTATAAAATATTTATTGTACACCACGGAACCCCCGGGTAGGGGCTGTTTGGATTAGAAGGGCACTTTTGGCTGAACAATCTGATCCACCTTTAGATTTTGAGTGCTTTTGGGTTTTCCACCGAATGTCTATGTGGTTTCAATAAAATTGTGGTAAAATCAGAAAAATGTTAAAAAAAACCAATTAAATGTTATAATCCAATAACCAAATGTGTGTTTGTACTGTATTTGATAAATTGATATTGTTATTTTTAATTTAATAATGTTTGCAAATTTTTTTTGCTAAAGCGAATTGTATACCTAATGTCACACAGATTTAGAATGGTGTTTAATTTTAAAATTTAAAGCGATTGAAGCGCTGCTGTACTCTCTTTGGGTAGAGTGGAAATAGAAAAATTCAAATTTTTAAGTCCCTTGTAATTCTTATGGAGGACGTTGTAGTTTTCATGTTTATTGATTCATAAACTATTTTTATTTAAATTGGCTAATTTATTTATTTCATTTTATGCTATTGAAATTTAACTAACAACATACATTACTATATTCCTTGTTGGAGCAATATTAACTACTGGTAAACATATTTTGGGAATAGTAAATAAATCTGTCATTTTAAATGGAATATTTGATTGAAAATTGAAAATAGCCTATTGAAATTCGCTCTGTAGGTTTGCTGTGGGGAGTACATTTTAATGTAATTATAAGTTCGACGATTGACTTATTGCATAAATTACTTAGTTTATCCCTTATAGAAAACACATGCAACATTCCAAAAGAAAAATCTATGTAAAATGCTTCCAACATTCCCTTTTACATTTACATACTGCACACTACATTTTCCGCCTATACGCTCCGCATATAAAATGTCACTGAGTGTTTTATTCGTTTCCTAATATCCACCATTTTATTTATGACCCAGACCACCAGGGGCAAGACACATATTTTCGCTTGTCCACAGCCCCCCGGCCCGGGACGTTAACATAATTATGTCAACGGGTATATCCGACGCGCCAAGGCCCCGAATTGATTGGATAGATTTTGGCGGCAGTCTAAGGCGCCGTGGTGCCCGGCGACTTTCAACCCCCATCCCTCCCGCCAAATCTTGTGCTTCTTCAATCTTAGATACGTCGACAGGTGTGGGAAAGTTATTGTAAGATGTTGTCAATAGTGTTGAAGTTTCTCCCTTAGTGTTAATGTGTTCCCTGATTCAATGATAATCTTGCAAGATTTCTCCGTTCGTTTAAGTAAAGTTGGTTAATTATTTTATAATTTAGGCTGATACTGAGACCGAAATGAACACTCACAAGTTTCAAATGACAAAAATACCACATACATCATTTTACCATAGACATCTAGTGGAAAGATGCATTAGCTACATACCTCAATAGCACATGGATTGATAAGTATTACATCGTCTGGTAACAGAATTCATGAAAAACATCAACCCTACAAAATAATATCTATCGATAAATTCTACTCTAAAATAAGAGAAAAACATTTCGTCGACACCAGCACACTCAAAGGTACAGGTCATAGAGTTTTCGTTTTACAACATGAAGATTCTAGCCGCAGCAACTAAATTCAATGGTAAATTAGTAATACAAAATATATTCAAATTCGTTAACAAACAATCTCAAAACATACAATTAAATCACAACGGTTCCACTTATTCCCATTAAACTCATTTCGAAACATAAATTCCAATTGTGTACTCTTAATTGAAATCTCGTTCCTTTTATTCAAAGTTCACATAACCAGAATGCTGGGTTATTGAGTTTTCTGGACAAAGAAATCGTATGAAAGCCGCAAGCCGGGCAAAGTCGCCCAGACCACCCTACCTTGATTACTACTGTAACACGATTTACAAATAAACGTTCAAACTTACTTTGAATGGGTTTCAATGGTTGTTCATATCAAATTGTACATTTGTATTATGCAGTCACTGTACAAAATGCTCTATAATTAGGCCTATCACAAAACCGCTCCGACGATTTCAATTGAAATTTAAGGTTTTCCCCTATATAAACTGCAACATTTCTAAATACCCCCGCCGCAGCAAACCTGCAGACTAAGCGAATTTCTATTTGACTGATTGGATTTACACTGAAATGTCTACTTAAAAATATAACATTTATTCTTGATTTAAATAGAATTAGTTTAACAAGTACTTAGGTTTGCTGCATCAGGGAGGGTAAAACTGTTTTTTTTGTAAAATGTGAATAGTTAGTAAGAAATAAAAACATTTTCCAAATTTGATCAAAATATGTTCACAAACAAGCAAACTACAACAGTTTACTTATTCTCCATAAGAATAACATGGGAATTTTAAATTTACAAATTTTTGGAATTTTCTCCGTAACCATTAGGCGCATAACAACGCTTCAATATACTAAATTATTTGTTTTTTTAAGCTCTACAAAATGGTTTGGAAAGAAATTGCTAAATTCTATGTTTTTTGGGTCAAAAATGGGAAAACCTATTTTTACCCCATAAAACCCCCCGTAAACCCCCGTTCCAATGGTCCGTTCATGCTGGATCGCGAACTCGTTCAAATAAACGTACTTTTACACGTTTGTACCAAATTTCATCAAAATCGGATCATTTTTGCTCGAGTTATCGTGCTGACGGACACATATATATATATATAAATATATAAATATATAAATATATAAATATATAAATATATATATATATATATATATATGAATTTGAACGGATGGTGTTTTTGGCCTCTAGGGACCTCAAAACGAAAAAAAAAATCGGTCCCGCGTCCAGGTCTTACCATGAGTACTACGGTAATAGCTTATTCCCTATATGGGAAATTCGCTAAAACGTATGGTTCTCAATTTATTCCATTTCTTCGATTTACCTCATTGAAACCTATAACATTTCATGAAAAAATAAAGAGGAAAAGGTACACGTCAATTTGCTAAATTCATTAATTATTTTTCTTACCACTGCCCTTATTTAATTTCTTATAAACGTATATGCTAAATAGTAATTTATTATTGTAGTATCATATTCTACTAATTTTAATGAATGGATGTTTGTAACAAGTAAACGCGGAAAATACTGTTCGGATTGGGCACACTCATTTGGTGTGATGATAGCTCACATTCCCGATTAGACGCATTCTTATGTCGAATTGCCTTTTGGGCTTCTTCCCAATGGCTCTGGAGAATATTTAATTTTTTTTGTCTATGATGATATTAAACAGCTTTAAAAAGTTATGAGGTTAACCAACAGGGTGCAGCACTATTAATCTTTTTGCATTTATGGCAACATATAATTTGAACCCACTAGCAAAAAAAGTGTGAAAAATGAGAATTTCTCTTTTTTATTGTTTAGCTGCAGTGGTAGAGCATTATGGCTATGGTAGATATGCTATACTATAGCATACCATAAATTAAAAGAACCAAATTTTCTTAAACCGTGTACTCTCTCCCCGTAAAGTACGAGTATGACTGCAATAAGCTGTTTAGTGTTATACAGTATAAAACCAATAAAGACTTAGAGCAGGTGAACAAAAAGGTAAAAAAAAATAAATGCATTTCGTTTTATGACTCTATTCCTCCTTTCAAACGAATAAATCAATCATTATCATCAAGCAGCGCCAAATATAATACCGCAATCAAGATTAGATACAGTAAGGTACGTTTATTGTTCTAAGCAAGTTTCGGGTTAGTTTCCGTTGAGAATAGCAGGATTGTAGAGTTACTAAGGTTAATGGCTGAACTTGGCTAATGTTTGGAATAATTTAGGATAGTTTCTCGCTTGTTGCCAGTTCATAACTTGTTATATAGTTTACACCTACTGGGTATTAAGTTGTTGAGATATAACAAGTTTTCATGTGAAAATGTTATTGTATTTTTCGCAAAGAAGTTTTAGATATATTAAAGAGTAGTCAATGCTCGATATTTTTAGGGAGTGCATTTTAATACCTTTTGATAGGTTCTAGAAGTGGATAAGTTAATTTTCGCAGTTTTACCATAAGTATTTCTCTTTATTTGTAAAAAACATCACAACCAAATACAAGTAAATATAACTTTGAACTATTACTTGTCTTTTATCATTATAATAATTAGGTAAAGCGAACACTTAACAAATTTACATAAAAAAATATAGTTATTTGTGCAACTAGTGAGAAAAGTGAGGCAGTTGTACTTTGAACTCGAGTTGCACATTATACTTTTCCTACAGTTACCATAAAACATAAATTGGTGAAGAAACATAACCTATTTTCACACAGAAGTGAACTTTTAATATAACATTTAATGTGAAGTGACAAATACAACAGTACAACAGCTGACCAGCTGATTTACAGCCAGTGCTGCCAGGGTTCTGTTGAGTTTGATTACTTGGCCAATTCGAAATTTTTACTTCTTTATGAGTTTTATATTTTGACAAAAAACACTACGGTCTTTTTAAATACTGTGGTGTTTTGTAGCTTATCTCAAGCATATAAAACGGGACCTCAAACGAGCAGAGCAACAAATGGAAAGAGTTAGATAGCTTTTAAAATGCAATCGGTAGATTGTTATTCTTGCGCAGAAATGTTATCCGTTTTCAGAACATTAAATTTTCCACAAAGTATCATTTCTGAATTGACTCTCTGGAGAGTTCTAATCGTATTTCTTCGGTTTATCAGTAACCTATTGCAAGCGATGAGAAGATTATTAAAAATAAGAATGCGAGAAAGAAAACAAACGAGAACAGGTTAATAGAAATAGGAAAATAGAAGAGGAATTTAAAGAAGCAGGAGGAGAAGATAACAAATAAATGACAAGGAGAAGAAAGGTGGATAAGTAGGAAGACGAACAAGACGGAAGCCTCATTATTTCATACGAGGTTGTAATATGCTTCCATGTCATGTTGATAAGGTAGACATAACGATAATTACATACTCTGTACTCCGGTAAAAACATTCTCCATGACTGAACTTTAATGATGAAAATAGTTATTTGTGCAACTAGTGAGCAAAGTGTGCAATTGCCTCACTCTAGGAGAAATCCTTACTCATGAGCCGTAGGCGAGTGAGGAATGGTTTCTCGAGTGAGGCAGTTGTACTTTGAACTCGAGTTGCACATTATACTTTTCCTACAGTTACCATAAAACATAAATTGGTGAAGAAACATAACCTATTTTCACACAGAAGTGAACTTTTAATATAACATTTAATGTGAAGTGACAAATACAACAGTACAACAGCTGACCAGCTGATTTACAGCCAGTGCTGCCAACGTATTTCGCGTGCATACGACGTTGCCTGCATGTTACGCGCTCACTATTTCGTGCCTTCACGTTGCAAATCTGGAGTGAGACAAAGTAATTAGAGTGAGACAATGTTAACATTGTCTCACTGATGAGCGAATTGGCCACTTTGCTTTCTCAAATCAGTGAGAGAACATGTACATTGTTAGGTAACTGTAGGAAAAACCATTTAATCGACAACAACACACAAGTTTAACCTCATACTTGCCACGCACCAATACGTCATTCATATTTTACAATGAAAGAAAATAATTGCTTTCAGAACCCAAATTAAATGGCTATCCAACACTGAGAAATTATTCTGATAAACCCTCCTCTACAGAGCTAATTTTCACCACTAGAGTGTGTTGATGGCAGGTAAAGTTGTCCAAACCTCGTTGAACACTTGATTTTCAGTTTGCTCCTATTTTAACTCTGATATCAAATACAGTAGCCATGCTGTATTTGATAACAGAGGTAAAATGATATTTTAACGAAAAATATTTACATTATATTTAAAATGTCATCACTTTTTGTGTGGACATTAGAATTCATGTAGGAATTTTACCATTAAAACGGAATTTAATATTTTCAACCCCTATTCGCATCGACTTATTTAGAAATGTTTACAATAGAACTCTATAGATCAACTAAATTATTTTCTTACCAGTTCATAATTCAACATGTAAATGAAATATCTACTTCAGTTCTGTATCCATAGTCAAACGCTCTAATAATACGTTTCAATAGAAAAATGTGTTTAATTTACAACTGTAAATACATTATTACTCATTACTTCCCACCAACACAGTAAGACATCAACATGTCGTCAGTGCTGCCAACCCTTGAGTGTTATTTGATCAAGACTGTTTCCCCCGTTTGTCGTAACTTCTTCCAATTTTACACTTGGACGCGCCCTTTTGTGGCTTTTAGCTTCTTCCCACTGTCGAAATGGCTCTTTGGATTTACTTAAGACCTATTTAGCTTTTATGATAAACGAGTTTGAAAAGAGGGGGTTTGATTTACTGCTTGAATAGTCTGTAAAAGTATTGTAACTCATTATTTACCACCAACACAGTTCAACATGTCGTCAGTGCTACCAACCCTTGAGTGTTATTTGATCAAGACAGTTTCCCCCGTTTGTCGTAACTTCTTCCAATTTTACACTTGGACGCGTCCTTTTGTGGCTTCCAGCTTCTTCTGTCGAAATGGATATTAAACTTTGCCACTTGGAATGGGACTAAATTGTGTTTAATTAATGCTTAAAGTTGTGTGTTTTACATTTGGAATTTTGGATGCTGTACTTCTGATAAAACTAGTATTTTAATTACTATTTTATTAATTGGTAAATATTTTAATACATTTCAATTAAGATAATATCCTATACCGTTATATTGAAATATGAAATATTGAGTTGGATGTTTGATAAATAGAACAAATAACCAATGTTTTCTACTTCAAATTGAATGATTGAATTATTGAATTCTACTTCAAAAGTGAATTATATCTTGTTAATCTTGTTCTGCAATGACAAAGAATAATAGTCTTGAGTTTTTTTCGTCTAAGAATGCTAAAATCTACTATATTGGATTACTTTTGAAATGTATTGAGTTATTATATCTTACCAAAGAAATCTTAAAAATTTCAAACCTGTATTCCTAAAGACTATGCCTTTGTTACTTCAACATAAATCACAGAATAGACCCTACGACAGTTTTCGTGTGCCGTAAAGTTTTGCTATGATTAAATTGTTCTATGCATACAATTTGTGTAAATTTCAATTATTTTATTTATTTATTTGATGATTCATCAGTAGTCTAATTATTTGCTTATTTACTACAATGAATCAAATATTTGATCTGAATATCTGAATATCTAATATACATTTATCACAGGGATAAGATATTTGAGTATTACATGTGATATTACATGTGATACAGTTATGAGTGATGTAATCAATGAATGAGAAAATGAGAAAATTTGAGGCGAGTTGATAAATTAAACTCGCTAAGATCAAATAGATACTTAATCCAACTCATGAAAGAACCCTAAAATTCTTAAATTCTTTTCTCAAAGCTTTCGCTGTTGGGGGTTTATTTTAATTAATAGTTTAATTAAGTACGAAGTTATTTCATAGCTTCAGAATTACAATTATCCATTCAACATTTATGAATACAAATATTTAATAATTAATATTATTTTGATTAAGAGGGTATTTACATTATTTATGAATACTTATGTTATATTATTTTCTAGGTGAGTATCCTGACATGCAATGTACCTAGTGGTAAGACGTATCTTAATTTAAGCTTTTTTAATATTAGTTATATAATGCATATTTTCTACTTTGCACTATTTACTTTTGAAAAGTTGATTATAGTACGACAAATTTTTATCACAGGTCTCTGAAGTTTGTCGGTTTGTATTTGTTTTGTTAAGTAAGCTGTACATAGACTTTTAATCGATCGTAGATTATTCGTGTCTTGGTGTAAAAGCTATCTACTACATTTATAAGCCTTACAGTTCTGATTTAGTTACGAAAAAATCGTTTGACTGTTCGATACATCTGTAAAAGCAATTTAAACTTACTGTTAGACCTACAACAATATATAAACGTAGAAATGAGTTTTACCAGCACGATAGAACTCCAAGGTCTAGTTACGAAAATGTTTTCTTGATTTAATTTAACCACACAAAAATTTGGTTTGAAGGAAGTTAATTTGATCCACGTTAAGTTTTTAAAAATTCGGTTGCTGAATAAAAGTTAAACATGATATAATGATATAGTCTTCCAAGAATGATATAAAGCTTACCCCCTCCCCTTCACGCTTTTCACTTCTAAGTCTTTCCTAATTTTCCACTCTGTTGAATGTTTTCCAGAGCTGTAGATTTAGATTCGTCTCCGTTTAAGTAGGATAAGCCCAGAGCCACTTTAATCTTATATTGCTGTATTCACTACGCTTCTTAGAGTAAAGCGTTCTGTTTTAGTTCAAACAGTTATCTGTATTATAGGTTGCAAGAATGGAAGTGGTTATAAGTATATTTTTAATATTGAGGTACACTTAAAAGAGGAGGAGGTTTAAAAATATATGTATGGGTTTTCAATTTTTTTTTTTGGGGGGGGGGGGTACGTTATTGAGGTTCAATTGTAGTTAACACCACCTAAAATGCATAGGAAGTACAGTATTACCATTTCAACATGAAAAAAGTCCTAGGTAAAACAAAATATTTCCAAAATGCTTATGTACGTTCTAAAAAGTTCTCGTATTGAAAGTTACTAATTTCTTGCACTAACCCGGTGATTTAGAATTGATTTTAAATGGTGCACGTAGACTTTCTATCCATTTGAATCTTAAGCCTATTTCAATGTGTTTCGAGATGGTTTTGTGTTTCTCTCTCTTAATTTACGGAAAATTTTACAGGATGTAATTTACTTATTATTTTTTTATATTAATGACAAAGTGACTTGTGTTTGTATTCTCAAATAGAAAATTGAGATGCGTTGTTAACATGGAAAATATCCAATTTTTCTGATTAACTGAATGGTTTCAAGCACTAAAAATTAGTTTTCTAACCAACAAAAATAAACGCGTACAGAGTTGAAAATATTTTGATATAATGTACCATTATTAACTTATTGGTTACAATATTTAAGGTTGAGTGGTAATTTGAAATTGATAATTATATGACAATATTGCTTTGTTGGAGCGAGAAATATATAGTAAACAAGAAACGCACTATATAACACCAACTTGCAAAAATTGTTGTGTTTGTTGTTGTAAAAAGAAGACGACAAATATAAAAGGGAGCTTTTCATTCTATGAAATTAGTCCCTAATTCGGGTAAACATTTTTGAAGTGGATGATAAAATGTGGGTTTACGACTTTTCATTGTTTAATTAAACAAGGAAGCCAGAATGTATTAGAGTGTGTGCGTGATGTTCAAAATATAACTACGGGCGTGTCTAACATTCATCATTTTGATGTTTATGTTCGTATCTGCTCTGTATGCGAATTTACTTTGCATCCATAGAAAATGTTGGACTACTCGCGTTTAAATGAAAAGATATATTTATGTATTTCAACTACTCTTCAAGACGTTTAGTATTATGCAGTAACCGTTTCGATCATAATAAGGTAGTTATTGTTAATATGCGTTAAAAGCGTAGGTTAAAACACTTAATTCCTTTAACCATAAAAGACAGTATAAGTTCCAACCGTTCATAACATTGATAAGATGGTGTTTTAAAACGTATTACCACGTACATGATGGGACCCTGCTTTTTAGTAGATACCTAGAACGTAGGATACTTTTGTACTGGAGTGGGGACAAACCTTCGAATCTCATCTATCACCCTTGGCTTTTCTATGTAAAAGATCCATGATAATTATTTCTTAACTAGGTTTATCTATGTGAAATAATACATTCTGTAAACGAGAAGTACTTTTCTGTATAAAATAAACACTCCTTCAACGAAAATTCATGCCATGGTAATTTTACTAATCCGATTTGGTGACAGTGTAGTTCGCTTAATTATTTGGAAATTTAAATTTCTTCTATATGGAAAGTCTCGAAATTGAAAGGGTTTACCCTTTACAACAACAAAAAGTTACTGTGATACAAAAAAATTGAATTTTCAACTAAACGTCTTGAGGCACAGAATACAGTGAAATCCAAGTTAGGAGGAAGTTGTCAATATCGAATACTCAAGTACTTTGACGGTGTAAGTCTAAGCCGCGATCATCAAGCAAGTGTCATAGACTTAAGCTCTCCACATCTCCCTCGTATGTGTTATGTATGAGACTCTGTATTTACTTGTTCTGATACCACCTGTCAGCGACGATATATACGAGGGAATGTATTCAACTGTATTTACCTTGATACGCGTGTATTTACATCATGGTTGTGTATTTGAAGTTAAGCCTTTATTTAAATTCATCCAGTTTTTTTGCGTTAATGTCATAATGTATTTGATTCAAACTGTAGATTGCAGTGACTTTAAGAGTATGATTATTCTAAAGAATTTAGTGGTAAAAAAGTAGCTTTAGGAATGTCAGTAGATTTTCCCTTATCTTTTGAATGAATCACAATTAAATTGTAACAACGTTTTGGGTATAACCATTGAGTATAAACCTAACCTCGGTTAGGTTTATACTCAATGGTATAACTAAGGAAAAGCGAGTTTTCAGATTTTGATTTAAACTAATAAAGAATGTAGTTGGAATCTCCCAAACATTCACATAAGCTCACTTACAACTGTAAAAAATGTTTCTCCACGTTTCGTGATCTAGAATTGATCCCGTCATCAGGTGGAGTGCCATGTAAACGAATTTGGCGACGCAGGGATTTTTTTAGTTAAAATAGAAATAAATAAAGCAGTCATAAGAAAATAATGGCAAAGAAATTAGGGAAAAAATTAACTACAACATTTTTTCATGTATTTACTCTGCCCACTCATAATTATTACCGCACACTCCGAAAATGGGCTAAAGTGCTATTGTTGTACAGTATTGTGTTGCTTGGTTGTGTACTGATTTTTTATAGGTTCCTTATTACTCCGCTGAATAACAGATCAGGTTTCAAACCTTAAACAATCGAGAGTTTTATTTTTCAGGAATAAAAAACCGAGAAATTCTTCAAACATAAACTTACCTGCTTTTTATTGTAGACTTTGCAAAGAAGCCTATATGTGAAATAAATTACGAATATGTAATCGGGCATTGCTATTTTTTACAGTTTAGTTGAAAAACTTAAAACCTCTATAGTCTATATGTTGGAACCTGTCTCCGTTTACCTGGGACTAGCCAGAGCATTAAATTATTGCTCACCCCGAGGTAGAAGGGTCAGAATACAGCTTCTATCATACAGACTATAATGTTGGTGTAGATGATCTAATGGAAGCTAACAATCAATGTAACTCGTACCTACGTTTCCTACACAGGGGTCTGTCAGTTTTCCCCCTCTAGACCAGACACACGATTTATATCTCCCCAGCCAATGGACAACCTGCGGGGATCAGTTAGGAACTGTTACCGGGGTCAGGGAAGCGGTTGGGGTAGTTTTTAACCGAAACTCACTGATGGCGCCAACAGACGTTTTATTGAACCATTTGTCATTGTTCAGAGTCAATTAGTTTGGGTGGTTGTAATTGATTTTGAGACAGGTTGTATTTTTTTTTCATCAAAAAACGCATTTTTAGACTTTTTTGCTTTTACTTACTTAAAACTTTGGCCACGTAATCAGCTGTCATGTAAATCATTTACATAGTTGTGAAATTTTAGTTCAGAAATGATCGTAGGATGTTCAATGTTTTAATAGTTGTTTGATTTCTTTTGACACCGCTAGGTGGCATGTTAAAATGTATCATGCAATTAAACACAGCTTTGGTTTTACAATAAATCATTGAATCTTTTAAATGGGCGTCGTACAATATTTATATGTTGGAAAATAAGTTTAAGCAAAGAGTGATTGGAATATGCTTCCTATTTCAAATGTCTTGTTAACTTGAATAAGCCTCTCACAGAGTTTTGTACTGTCAATTTTTTATCAATACTAAGGTAGTTGTTGTGATAAACTCTGCTTCTTTACTATGTTTTGTCCATACAATAAGTGTACAGTCCTTTAGGCTTGGTTAAACAGTCTGTGTATATCATAGAGCACATATTTCTTTGTTTTACTTTGAGAAATGAATTAGAAGTCTAAAAGGTAGACTACAACTACAACACACTGTCATAACAACTGTGAATACTATGTGCTCTGTGGCATATATATGACAGAAATTAGTAGTTGTTAGTAGCAACCTATTTCAAAAGACTTAGATGAAAATAGGACTACTTCTTGTAATGTCTATAGTTGTATCTATCATAGTTATTACATCACATAACTATTCACAATACTGTATTTGATTCTGTACCCTATGACTTTTTCTTTAAATATCTTTTTATTTTTAACTACTGTCCGAAAACCAGATAATTTCTTCAAATTGAAACAAAGGAATTTGTATAAACTTAACACGTTTGCAAAATGTTTAAAGCATTTGAACTCGAGTCTGAAAATGTGTGTTACGTGAAAATGGAAAAACGTTTAGGAACATCTGCGACGTCAGATCTGCGAATGAGGAGCATCTGTAAGTCTGAATTGTCAAAACTGTCACGTGACATAAAGTAACTTTACCACACCGTCACCTTTACACAAGCAAATGGGGACCGAGCTTTGGTTAGAGACAACATGGTGTTTATAAGGATAATTCTCATTTGTGAAATTGATAATCTAATTTTATCGTTTGGATTATTTGTGAAGTGAGTTGCCTTTTATCATTCATATTTGTCAAAATGATGAGCACTTATTTTTTATGGTTTAGAATATTTTAGATTAGAGCATCAATTGAATAGAGAAATTGCTCTGTAGGGTGACAGCATACGGAGAACGTTTAATCATTAAAAGATTGAATAATGCAGTAACATAAGATCTTCGTAATCTAAATGACTCTAACATTTAAAACGTTAATTATTGCTAAACGTTAAATTTTAACTATCTTAGGTGACTCGCTTGTAAAAGAAAAACTCTTGGAGTTGAAACACTGATTTTTTATATGTTTTTACTTTCAACTATATGCTAATGAAAAGTTTATAATCCATAGTTTTGAACCCTTGCTAAGGATATTATGTTATAATTATTTTTATCGCTGTTATATAAAATTTCTTTTGCTCTGATACATATGTATATCTATATTAGTCAAATATACTACAATATTATAAATTTATAACTTGATGCTTACATTTATCAAAATTCCCATGAGTAATTTACACAAATTCCAACAAAGCTAAGATTTCAATATAAGAGTTGTAGCTACGTACAAATATATTTCTTTTCAAGTATTGTCAAAAGTCTTTTAGAAAACGTTTTAAATAACATAATTAAACCTTTTTTTCTTCTAACGTAATTAAAACTGACTCTTTCTTCGTAAAGGGTGGAATTTCCGTAATCCAAATTTCTTCCCCAGAAGATTGTAGAGACAATCGCTCTCTGCTTCAAAGATCTGAGGAAACGGAAATAAATTTGAGCACTTTGGGCAGCTGCAGTAAGAATTATCCACCCCTAAACACCAAACACAGGCCTGGGGCGGATTTAATAAGTGTTTTATTATAGGAGTAATATTGCAGAAACATCAGCTGGGTAATTCGCGCTGACAGGGTGGCCAGATTGCTCTGATAACCTGTGTTGGCAACACTGGCTGGGGTCATAATGTACGTTGTTTTCCAGTCATATTTTGAAGTTATTCAAATACTTTATGTAGTTTTACGTGTGTTGAACGTGGAATTATGATGTTTACAGTTACGATTACTTGGGAGATTTTTTTTTATTTTGTGGGGAGAAAATATGACTTATAGAGATTGTAACGCTTTTTACAATTCCAAAATTATCATAGAGATTGTAATGCTTTTTACAATTCCAAAATTATCATAACTACCAGAGTAATGTGATTAAATAGCATACAATCAGAAAGAAGACTCTAATTGGTAATTACTATACTGAATCTTCACTTAGGAAATTTAACCTTAGAATTTCGTATTCAAAGATATAAATGTAACATATAAATTTTAGAAATTCTTTTACTCCAAAAACATTATCTAAAGTCTACATTTCATACCGATATTAAAGATATTGTTTTTTAATTGAGCTCCCGAGAGGGTTTGCATGATTTAAACAAATATCTTTTTACACCTAAACTTGAAAACCATACAAAACTGAAAGAGGGAAAGAACATGGGCAGTATGATATACCACTCTATATGAAATTCTCATTCGTTGACGTTTTCAGACTACTGTCAGTCCCTATATCAGTGTGCAAAGGCAGAGTTGTATAAACTGCAGTAAAAATGTACATAGTTAAAAAATAAGTGACTGTACAGGATATAAATATAGATAAAACATACTCCCATAGTAGATTTCCCATCCTTTTGGAACAGCTGAAGCCAATTTTACTGTTAGTTCTGTCCGGTGCACTGTAGAGTCGTGTTTTGTTTACAATTCGTTTCTTGCTATTTCAGTAATCTAAAACCTCATTTAACCAAATAAAACTATCTAATTATAAACAATAACTCGTCCACTAGCTATATAACCAAACAGTGAGGCACAAATCCTGAGAAACTAACCCTAAAATAATAGAAACTAGTTAACCGCCCGTGCTTTGCTACGGGAATATTGTCAGCAATAAAAGAAATAATAATTAACAAATACTGTTTATCTTTGTATTTTATTTAGGGGTTGTTTAATTTTTTAGTCCTACGTGAAATAGAACTGATAGTTTCCATGTATAAACGATTTTATGTTAATCAATATCAAACCGATATATTATTTTAACCAAATGAATGTTTTATATTAATTCGAGTTTTATTTGAAAAATAAATAGTATACAAACTGGGCAATGCTGATAACCTAATAAGCAGCTATTTATGCTATTTAGATAATTTTCTCAAGTATATTCCTATATTCGTCGTTTTTTTCATTACATTTGTTGTACGGAATAAAGATAGTAGTCACTTAGCCTACATGTAAATCACGCATCAGCAGTTGGTCGCATTTCACGAATCTTTGACCCATACTGTGAGTAAAAGCTGTGTTTACGTCGTATATATAAAGTTGTGCATACTTTGTTCAATGTTAGAGGGTATTAACGGTCCAATTTGATGGAAAAGGAGTCGTGGATTTTAAAACTATGTAGACTACCACTACCAGAAAGATGTTGATTCAAGTGAGACTTAGAACTGGCCATTACAAATGCAGATTTGTATTATATTTTACTCAAATAGTTTTTTGTCTCTTTTGACCCTTAATACTTTTTTTATAGTCGCTGTTGATAAGATTTTCCATAGACTCAAAATGTTTATAAGGAGTTCATTTTACCCTCCCCCTTGTGACAACATAAGGAAAATGATTTGTGTCCCAGTTAGTCTGTTCTGATTAAAAATTCATAGATTTGCAGTACTGACAAATCCAATTTAACGACCCCAATTTAAAAAAATGGTACTTTTTAGAAGGGACTTCCAGAGCACATTTAACACCATCACTGCCCTTTACCTTTTTAGTTCGATGGTTCTCTACATGTTTTTTTTTCGTTCTGCATGTCTCTTTACACCCGGTTAATGATTACCTTTTCTTTTTCTTTTTGTACTTTTCACATCCTGGGGTTAATGATAAAGTTTTATAACGCTATAATGACCCGAGTCAACATTTATATTAAACATCAAGTCAGATACTTCTTCGCCAGAACCGAAATCGTAAGTCACAGTTTCTCAAGCAACTTCCCTGTGTAGGCCTACTCGATAAAATATAGTTAGGGTATAGTTCACTGATAGATTGTAGTTCCAAATATCAAAGCGTACTCGCCATCTCGAGAAGGTAAAATTTGGACGTCGAACACTGATCTTGAGTAAGATTAATCACTTACGATTTAAAATGTTTGTATGTTTACCAATCATTAGCAATTAGGCCTACAACTTGCAAGCGGATTTCCCTATGATTGTTCTGGTGGCTATAGAGAATAAATTATATTGATCAAAACAATAAGTTTCCGTCCCCTACTATGGGTATTATTTCACATTCCATACTCAAACTTAAACTCAATTACCACTTTCCTTCAGATCACTTTGCAGGAAAACTAAAACATTTTTGTGTCCCAGTTAGTCTGTTCTGACTCGAAATTCATAGATTTGAAGTAGTGACAAATCCAATCTAACGACCCCAATTCAAAAGAGTTGGTATTTTTTTAGGGACTTCCAGAGCACATTTAACACCAACACTGCTCTTTACCTTTTTAGTTCGATGGTTCTCTACATTTTTTTTCCGTTCGGTATGTCTCTTTACGCCCGGTAAATGATTATCTTTTCTTTTTCTTTTTGTACTTTTCACACCCTGGGGCTAATGATAAAGTTTTATAACGCTATAATGACCCGAGTCAACATTGCCATTAAACATCAAGTCACATACTTCTTCGCCAGAACCGAATGGTAAGTCACAGTTTCTCAAGCAACTTCCCTGTGTACTTGAAAAAAAAAATCACTGATATATTGTAGTTCCACGTAACCCAGCGTACTCGCCATCTCGAGAAGGTAAAGTTTGGTACCACTGAACGTCCAACACTGATCTTGAGTAAGATTCGTCACCTACTATAAAATGTTTGTATGTTTCCCACTCATAAGCAATTATATGTACAACTTGCAAGCGGATTTCCCCATGATTATTCTGGTGGCCGTAGAGAATAAATTATATTGATCAAAACAATAAGTTTCCGTTCCCTACTATGGGTATTATTTCACATTCCATACTCAAACTTAAACTCAATTACCACTTTCCTTCAGATCACTTTGCAGGAAACTAAAACATTTAAAAAAAAGTTAACAAAAACACTTTCCTTGATCAAAATCGTGTGTTTATAAACAGAAACTCCAAGTTTAATAATTGCATACTGAAAGTGAGGTTATAAAAATAATAACAAATGTCTGACAAACATTAAACAGCTGACGAATAATTTATAAATTTTGTATAATATTCTTCAATAAGAATTATATTGACTCGACCTTTAAAGGGCTGTAGGTCGTAGCCCTTAGAAAAAACGTAAATTCTAAGGAAGTTCGGTAAATCTACACACTATCCCCTTTAATTTGAGACATAAATCTTGTAGATCGGTCCAGTAATTACTGAGAAAACAGTGTTACAACTGTGTATTAAATATATAGATTAATTGTAAACAAAACACGACATAGTACACCGGACAGAACTAACAATAAAATTAGCTTCAGCTGTTCCATAAGGGTGGGAAATCTAGGATAGAAATATCCAATAATCTTCGAAAACATAAACGGTTTAAACGTCATAAGTTTCTTAACAAAATCCGTGTTTTCATTCTTATATTTTAAATGACCAGTAGAAGCCTCTGATTGATTTGTACAACTGTAAAGCCAGGAATCAATCATTGAATCACCCCATGTAGCTTTTTCCAGTCAGCTGATGTTCGGTGACAGCCGGTGTGGCCTATAACAATGTATAATTAGGCTGCATGCCGTATCGCGGCTATTATCACAGGAATTAATGAGAATGCTAATCAAAGGGGCGTCATTATGAACCCGACATGTAGGCCTACGATTCCACAATGTTGGCCAGTTTCAGTTACATTCAATTATGTGATGTTTGGTGTTTCGATAAAACATGAAGTAATTTGTTGTGATTCGCGAATTTTAATGCTATGTTTAAAACTATGAAAATTATAATAAAAATCTGTATTTTTTATTTCTCATTTATATATTTATATCTATGTTTCATAATCATGTTGATCTTATTTTACAATCGATTTCATCATTGACTTTGGATAGGCTAGTGTAAGTATAGGACGTTATTCTCAGTCTCATCATATTCCAACTTAATAGGTTTAATATCGGGTTATACAGGGTTTTCATAAAATAATGGTGGGGTTTTAACTGTCTGTAAAACTATTGTGAGACAAATTTAATATTTCATATTGATACCCCTGCATCCGGTAGCTCAAACAGTTTTGTTTACATTAATTGAAACAGCTGTGTCGAGTATTGTGCTAATCGAAATTCTATTAAATAAACTTCAAGTTGTATTTTCATATTAAAAATTTTCCGTCAAGAAAAGGCTAAGTGTAACTAAGTGAACTAAGTCAGTGACTCTAGTATAACGGCCATTTAGGATGTCAAAAACATAGTTTATTGTGAATAAATTCTAAATTTAGCCCATCTACTAGAAAGAACCAGAGATGCATTTTCCATTGTAACAAGAGAAATGTTGCACATGTGGGCTGAAATCGATCATCGTTTGGACTTCTGTAGAACAAGAAATAGTTGTCAAGTCGAATATAGCTATGTACAAAATCTGTTTGATGTCAGGAATTCAACAAAATTAATATTTTTTTTGTATCTTTCCTCCTTTTTATTCTCATTTCATGACTAAAACCCACCATTATTTTATGAAAACCATTTATTATTATTACATAGAAAAATATTGAACTTAATTTTTATAGTCAAAATAAATGCAGGTGACGAGTCGAAACATGTACGAATGTAGCCAGTGTAAATGTTGCTTATACCATGCAGTTGTACGCATAAGCATGTTATTTAGAACTGCGGATAGTGCGGCACTAGCTCCGCCTAGCGACTATTGGGTTTAATAAGAATGTTTAGAACATTTTAACTAGCGAACATGTGTTAGATGAATTCCTCTGGACGATTTTTAAATCGTAGCACGAAATATTTAAATTGGGGTGCAAGATCTTTTGTGTAGTTTTTGTACTGTGAAAAAATATGAAGCACTGTTAACAGTTTTTATTGTTTAGTATATTTAATCAGTATTTGTCAATCGTTAGACATAATAGTGGGATTAACTTTCTTGAAATTAAATTTTGGTGTGTTCTTTACTGCACATCTAAATACGCATTCAACCGTCATTTTTTTTTAATGCAAAAAAACTTTTAAAGGTGGAATTAAACGCGCTACAAAAAACTACGACATTGTGGCATTGCTAAATTCCATTGGTGATTGTTGGGATTTGGACCCGAAGCCTTGGGACAGAAACCACAATGCTATGCCCCATTTTTAAACAATCAACAAGTACACGATTCTGTTGACAATTAATGGTTCCATCGCACTACAGTGTTTTCTCATTGTTGTCCATTACTACAGTGGCGCATTGTGTGGACAACAATGGAACTAATGGAACAGTCTAATGCAACGATGTGATTAATGAACACACTACAGGTAGGCTATCACTTGCAGGCGTTTGTTTTCTTGCTTTTGTAAATTAAATCAAACTTGGATTAAGTTAATTGTTAAATCCTAATTTCAAATTATTATTTTTGAAAGTAGCAAATATTGGCTGGCAGATTGATTACAACGATGTTTAAAAGTGTATCTATCTATCTATATAATACGTGAAGCAGTTTTTTGTTAACGCAACTCCTCCCTTATTTGTGGACCAGTTTTAGCGTTTAAGGTGTCAAAAGATTCGTCTAAATATGTAGTTTTGCAATAAGGTTTTATAATTTTAAAATTCCTACTCTGAAGGGCGTGAGACCCTCTCAAAGGTCGGGGTTTCCCCTTAAGAAATACAGAGAAGAAATTTAAAAAAAAAAAAAACAGCTGTTTACAAAAAGAAACTCAAGTTTTTTTGAAGTATTAATGTTTGTAATATTCAGTAGGTTAAGACCAAGTTAAGCAGTTAATCAGTTTTGTTGGAAGAACGGAAAATTCCTCAAGTTCAAAAAAGAAATATTGAAAACGGGAGGAGGAGACAATTAAGATATCTTATGCGTATAGAGTAGAGAAAGAGAGGCCTGGTCTAACAGATACCTATCCAGATACACATCCACTTGGTGAGCTGAATAATATTTGCCAGTTCTACCACACAACTTACTTTGGAAGTGAAAAATATACGAAGCACATAATCACGGTGGTAAAGTAAACTTGCCTAATGTCAGATCAAATGAATGCATGCAAGAAATGTTTACTTCTGACACTGGCAGATCGAGATATTTCAAAACATTTAGTAGAAACGCTGTTCAAAAAGAGAAAGTGAGAATTGCTATACAAACCTTATAGCTACAATAGTTATCCAACCTATTTCGACAAATGAATACATACTTTTAAAACTTTGGTACAGGTAGAGAAACTGCACTGAACAACGTGAGAATGTTCTGATGCGCGGCATATACTGTGACTGACAATCAACACGTTAAGTTAACCAACTTTCAATGCTGTTGCCGATTTAGCCTATTCAACGCAGATTATGGCTGTCCAGTTGGTAACCCAGAGTTTGTGTGTAAAAAATGGAGCACATGAAATGGTTAATACTTAATATCACCCACTTTTCAGGATTCTCTACGGAGAAAATTCGTTTGACTAGGGGGATGTCTGAAATCAAAGAAATAAAATGACCCAACTTAAATTACTTAACAGAGGTTATCAGTAAGGCAACAGTTTTCTTCAATTCTCAATGCTGGAAAAACTTTGTTGCAACATGTTAACTTGAATTGAAGCAGATCGTTTAGCATTCTTTAGAAATTCAGTTAAAACTGAGAGCAGAAATAATTTAGGTGAGCCTTGACGACGTAAATAGAAATACCTATTTAAAATTAGTTTCTAACAAGTGTTCAAACAACTCTGTAACAAGAATTACTCTTAAGTTTTACGTTTTCCTCTGCGTTATGTTTCATACTATGCGGCTCATTGAGCCGCACGGGATCTCTAGTATTTAAGAATACATGTTGAGTCAAACTTTGCAGAAAATTATGATTGTAGTTTCAAACAAAGACAATTGAGCTAAAGAAACCCTTAGGCACTGGTTCTTTTGTTCTTCCGCTGATATTGAACTTAAAGTGAACATAGTGGTTTGTAGATTATTAGAAAAATATAAGAGATAGATATTGTAAAAAAAATCCTTGTCCTTATTCTGTGTTGGTAAAAGTAATAGTGATAGTTATTATTACAGCAATCTGTAACTATTCGCGGACAGTTCCACATGAATCCCTTACTAAATAATGTTGGGAAAATGTAAGTTAAGAGATCCAGTACTTTATAAACTTTCATTATACAGCAGACTAAATGTATAAATGTGAGTAGTGTTTTGTGTAAATCGATAGGGTTTGGGAACGGTAAAAAACTTCTGTCACATGTGTTCAAAAATAACGACAACAGGTGCCAATCACTGAAGACTTCTTCTATGTAAAAACCTAACTTGGAAACATAATTGAAATACGACACTTGTTTATTTTTTCGTCTTGATTGTTTTATTTGTAATTTAAATATATTTACGGATCCATTTTAGATTATGTTATTCTACTCAGTTCACTGTAACGTTTATATTTTGATGTCACAATAATGTGCGAATTTCCAATAAAATGAAACATTTGTGTTGTTAATTAGATTTATTTGTCATGCGCACCGTTCAAAGTTTACACTTTACTTGTGCGTGAGTAAAATTTTGTATTCATCTGTGCATTGACAGACAAGAAACGCACAAGAAAGGCTTAAGATTTTTCATTAGGATAGTAAGTAATCTCTAAAAGATCAATCCAAAGTCAAGGGTACGATTGAATTTATTCAATTCTGCATCAACTCATTTCGACGAACAAACATACTTTTTCTAACATCTGTAATCAATGTTTTCCTTGTGATTATGGTGATTGTTAGTAAATTATATTTTAACTCCAGTTTGCGTATGGGTACTTATCCTTGACTCTGGGTCCTTATGTACTAGCTTCAGCAAGTTTTTTTTTACCAAAGGAGGACATAGTTGAATACTGTTCTCGTATAAAGTTTGCGGGTCGCCGGAATTTTATCCCCCTGGAATTTTACCCCCTGGGCAAAGCTGACGTCACTATGACGTAGTAACCTGATTGGCCAAAAGTTTGTTCGCGGCCGGAATTTTACCCCCGCGGATTTAGAAGTCTAATGAAAGTAGTCAGAGCGTGATTAATTAGATTAGCGATATAAACCGGAATTTTACCCCCTGTCCATATAACTAGCGTTTAGACAACTGAAGATGTACGGGCCGGATTTTTACCCCCGGAACTTTACCCCCTGGCTGATTTTAGAAATGGAATGATTAATTTCATTATTTCTGTTTTTAATTAATTGTAAACAGTTCATTATTTAGGAGCCTATCTGTATTTATTTATTTTGTAATCTCAACTAAGTAAACAGAATTCGCTGTTTTATTTTGATCGTATTAACCAACAGTCCAGCAAGATCGAATCCTGATACTCGAATCTCAAAATTAAAATTATTAACATGTTCGATTTGTTAATGTTACAAATAAATTAAGAGGCTACTTAATAATAAAATGTTTACTATTAAATTAAAACTGAATGAAGATAATTAATCATTCTCACTAATTTATACATCTGACTACGGGGTAAAATTCCGGGGGTAAAAATCCGGGGGGTAAAATTCCGGGGGTAAAAATCCGGGCCGTACATTTTAGGTTTTGATAATTTGATGTGTTCTGATTAAATTCACAACAGTGAAAATATATGTTTAATCCATCGAGCTCATGTCGCGAAACTCAAAAGTTCGCGGCCGGAATTTTACCCCCTGGTTTGTGACGTCACGTTTGCCCAGGGGGTAAAATTCCAGGGGGATAAAAATCCGCTACCCCAAGTTTGCTAACTAAAGAATTTTTTATTCGCTCTTTGAGTTGTTCATACCATAATAGTGCATTAGGAAATTAAACGTGCTATAGCTTAGTTTACAACATATTGTTTTTCAGACTGACATAATTTATAAGATCTTTATTTTACAATGTTAAATACTGTTGTTTGTTCAATTGAACTTCCTCCTTTTTATTCTAAAATTGACCAGGAATTCAACATGGAAAGTACTACAAGGTATAGGCTTTCAATGATGATCATTCTGTATATTCTCTTGAACTTGTTAATAAACTCGAAGCAAACTGTATGTTAGAGTTCGTCGATTTTAGCGTATAATTTAATTACATCGTTAAAAGCAAACGTTAAAACACAGAACACGGAGCAATCCAATACACATCTGTGTTGTTCATACTGTGCACAATGCTGTTTAACATTGTGCTGATGTATCCTCATCCCCCACCCCTAGTCCCAACACTCGGCTGCAAGTTCCCATATAACTTACCAAACGTCACTTTCGATGAGTTCACTAATGACTTGCTAGTAGTTAGTGCCAGTCGTCAGTCACTGAGAGAGAGGGTGTCAGGGGGGGGGAAGGGGGGGGGGTGTAGAGAGATGTGAAGTTTGCTTCGAGATCTCAACATTTGACAGTCTCGCAAACTGTTCGACAACTTAGACCACTTTCAAAACCAGCCTGAGGATGTTGCCACTGGTGAATTTATCAAATTGGTGTTTTTGTTTTTACAATTTGCAAATTGTAATAAGTGAATATGGAGGTTGTAGAGCGAATTATTTGGCGTAGTAGATATTGTGTATGAAATTGTGTAAGTGTTAAAAACTCTAGGAGGAACTTAAGGTTTTCAAACTTTTTACTATGCAGAAAATTCAAGATATTTAACATTAAAATTGCCCAGTTGATGATGTTGGCTTTTATGTCAGTTGAAAGAATAAGTATAAAAAGGAAGTAATAAGAAACTAACTTACTACTTAACTAACTAAGTCCTCCATCATTAGTGTTATTCCCCAAATTTTGTATCCAAATTTAAATTTTTTATCCAGCGCCCTGAAGACGGTGCTGTGTACTATTTCCGAAACGTCGGCCTTCTACGTCACTCAGAAGTCAGATATGAATTCGTGTTGTTTTGGGTTTATATACATTACAAGCTACAACTTATGTATGTAAACTATGTTTTATTTTCATATTCTTCTGGATGTTATTTAACCTAAATCAATGTGTCATATGTGTTATCCGAATGTGTAAAAGCGAAATCATTGTGTTTGGTATTTGTGACGAAATAAAAATTATAAATTAACAATGTTTACAATATGTCCCTCTAGTGAATTGAAAAACAATCATGCATGAATAAATTTAAAGAAGGATTTGTCTTCTTTGTCAAGGCTTCTGAATATTCTGAATGTAACGTCTGCAATACAAATTATGACATCCTAACTACTTAAAATACTTCAAAACGTACTTATGGTTCCTAAAATGTCGACCCACTCTCTAAATTTCTCTGTCAAACCACTTTCCAAATGAGAAAATGTCATTGCAACAGCGCAGGTAGATCTGCAGATTTTTACCCCCTCTCAAATCCGCTTGTCCTCATATCGAATCTGTAATCAGTTTGTGTCCGTTTGATGTACAAAGCCCGACAGAGATGGTTGTCATGACAACAGCTGATTGGCTGATGACGGACAGGTCTGTTGAGTGAGGGTGGCTCAACTGATACACACAGGTTAAGTGTACAGAGAGCGTTGATTATGCATTGATTAAAGTGTATAATTTTCAATAGTTTCACAAAACTATTGATAATAAATAATTGAGTAAATGGATCGATGTAAATTCTTAAAATATTATCATGTTTAATTAGGTTCGAAAATTAAAGAGCAGACAATAATTTATAACCAGAATACCTATCTGTTTTGGCTTTAGATATTGAACATACTATAGGGAGCTGATTTTTAAATTCTAATATAACTATTTTAAGAATGAACCTATGACTATGCTACTATTTTGTTTTTTATTTGGTCTATTGATTTCCCTCACTATAAGCTTGATGCGGCTTTGACTAATGTTACAGCATACAATAAGTTAGTTGAGCTTTTAATTGTGTATGATGAGAATTGAGTAGGTAGGAAAACAGTATTTTACAGTAGTTAACGTTACCGGTGGTTAGAGCTATTTTATTCTACAACAGACACAACTTAAAGATGAAAATGTATAGCCATTTTCTTGGTTGTTTCGTCAAAAGGCGGTTATGGATACGAAAATCAACTAAAAAATTATAATTGATCACGAAAGTACGTTTTGGAGTTGTTGCCATAAATAACCTTGGTGGACTAAACCCATCTTAAGAGTCAATACCGGATTGACAATCAATATTTTGGTGAAAATATATTTTAGCGCAAATTGAACCTCACCACGTTGCAGCGCCAATAGCAAGTTCGCTGAGGGATTCCCCAAGGATCGGTTTTAGGTCCTTAGTTATTTCTACGGTGAGTATTACCACCTCCGTCCCATAGGAGTGGTGTGAGGAATTAAAGGACTAATTAGTGAGTTGACATTGTAACGCGTGTATGTGCGATAGGGGCTGGCACGCCCTACACCGCGTTATAATTAGGTATTTTAATGGAATCATTGGCTTTTAGATATTGAAGTAAACATCCCATTTACTGACCAGCTGTTAGAAACGTGCAAATAGAATAGACTTTAAGTCTTTCACAAAGTTTGCTGTAAAAAACTTATTTACTCCCTTAGATGTAGTTGCTATCATAGTTCATGTTGCGTTAAACAAACATACTATAGTTTGCAATAGGTTGTCGTTTTAATTTAGATTGATAAAACGTTCGTGTATTAAACAACAGTTCATTTAGTCAGTGGCTTAATTCAATCAATTACATTATTTTAAAACTACGGGAGTCATATTTCTACTGCTATTAATACTCAAATTTGCATGCAGTCTGGTTTACAAATGGTCCGTTGTACTATGTCCTCAGTAGTATAAAACTAGCATAATAACCTACGTACAAAGAAAATATATCAAACTGCTTTCATTCGATCTATAATGAAGAGAATTCTGCAGATGAGTGTGTGCAACCATTTTAAGGCTTAAAACAAGGACGAAAAATGTGTAAAACACAATATTGAATGATTCTTCTCAATTTATCTGTAAAAGGTTTAACTTCGAGTTATTTGTTTCTATGATAACATAATAACACTCTTGGGACAGATGAACAATTAATCTATTGGCAGTTATGAATAACTCTTTAAGGCTTTTCAAACACCAGTATGTTTCAGTAGTAAAGACAATATTATGGAATGATTGATCTAAATTTCGCTATACACAGTTTAATTTCGAATACCGGTAATTTGTTTCTCGAATCGGTATCAACAATTCGTTTACATTTATGAGTAACCCTTTTGTAAGGCTTGAAGTAAGGCTTGAAAATAGCATTTAGCTAAGCAGTTAAGGCTTTAGTATTGAATGATCTATCTCAATTTCTATATACAAATTTTTACTCTTGAGTTATTTATTTATACAAAATCACGCTCTATGATTGAATCAACAATGTATTGACTGTTGCGAATGAAAGACGACTGTCTCCGTCTCAAAACCTATTATTTATCACGTTACCAAAGCACGGTTGGGACGTTTACCCCTTGACGGGACCCTCTCAACTCGCTATTTTGTCCAAAACTTTGTTGTTTACCCTCCAAAACCACACCCTAAGCCCCCTAACCAGCTGTCCGGCAAGTCATATTTCATTGACGTCACTTTTAATACACTCGAGTTGTTTTAAGTTCTTTATTTTGTATAATATTATTATCTTAAGGATATTTTCGCTATTACATTATTCATACAAATACTACTAGGTAAGGTGCTTGCATATTTATTAAGGTACCACATAAAACCCCGATATCTAAATACTATACCGTGGCATATACAGATCTAAAGAAACATATGATATTGCAAAGTTTAATGTTATGCTGTGTTTTGTTTAGGGGAAGGGGTTTTTGAAATAGTGTTGTTTTTAAGTACTTGCCTGTGTGAACACAAATAAATATGAAAAGTATTAGGTTAGGTTAATTTACGTGGTACCTTGGTGTTGATATTTGCTTTCGTTGTAAAGAGCAAGATGATATTATGGTATCTGTACATCAATAGTCTAGACGAACTACTAATTGAGATATATTCTGTATTTTATCTCCATAATTTGAAATTAAATTTGTGTGTCTATTTTGGATTTTTATTCTTATTCCAAGCTATTTTCTGATTGTTTTCAATGAAACACACAGAGGGAGTTAATGTAAACTTCGATGATTTAATGTAAGGGGATTTTTGCAGGATGATGACTCACTCACATTGGAGATCTCATAATTCTGTTTCTGACACAAAAGATCTGATTACGATTACGATTCTTATCAACAATGATTCGTCCTCTCGGCCCCGAATAATCGTGTTTTCTGCATTGATTGTCAAACGAAGGTGATTATTGATTGTTCTACTGAATCACCTGATGAATATGATTCTTAATACAGATTTTTTAGGTCGCTGTTACAGTTTAAAATTATACACATTGTATAAATTTTATCATGACTTGATACTTACCTTGGTTTGGCAATCGTCATAAGGTTAGAATATTTCATTGGTTGCAAAGCTACATTGAAATTGTTGATAAGTTGTAAGCATAACATTGGTTTGCTGCTTCACTTTAGTTCAAGTTAAGTTTAAAAAGTGAAATGAGAGTATGAGTTTCGTATAATCTATCTTTCTCTTCAAGATTAAAATTTTACATATTCCAATAAAAAAAAATAAACAAAAAAAGGTTCATATCACAGCTTTGTAGTCACCGAGCTAAATATACAACTGAGGGGGTACTGACACGGAAACTCTGCTATAAAATCGAGACTATAGTTTCGTTAGGTTGGTACCAACTAGGGGAATAAACTTGTCAATGGCTTTATGTATTTACGATCCCACAATGCCCTAGTTTGCAATTTAATAAGTACAATATAATTTATCCCCGAGTACAAATGAATTCTTTCATTCAGTGCCACCAACAGTTGTATCTCTAGCCCAGTGTATATAATAAGACATTGTAACAAATCTCAACTTCAAAACGAAAGCATTTTAAAAGCAATAAACACATTTCAGTATTTAAGTGGCTTTACTTACAACTTTATTCGCCACAAATAGAATAATTGAATTATATTTTCACCTTCAGGTAACCCCTGTTCTGGAAACCCGTCAGGGCAAAGTTCAGATTAACCCTTACCAACTTTGATTAAAACTTATTTAACCAAATTAATGGCTCCAAAGGGAGACAGGGTTGTGATTTAATTCCCGGAATGGCTTCGTAATGATTGATGATTTGGGTTTGCAGCTTTATGGGTTCAAACGATCACCCAACTTTTACCTTTGTAGAGGGTTTGTTAAAAAGTGGTTGTTAAAATTTGTTTGTGGACATTTTACTAACTTTTGATATTATATACACCCCCATGGCTGTGACGTTATTAATAATGGGTAAAAGTATAGTTGTGAAAGCAATTATAATATTTTATGGTAGTAAACACTCTGAAATCGTGTTTGAAAGTCTATCGATTATTCCACCGCTTCTAGAAGTGATCTAGCATCATGGTAACTTACTTTTGTAATCCTTATATTTTAGATATATGCTCAGTAAATTAAAATACACGTGATTCATTATATTCAAACCTTATAGCATCAGCAATTTTGATGAATCGTAGGGCAGTGCTTCAAAATCGGCTCATATAAAGATTTTAGCCTAAACTAAAGATTGGTTATTGCAATCGGTAGAGTTCATTGAATTTGAATTGCTAACACCACCTGTCCTTTGAGACGAACCGACAAATGGATAAACATTCCAAAATTTAAATAATGCCTAGTTCTGCTTTTATGACTTACAAGTAGAAAATCGACAAAACAAGTTATTGCATCCTAGCGATGCACAAAGTACAAATACACCTACGTACATTCCTGTAAACCTCATGAAAAATAAAGTTTAGAAATATAACTCTCCCGGTAAAACTGACCAGCAGATAGTGAAATGGAAGTCTGAAGCTTTCCAAACATACAACGCTTTAAAACGAACAAAATAAACAGCGAAAAACGACTCTACATAAACCGCTCTGTCGTAAAGCACGCTTTGTAACACTCAGATAACGCTAAAGCTACGTAGCCAACGACAAATGTGGAGATGAAAAGGCAAACTGTCCTGTATTTTACGCGAGTTTTCATCGAGCTCATATTTCCACTGGATTCCACTCACAAAGTTTAACTTATCTTTATTAGGGATTCAGTTTCAGGTGTAATTTTTCCTGCTGTGGAGGTTTTACTAAGGTAAATTTAACACATTTTACAGTTTTTCGTTTTAAGCCTGTCAACGAAAATTGTTGATTTAGTGTGGGGTAAAATTATCGTACATAATAAATATTTGAGTTGCTAAGCGGTTACTGAGTTTGCTTGAAAATTAGCAGATTACCGGTTTGATCATGAATGGCCAGCCATTTTTATGGTTCGAACCTCAACCTAAATGTACTTGACTATGGAAACAGCTGATTTCAGCCAGTAACAAAGCTTCGCAGACTCATCCTGTGTTTTATATTTAGCTAAAGTAGGCCTACGTAGAATTCTTAGCAAAGATATTTACATGATAAACTTCAATATCTCTTAAAAATTAACGGAAAAAATTTTAACCTACTAAATATAAAGAGTAAATTGAAAATAATCATAAATATTCATGGTTACAGTTAACGACTTTACTGTTACAAATCCTACCACCTAGTGAAAAAAACTTGCACAGGAGTAAAAAATACCGAAATTCTACTCAATCGTTTAATAATCTTTGTTTTTTTAATAGTTGATCAATGCTTTCTATGAGTCCTGTATTAAAGTACTTTAAATCAAACTAATACGTAATGCGACAGATTCAATCATAGGTATAATCTATATATATAAAAGGCAAAGCCCTCACTGACTGACTGACTGACTCACTCACTCACTCATCACTAATTCTCCCACTTCCCATTTACCTAGGAGGCTGAAATTTGGTACACTGATTCTTTAGGCATTAAATAGGAAAACTAAGTGGTTGTTATTCTGATCGGACTCTCGGGCTCCGCCCCAGTGGCTCTGGAGTTTCCCATGTTAACCTATTGAGTACTCATATTTAAATGGAATTAATGAATCTTAACAGCTGTTTCAATTAAACAAGTTGGTTCTGTTCTATGATGTTCAATAGCATTAAAGTTACAAGGATTACGAACAGAGTGCAGCACTATTATTATTTTTTTAATATTTTACAACAGCTAATTTTAAACCAAAAGGTGAGTGAGCAAAGCGAACGAACTTCAACCCGGAGGCGAGTTAGCGTAGCGAACGAGCTAACCTGAAGGCAAGTGAGCGCAGCGAACGAGCTCCAACTTAAAGGTGAGTGAGCGTAGCGAACGAACTTCAACCAGGACGTGTGAGCGCAGCGAACGTGCTCCAACCTAAAGGTGAGTGAGCGTAGCGAACGAACTTCAACCAGGACGTGATTGAGCCATGCGAATGAGCTCACATATGAAGTTAAACGGGGCAAAGCCCGCGGGTACAGCTAGTTTTGAATAAAGGCAGGATGAGGACACCTCCACCAACGGAGACAAAAACACTTCAAAAATATCCGAACGGAAATAAATCCAGGGTCAGACATAAGACAGTCGGTGACAGGAGAGGGTCGCCTGCTGGGCCGACACGAGAAGGACCATCTAGAATAACATCCATAGAGCGAGGGTGAAACTTCAGTGGTGGGAGTCTTCAAAACAGCGGGAAACGATCGTATTTACATGTCACATGTTTAACTGAAGAGATTTCTTCAACTTGCACAAATGTTCAGCCTGTTCTGAATATTTTTCAGATTGGTCGAAAAAAAATGGAGATTTTGGGTGGTGGAACTAAGGAAAATATCCATAAGATGTTATGGAGAGTAAAACTGTATAACAGTGTTCAATGTAAAACTAAAGACATTAAATAATAGAAGTATAGAAGAATAATAGAAACCCTAATTTTTAATCCAAAATATTGGGGACTTGAGTTTTTTCGATTTGCTATCTCGCCATCAAATAGTGTTGTTATTCTGTTGTTATGGTAAATTGAAATAACATTTAACACTGCAGGAACTGTAAACTACACCAGCACCAAGTAAAGAAAATATTATTGATTATAAATAATCAACATAAATGGATCAAAGATATCTTTCTGGACAGTTAAATCCAAGGGATTGAAGCTCTGCCTCTCTTGAGTTTTGCAGACAATCAAAATATATGATAATAAGCAAGACACTGTTCATTTAGTACGTGCTATATAGTTTCAGGTTTCAGGTTTGGGGTGCCTAAAGACTCCTATGATTTCACTACAGATCAAAAACTGATTCATGTTAATGTAACCTTTGTCTTCTTTTCTTCTTCTTCTTCTTCTTCTTCTTCTTCTTCTTCTTCTTCTTCTTCTTCTTCTCTCCTCCTTCTTCTTCTTCTCTCCTCCTTCTTCTTCTTCTTCTCTCCTTCTTCTTCCTTTTCCTCTTCCACCTCCTCCTATTACTCTTCTTCTTCTAAAACATAACCTTCCAATAACCATCGTGTTTTGTTACCTGCGTTATACGGTGGAAATGTTTTTTACAAGTGTTTCATAACAATAATTTTAATTCAATTTGAAGATTTCTTCTCATCAGACTATTTTATAATCAACGCGCGGTGGAGGGACGTGCAGATGTGTTAGTCTGGAACAGTGTGAGTGACAGGAAAAAAACGTTAAGGTTAATGTAGAAGAGGGAGCGAGAAAAACTGCTGTCTTCTCCCCTTGTCTCATCTAGTCACCAGCTGTTAACAAGATCAGTATGTTACCGAAGATCACCTTTTTAACATCTAATGCTGTTCTTCCTTCTGTCTTAGTCGATACAAGCGGGGAATGCCTGATTGGAAAAACTCCCCCTTGAATATGTTATTTATTTCTATTTCAATCAGCATCTTGTTTATAGTTGGTTGTCAAGAGGTTGTACCTCGTATTTATTGAACAAGTGTAATATCAATTCTTCTCATTGTTTCAATGATGTTAAACAGGTTGCATCCGTTCTAGTAAAAAGTGGGTTTAAAGCCGTAAGAAACTTTGTATTTAGCAGATTGGACTCAGTAAATTTGATGAAACTTTCGTATTATTTAAGTTTCAATATAAGGTTTCTTGTGTAACTATCAAACTACGATTTATTATTACCACTAATACCATAGTTGGTTAGTGTTTTAAGTTCAGAAAGCTATTTCTAGAAACTATTTTTTTCTAAATTGGTTAATCAATAATATTATTTTTTTTTAACTTATTGACTTGCCACTCTATGGCCATGTATTCCCAAACTACAATTATGCAGCTATACAAGTAGAACCAATGATAGAAAAAGCGTTTTTTTATAATCGAAGAGCTGTTTCTATAGTGCGTATTTTCTAAATTAATTATACGTTTTAAGGTTTTTATCGATAGTTTTCTTTACATCAATATTTTATTTTTAAAAACAACAATGACCTTTTCTTATTTCTCCGTATTTTATTTCCGAACAAATATTTTGTTATTGTATACATGCAGACATTTTGATAACATAAGTTTACGCTCTTTTGATTGTTCTTTAAAGTAAGCTAAAAACTACAAAAACAAACACTGTAAGCCCTAATCCCAATTTTTTACCTTATAGGCTAATTAAGATATCAACCGTAAGATTTAAGTACACTAGCACTAGGGTATGTAAATCAGTTTATTCCTCAGAGGATGTTATAGAGGCGGCAGGTAGTATTGGTGTGCCCCAGGGATCAGTTCTAGCTCCGTTGCTGTTACCACACTACTCCCTTAGGACTTATCGGAACATTGTCGTCACTTAGGCATCATTAGGCATCTAGTATTGGGGGTGATTAAAATGTATGACACCGTTTGGTTAGTTGTGTTTTATATTGATAATGTTGGTGTGCAGTTGTACTTGAATTGAACAGAATTGTATAGGTTAACGTGCTTCCAAATGCAGAATGCTCATGTTGAAGATCCCTTTAGCGTAGTGTGTAAAACAAAAGGACGTCTCACTATGTAAAGTTTTTAATTTAAAAATAGTTTACAACCAAAACAGATTATGTGTAAAAAATACTCAAAACATATCTACCAATAATTTAGTTCTCTCGTTATCCTTTTTTGGACACTAACACTATTTAACAACATTTTCCATGAAAAATGCAATTTTAAAAGTTTTGGAGTAAAAATATTGGATCTTTCAGACGCTCTACACTCACACATCTCCTAATATTAGTTGGGGTTATTCTTTAACTACAATCATACAGAAATCAAAACTGTTACACAAAAAAACGTTTACATTACTAGCATGAATGTTTGTTTACTGCTGTATACTGATATAAACTTGCTCACAACAAAAGTTACAAACTTTCTGTAAAAAAATATTTTTAGCGTGTTTTCTTCAATGATGTTTGTTATCACATGAAACTTTACCTCACTGGCTAAAAAATACAAACAAAATAACACCCATAATTTTAAAAATAATGTATTTTAGTCTAGATTTTTACTTATTTCCTCAATTACTTCTTAGAATAACTACAAATGAATTCCGTATACACGTTCTTTCGCAACAGTTCAAACAATAATGTCGAGTTAAATAATCTTAAATAATATACAGTTGTTTGAGCATCACACTACAAAGTACACTAATCCAAGTGACGTGTACACTGATGGTCCTGCTAAACACAATCACAATCAATGTCTGGCCAATCAGCCAGTTCCAATCAATCAGAGGCGCATAATGCCACTCAGCTGGTGCAACAATGCGTTCATCAGCTGTTAATTACTTGGTCACGTGATAGGTTTGGTCACGTGCCCAGTGGTTACTGAATTTTGGGTGAATTATTTGTCCAATGATTGTTATTGTTTATGATATCGCAGTAATAGAGATGAGTGATGGAATTGTAAGTGACTTTGTGCAATAATTTGTTTTTACTGAAATATTATTTTACATGGAAAGAAAACTCTTTCTCTTCCATTGGTTTGTAAAGTTTTGTGTACATTTTTGTTATAAATACTATGTTTTTGTTGGGCGTTAGAAAACCTTATTTATAAGAGACCTAAATAATTTGATATGTCTTAGCGTTGAACAGTACCTTAATAATCAGTCGCAAAACCTTTTTGTGTGTGTGTTATAAATTACCTATTTTCTGACGATGATTCCTCTTTAGCCATTTTTGTTTTCCTTTTTATGAAAGAATTATAATTTTTTTTATTGGAAGTATTTTTGTTTAGTATCCAACTCCCGACCTTCGTTCACACAGAGCGAATATTGAAGACACTCAGTAGGTTTTTATGTTAAGATGGAGGAACACTCCTAATATTTTTAAGCTACGAACACATAACAAAATCACAGGAATGACATGTTTAAATGAATAAATAAATGAATTTAAGCTACAAAATTCATTAACCAAAATATTTGACTTACTATTTCTCACAGCAGTTATATAGCTTCCCTTAACTCTGTATTAAACATATTGATAAATTTAAGCTTTTAGTGTTCATGATGATATTGTACAAACATAATATTAAACATGTTTATTACATCTGCAGTATTGTTAGCTCCAGAGCTCAGAATGTCAGCGAAGGCTCGTATTATGCGTTGAGAGAATGCTGACAATGGAGTCTTCCTCAGATAATAACAAAAGACCTCCAGGGCAAGACGAAATTTGTTTTCGCTTTCGCTTTCTGTTAAAATGGAGAGTATTTCATAACTTGTAATTTTCCAGCTTTACCAACTACTGATACAAGTACTGTTTAATGTTGAAATAATGTTCAAGGGTTAAAAAGTACATACTGTCCATGTTCTATGGAGGCTACTGTAACCTTATTCTTATGGATACAAAATGGAGTAGGGTTTTTCTTGAAGATACTGAGGATGAATGATAAAAGTAAATAGATTAATGATACTCTTTTATGTATAATTAAGAACCTAATGAGTCTTAACATGAACATGATTTTAAAACACGTTTCTTTCCTTTTTTAAAACAGACTAATGCCTTTTTTTGTTATAATTTGTGTGTTTATAGTGTTTACGTAGCTTCTAACGTTAAACCACTAAAGATAAAACAGAATAAATTTTTATGAAATATATGACTAAGTTGTAGCAGCTTGGTAAATGTGTGAAAACACTATTAAACTTAATAATGGAATAGACGGGAATCAAATTCATGTTATATTTTCCTTTTGTAACTAATAAAATTTAATTCAGTTTTGTCATTTTACTAATACATTATTTACTTATCTCGTCCACAAAAAGGCAATTCTTCAGTAGCTAGGAATGAGTGCAAAAATAAGCCATTTTCGTATAAGTAGCTGTAAATTGATAATTCCTCTTGAATACTATCCTCCCTTGAACTTATGATGGGCAACCGACCGTAATCGCCCCCTTTCACCCTCGATTGTACGCACGTACCATGTTATGCACGCCGTCTGCATTCTAGCTCCGAACTAGGGGAGACCCCATCATGCAACTCGAATATAGCCATTAAACACTGTCTTGTGAAGAGAATGCATTATTCGTCATGTCATACTTAAATACTCTTTATATAGAACAAATATTGTCGTTTTTGACCCAATTTGGATTACAGAAGACACTATACAAAGTTTTTAGTTTTTAGTTTTTTCCAATACTTTATAGATTTTTCACTCTGGGCTTTTTCTGTCCACATAATTTTTCTACATTACGTTGACTGTTTCTTTGAAATATCTTGGTTGTTTTTTTTTTCGAGATGGAATCAGAATTTGTAGTCATTGTAGTGTTGATCAGTATTAGTGAGAGCAGAAACGTTGTATTTGTAATTTACGAGTAGGTAGTCTTATGATGAGTTTAAGCAATTTTATTCAGCGTTTACGGGGCCATGTTTAATAGGATTCAGTTATTTTTTTCATGCGTAAATTATTGATGTTATAATCGGAGAGGTTTAATTAAACTGAAATAATCCCCAATAATGTTTCAACGAATTTCTAAATCTGGATGTATTTTATCATAAACATTTGTGTAGTGACGTGCTATTTTAATGGTAGAAGATTAAAGTGTTTATATGTTGTATGTGATTGTAATTGTGAGTTATTAACATACTTTGTTTGGTTACAGGTATGTGTTACTGCATTACTAGCATTACTAATGGAATTTGGGTAAGAACTATTACTATAAAGTTATGTATGAAATAATCCCCTAAAAGTAATCTTTCCTTTAACATTTACATTATTTAGTGTTTTGGTTTTGGAGTATCTTATGTTTTACAAACACTTCATGCATGTTTTTAATGATGTTCGTCTACTCATTTAATAATCATAACTATTTAATGTATAATATTTAGCATTCTTTAATTCTTGCTTCTTCGTGAATATTATTGGTTTTTGGGATTCATAGCCTACACACCTTGGCTACGCAATTAATTAAAACCAAACTTCGAGGAGTTTTTATTCGCTGTAACCGTATTTCTGTTAGCTATTTTGGTATTAAATGTGTTTGACTAGTGATTGCTACATATTTTAAAATCTTTATCTCATCAACCCTATACGATAAACCGTTTCTGTCCTCCAATTTTTTAACAATTTCCCTCAAAAAATAAGAATTCCACCACAAGTTTAAAATTCATAATTTTACTCTGCATTTATCCAAAAAGGCCAAAGTGTAACTTAATGAATTCATCCATTAATCTTACAATTCACTTTACCTCGAAGGTTTCATCCTTCACCAGACTAATAGAGGTGACAGGTTCACCGGGTTTACTTTATATTAAAATGAAGCAAACAAAGACAGTGGCTCCCTCGTGCGTCATTAATTATAATTATGTAAGTTTAATGAAGGAAGGGTGACACGGGGACGGGGTAACTGATACAGAAAGATGAGCGCTCCTAGAACGCGGGTGAGGTTCATAATGTCCAAATTTCACAAACTCCAACGTCTTAATTATTAAATAAACAGTGTGTTTCATAACCTCCAAACTTCATAAACTCCAAAACTATAACTTTCAAATAAGCCCAGTTTCACAATGTCCAAATTTCACAAACTCCAACTTTTAAATATCAAATAAACAGAGCGGTTCATAACCTCCAAGTTTCATAAGCTCCAACGGTACAGTCTCTGCCATAAGTCAATCGAATTGGCGGGATAACGAGGCGGACGGGCCGAATGAACCTCTCTGTTTTACACAAACATGCATTCACTCAACCTGCTCTGCTACACTTATTTGTTAACATACAAATTTCAAATTGATATATTATTTTTCTGGAAAAACCAGTGCTCATTACTATGTAGCTAGTTTTTACCTTAACATAATTTTTATAATTTATTTAGGCAAATTAAAACAGATAATTGTTTTTTAACACCATAAAAAACATGAAAAATGTAGTAAGCGAGGAACTTTTTTATTTTTTGGTCAGGAAAAAAATTCCTGCGGCAAAGTTTTAGATCAAAGTATGAATTTTATTTTTTATTTGAAGCTTTTTTTGATACAGAGCCTGCTTGTATCATTTTTAAGCGATTAAAAATAGGCATAAAATCGCTTGGCGCGGCATTGGCGCTAGGAGTTTGGCCGGCTCAGCATCAGTTTACGGGATATAGAAACTGAGTTTCTAGCATTTAATTATCATTATACTGTATTACATCAAATATGTCATTACATTACGAAGAATGGTAACTTAATTTACAGGCGTATGTTTGTGCATTTTAATGCTTACCGGTAGTCTATAGTTAACAAAATTCTTTGATATAAATGCTTCCCCGATTGTAATTTCGGAAATTGTCTTCGTGAAATATGAAAAGGCATATAAAGATGTGGAGATAATTTAAATTCTTGGTAAAACCCACTGAATTAGCAACCTGGCCCAGTTATTATTTCTACTTTTATTCTCCTTTCGTTAAGGTAAACTAAATTAGTGTAAATGCATCCCTTTGACTAAACTTTACCCTAGATTTGGTTCTGGTCAAAATAATATAAACAAAAATAGAAACTACTCTTATTCTAAGGTTATGTGGTGGAATTCCTGCTAAAAGTGCGATTGACTTTACATTCTATCGAAATAGGCCTATTTAAAACGTTCAGCGGGTTCATAGTTGAGACCATGGTTGAGACCACATTACAATACCTATTTATTTGCTTCTTCATCCTCTTTAGCCATTTAGTTGTTAGATAGTATTACATGTTATATTCAATGGATATATTATGATTTTATTTTAAAACATTTAACTAGTTTATATTCATCTATATTTGAAAAAGCTAATCAACGGCTCACGTCTAACATTTTTGCCACTGCAGTGCATGGTTAGGGTTTGATTACCCATTTGTCGAAACCAATCACGAAATTACGTTTCTCCAGCATTGACAAGCATATAAAGAAAAGGAAACTACCTCAAAATATTACTGTTATAGGTTTTCCCTGTACTTTATTCATACTATGCATGCTAGTCTATATGATTTTAACCCCTTTTCCTTTGAGAAACAGAATGTACCTAGTTAAAACCTTCTCCAAACAAAATTAATAAATCCCGCTCACTGGAACTTGTCATAGTAATTGCTTTAGTGAAAAAATATATTGTCTCTACGACCTTTTTTAGTTTAATTCTCAGGTTAGTTCCAGAGTAAACGTTGAGGTCATTCCACTTTAAACAAAATATTGATTAAACACTAAAGTAAGCGTCAAATGTTTACAGAAACGTTTAGAATATATCATCTCATTATAATGTTTTTGAAATAAAAACAAAGCAGGAGTTTTCCATTTAATATTGAATCCATAATTAATTAGTGAAATTAGTGATTTGTGTTAACATTTTATTTGGCGTTTTCTGGTATCTTGGTTTTGTTGTTAAAGTTAGTGATGGTAAAAGGCCTAATTGAGTTCACAGTTTACATGCCGATTTTGCAGTTTTTTTTTAAGTCAGTAAAAGATAAATTAATTTTTATTTTGTCCTTAGGTAATTAAACATTAGTCCATACGGCTCGCGTACGATTGTAGTTTCTTTCTACACGTTGCAAAATGCTAAATTGCCCTACCTGTTTAAGCAATCTACAGAAACATTGTTTGTAAAAAATTAAAAAATACAGGCTATTTTATGCATTAAACTATTGGCTACAACTTAGCCACAGGCAGAACCTCTCTGACCAAAACAAAAAATAGGGCTATATATTTTTTTTGCAAAGTATGGTGTTTCCTCTTGACGATAGCTTCCCTCTGACTGCAACGCCAGCAAGGCCGTGGTGCGAAGTTTTTGCTGGACTGTACTTTTTCTTATCCAACCTAAGCCCCTAATCAATTTGAGCTAAGTGCTGCATACATTTTAATTTATATTCACTGACAAATTGAGATTCAGACTAGTTAAAGTTAAACTGTGTAATGAAATGTAAGTGATAATTTAAGGTAACATATTATAAATAATATTACAGAAACCCTTACAGTTAATAAAACACTATTCTACAAATTCTCTCCAGAAAGTAAATCTAATGAATAATTAACCACTACGGAAATCTATATATATAATACGCTAAGCCGATTTTTGTAAACAGACCTCCTCCCTCATTTTTTCGATGATTTCGATGATTAAAGTGTCAAAAGAATGGCCCTGATCTGTAGTTTTGCAAAGTCTTTTTCATTATTTGAAATCTTTATTAATAACTATGTTACATATACTTTTTATACATCGAGTTAAAAGTCGTCCAAAACCCGAAAGGTAAATCACAGAATAAATATAAATTCACAGTAGGCCTATAAATAACTTGACGTAATGTTTAGTGTTACGTAACCATTAAAAATATTAGCAGATCATCCACTATAGTTCGGCCGCTTAGAAAACGACCTGCGCGCTAATGCTAAACCAATGCTGGAGGAGGTCGTTTTCTAAGCGGCTGACCTATAGTACATGTATACATATTGTCATTTCTTGTGTAATTTAAAACAGATTCTAAGCAATGCGTTCACCTACGATGAAACTTAGCAGCATTTAATTATTGCAATGGTTCTACGCATCATCGACTGTTTTTACTTATCCTAAAATCGACGCACGGCTCGAGTAGAGGAACTGCTACCAGTGCTACCCGGCCTCGAACGCCGGAAGTGGCGCGGAGGGGGGACGGTCGGTAGTGATATCACTGAATCTAAATATCAAGTAGCATTATCCCTCCGTACATCGTTAGTTATATATAAACATCGAAAAATAAACAATTCTATTTTAAGGAGTTTATTAACAATCTGTTTTCAATTAGCCAATTTGATATCTTGTCTAAATCTTTTCTTATTTTTAGTTTCAGCGACCTTTTATTGAAAGCTGAGCACACAAGAGCTGTGTCATCAGCATAGGCAAATATTTTTGAACATAAATCAAGCTCCAGCAAGTCGTTTATATATATCAAAAAATAATGGGGCCCAAAACCACTCCTTGAGGGTTGTCAAATTGCAAATCAAGCACTTCACTCAAAACATTATAATCAATCACGAGAAAATTTACAAAATGAATTTAATTTATTGTACCGTAAACACCCTTGTTTGTATAATTGTTCTTGCAGTTGTATTGAAGTAGTAGAATATGTTAAATATCTAGGATTGTTTGTTGGTCATCATTTAAAGTGGGAGCAGCATGTAAAACAACTTTCAATTAAATTAAGGAAAATAAATTATGCTTTATATCACTTAAGAAACAACATTATGAGTGAGCATTTAAAAAAGCTATACATCTCCTGGTTTGAAAGTGTGATGAGATATGGAATAGTACATTATGGGGGTCCTTATCCTACCATATTACAACCTGTCATCACGAACCAAAGACATGCACTGAGGGCTGTTTTTGGATTTAAAAAATATGATAGAGTAAGTTATCTTTTTGAACATGAAGAGCTTTTAACCTTCAATCAATTGCACGTATACTGTTTGATTATGTTTGTTTTTTAATATCCGTACATGTTTAAAATGAAACCTGTCAATAGAATATCTCGATCAGCACAATATTACTTGTTAGCAGAAAGCTTTTTTAAAAAGGAAACTAGTAGGCATCAGTTTTGTTGTCTTGGTCCAAAATTTTTTAATGCGTTTGTAAAAATGTTCGGTAATGAAGTTTATAATGATAAAAGGTCTGTGATAAAGTCAAAAGCTTTGTTGTTTTCTATCAATCATAATATAGCATAACTAATCTGTAACTTATTTTTAGCTTTGTTTTAGATAAATAACTATTTATATTTGCATGTAGAATTTATTGTCTTTCTAAAAACCGTGTTCTTATTAAATTATTCTAATTTGTCTAAGTGTTATTTATATGATTAAAACTGTTGCAATAGGAAATGTCTACTCACTGTTATGTTTAAGTGACAAAGAAGGAAAAATGAGCTTTTTTCTGCCAGAAACAAGAAAATCAAATGTATTAAGAAAAATATGTTTTTCATCCCGCGCGTGCTTTGCATGTCACAAGGGATTATGTATTTAATAAAAAAAATGCATTAATTAAAATTGTTTAAATTGAATTGAATTGAATATATACATATATAAAAAATTTAACGAATGGTGTTTTTGGCCTCTGGGGACATCAAAATGAAAGAATAAATCCATCCCGGGTCTAGGTCTAACCATGCCACCTACGGTAATAGCTTATTTCCCTATAAGGAAATTCGCTAAAAATGATTGAAGCAAAAGTTATCAGTGGTAAGTTTAAAGGAGAAATAGTCATAATCCAAAGAATAATGATGATTTCATCCGAATTACCCTCTGAATTTAAGAAACTAAAATTTCCTTTTTGTCTTGCTTTCGCAATAACCATTTTAAGACACCAGGGCAATCGTTGACTGTCGTCGGTTTAAATTTAGAAAATGCATGCTTTCACACGGACAGCTGTACACATATATATACAAATATAACAATTTTAACGAATTGTGTTTTTGGCCTCTGGGGACATCAAAATCAAAAAGTAAATCGGTCCCGGGCCTAGGTCTTACCATGCCACCTACGGTAATAGCTACTGTACTTTCTTATAGGGAAATTTGCTAAATAGAATCTAAAAACTTTAAAAGGTACCTATCTAATAACTTGTTGAATTATTTACATTGAACACTATTTTTAAATAGAACGAGGTGTTAGCCCGTCCTACGTACGGGAGTAGTCAGTTAAAACTGTGTAAAAATCAGAACAGCTAGCTTACACGTATAAAGACAAATTTTATAGCAGCCTACAGTAGAAAGAGTAATAATTATCAATTGAGAAAGTGTATAGGCCTAGTCAACGATATAACCTTCCAATTCCATCGCATACCTGCCTCTTCCATAATCAATATCAACATAATACAATTAATCATACTATACACAATTTCCAGTAGGTCTGAATAGAAACTCCCTAAAATAAAACGAAAACATCCAATAAAATTCACAGTACACATAATTATAACGTTGGTGTCCTGACATCATTAAACGAATCGTCCACACATATCCTTTATATCAATTTCACTGCATCAATTGCTAAATATTTAAGTGTAAACAAAGAAAAGTAAAAACAACAACATATAGTTTGTTTTGGTAAACAGCTGAGTCAAAAATAAAATAATATTCATTTGAACAAAAGAACTGGTCACATGTCGAAGGAATTTAAAACGCAAAACACGCTAGTAAAGCCAGTGACGTAATTAATTGTCTATGTTTATTATCCATTCCGTTATCAGTTCTAATGATTAAACCATTTCCTTAATAATTAAACCACCCTCAATGAATCAATGTACACCGTAATTCCCCATATTCATTTATTTAAACTATAAAATTCAGTGCCTCCAAACGTAACCACAACTAAACACACGCCAAACAACTTTTTAGATATCATAAAAGGATGGTTAGTCTAATTGTAGTATCCTAGGTCAATGATGACGTTGTGCTCAATCTATGTAATTCATATCTGTATATCTTTGGATAAAACCCGTCTGGGTTGTGGTGGTAATTTAAAATTGTATTCCTGAGGATTCTTGATCTCCTTCTTTATGACATCAATATTTCCGGGCCTAATTTGGCCTAATCCAAACAAAGTTTAATCATTCATAACATTGATTGTAAACAAACCAAAATAAATTAAAACGTGTAAAAAATGAATTTTCCTACCCTTTTCTAAAAAAGTTGAGCAGTATAATAATTTGCATATCGTTTTTTTAAGACTCGTGTACAAAGCCTCGAATTGTATACATCGATGGTGTTACTTTTCTCGATGGTCTACTAATCTTACTTATTTCCTATAATCAATGACAAATCAGAGTAAATAAAATAACCTCATAGTTCTACAGAGCATTTTTATATTTAACCAGCTGTTAGTTAAAAGAAAATTAGATTGCACTAAAACAAACCTAAGATTACAAAGATTTATTTAAAAAGTCCTTTGAACATCCTAGTATTTTACCTATGTATATTTAAATAATCTGTCATCCTCTTATCGAAGGATTGAACGTATCAATGATTAGCATTACACATAGTATAAATAAGTCAACCCTTAGTATGTCTTTTAATTTGAATTTGTGTTACAAACGCTGAATATTTACAGCTGTTATGTTAAGCAAATTATTTACACCAAAAGCTAGTTTAGAATCTTAGCGTCGGCTGCTAGACTTTTCAAAAATTAAAACCTAATTTCTAAATAACTGGGACCCTAAACTAAAATTATGGCTTCGACATTCCCTAGTTCTCAAAATTATCTTTCTTTAAACACAAAAATCATGAAAATCTGTCGAGTGGTTGATTCAGAATCGTGAAATAAAAAAACCCTGTTTCGTTTTAATATTATAGATATGCAATAATCGTTACAACAACAACAACTTCATACCTTAATATTTTATACGACAGTCAAAGACTCCACTGTTTGTGATTACGCATTTTTATTGGTAAATAAAAGGTATACAATGCTTAGCTCTCCACTGAAAAGGCAATCAAAATATAAATTATCACCTTGTCAAAACTTTAACATTATTGAACTAGCCACAATAAGTTGCAAAGAGAAACGAGACTGCTGTGAGTAAAAAAGTGTAAATGCTCGAGTATGAGCTTTTATTGAAACGTGACCAGTATACCTACAATATGATGTATAAGTTAAATCCTACTTATAAAAATGTATTTCTGCGTTTATGTATGTTAGTTTCTACCTTTTTATGTAGTTTAAACTCATCCTTTTAGTGGGTAGAATGAATAAAGTACAAGGTTTTCGGCACTTTTCTAACAAAGGGCTATTTTTACACGTAACAAAAAAACAACTGAATTAATCATTATTAAATTTTAACAGCTATTAGAAAATATACTTATAAAACATATTTATATGTTTTAAAATTTTTCATCGGTAAAAAAATCTCTTACGATATTTGTAATATAATAATTGGCTTTTTAATTGAGAGACGGAACAGTTAAGAAACTCAGCTAAAAGCTTGAATTAAAGGTATTAAAAATTTAAAAATGTAAATTTGATTTGCACATTGTGTGCTAACACATATTTGAGTCACACAGCTGAGTGTTCTTCAATCATAAAATGCACGTATAATCAGTAGTTGAGCGCTGGCGAACGGTGCCTGCTATTTGACTGTGGCAACCACTGTAGAGACTTCTGGCTCAGACTGTACCGTTGGAGGTTATGAAATTTGGACATTATGAACCGCACTGTTTATTTGGTATCTTAACGTTGGAGTTTGTGAAATTTGGACATTGTGAAACAGTGATTATTTGAATGTTATAGATTTGGAGCTTATGAAAATTGGAGGTTATGAACCACTCTGTTTATTTAATATTTTAAGCGTTGGAGTTTGTGAAATTTGGAGTTTATGAAACGCTCCCCTAGAACGCTACCTTGTAGGATACCAGGAACTTGATTTGTTGTTGCAGTCATTGTTTCTTTTGTGGTTCGATTTGAAAATGAAATGGGGTAAGGAGATTACACAGAAGAGAATAATGGTGTTAAATTACTTTAGAAAAAGTTACAGTTCCAATTTTTATTTTAAGTTTAAGAATTGTTTTTCATTTACTCGTGAACTGTGTGGCAGATTAAAGTAATCTATGTATAATTAGTTGGTAAAGCAAATTAGAGTACTTCACGGGAAACATTTTGAATTTGTTTTAATGTCTTGGAATCCTATAAATGTTTACGACCGAAATCAGCACCTCTGATCTTTAGACGTCCACAAACCCGAGGAAATTCTATGCGGATGAATTGGCCTATATGTTAGGCAGTTTAACCATATACCTTAATGTAAACGTTCAGCCAAGTCAGTTCAGTATTTTTTCCTGTTAAACCCTACAAGAATACATACACTCAGACCGAAACCTCTTAGGTTTTGTTATTTTAGAGAGTTTGTTAATGTGTAGGGACGTAAATAATTTATTATTTCCACATTACGAAAAAAGGGACTTTTTATAAGTAAATCTTCGAATCCTTTATTACAATATTGATTATGTAACCACAGAGAAGTATTGAATGTAGTAATTGCAAGATTTCATGCGTAGCTTATCTCCCGAATCCTAACATTTTACAGTTTAGTTTAACCTGTCATCTAAATCATAATGTTTTAGTTATTTCTCACCCTCCACCATTTTCGTCATAAATTTGAAACCCATTAACCCTCATTTTCTTTTGCAATTTTTCAGTTCTTACCCAAAGCTACAGTCTTTTCAATAAAAACCTCCTTCATAAATGTTTTGGTATTTTAAATTAAAGCTCTTCTTGTCAGTTTAATAACGTTGTTTACACCGACGACCCCTCTTCAATTTCCGCTTCTGAATGCACGGCTGTCACCATGGCAACTGTTAATTGATGGCCTCCTGACAGACTCACCTGATTGGCTGTTTCGACAGCATTGTTGATTCTCTGACTTTGAACTCTGACATTTCTGATTGGACTCGAGTTTAATTGGCACCAAAATACTTTGATAAAGGGTAGATTGAATAGAATGTGTTTTGGAATGTTTGATGTGTTTAAGTTGTTGGAGATTTTTAGAAGTATAACACAATAATTTTACTATCTTTGTTGGCCAACTCTTCAAGAACTAATTTACACAACGTCGCTATTGTTTCTATGTCAAATTGTGTAAAAACTTCTCCCACATACATTGACCAATCTTCCCGGCATCAACAATAACTCTCCGGATTTCTTTGTTGTGTCTCACCATATTTTATTCGCAACTGTGTGAATGTTTCGTTACGCTCCGGGAGCTGTATTTAAATAATTAACAGTTTCAGTAACTGCAGTTCCACGGTGGAACGCGTTTGCGGGAGCGAATAACGGTTGTGACGCTACAGCGAGCGCGCACTGACCTTACTCTGGTTGTGAGTAGTTTTGAGTAAAACTACGGAATATCGAGTAGACATGTCTCCTGGGCTTGGTTTGACATGAGAATGGGCTTGGTTGTGAGTAGGGCTTGGTTGTGTGTTGGACTTGGTTGTGAGTATGACTTGGGGCTTGGTTGTGAGTAGGGTGTGATTGTGAGAATGGGCTTGATTGTGAGAATGGGCTTGATTGTGAGTAGGGTGTGATTGTGAGTAGGGCTTGATTGTGAGAAGGGCTTGATTGTGAATAGGGTTTGGTTGTGTGTTGGACTTGGTTGTGAGTAGGGTGTGATTGTGAGTAGGGATTGATTGTGAGTAGGGATTGATTGTGAGTAGGGATTGATTGTGAGTAGGGCTTGATTGTGATTAGGGATTGATTGTGAGTAGGGCTTGATTGTAAGTAGGGCTTGATTGTGAGTAAGGCTTGATTGTGATTAGGGATTGTTTGTGAGTAGGGCTTGATTGTTAGGAGGGCTTGATTGTGATTAGGGGTTGATTGTGAGTAGGGCTTGGTTGTGAGTAGGGCTTGATTGTGAGTAGGGCTTGGTTGTGAGTAGGGCTTGATTGTGAGTAGGGCTTGGTTGTGAGTAGAGTTTGGTTGTAAGTAGGGCTTGGTTGTGAGTAGGGCTTGATTGTGAGTAGGGCTTGTTTGTGAGTAGAGCTTTGTTTGTGAGTAAGGCTTGGTTGTGAGTAGAGTTTGGTTGTAAGTAGGGCTTGGTTATAAGTAGGGTTTTTTTAGAGTAGGGCTTGATTGTGAGTAAGGCTTGATTGTGAGTAGGGCTTGATTGTGAGTAGGGCTTGATTGTGAGTAAGGCTTGATTGTGAGTAGGGCTTGATTGTTAGGAGGGCTTGATTGTGATTAGGGATTGATTGTGAGTAGGGCTTGATTGTTAGGAGGGCTTGATTGTGATTAGGGATTGGTTGTGAGTAGGGCTTGATTGTGAGTATTAATCGGTTGTGAGTATGACTTGGAGCTTGATTGAAAGTTGGACTTGTTTTTGAGCATGGCTTGGTTGTGAGTATGACTTGTTTGTAAGTAGGGGTTTTTAGTTGCTCTTATAAAAATATGAAGAATAACAATACTAAATCATGTTAATATTTTTAGTTACTTATAACTAGACAGTAACGAAAGGAGTCTGATTGGAACAGTGCTATATTACTCGTAATAGGGTTGAATCTAAGTGAACAGCTGATGGTAACAGAATAATCTAGAGAATCGAGTCAGCTGATCTAGACAAAGGATGATTGGATCGTGTCACAGCTGATCAGATGAAACGTTCAGAAGCAAGGATCAATACAGGGATGCTCTAACTCTCTAGTAATAATTTGAAATAGATTAACTAAAGACGTTAGACCGAATCATTAGTTTTAAACTAACCAGAACATAAACTAGCTTTTAATGGGCTATTGCGATTACAATATTTGGTTTTTCGTCTGTGTTCAATAAGATTATATTTCATTACCAAGCTCTAAATTGAACATTTTCGACAAGAGTTAAAGTTATGGATAATTTTCCAGAAAAGGCAGTTTTATTTATAGTGTGACAAATATTTTTTTGTCATGAAGATGTACACGTATTACTTCCAACAAATTCGCGATGGGAAATGCTGTTGTGTGTGGATTACATTTGCTATCTTACCATATGTTATCTTCCAAAACGAAACCAATCTTATTTTCTTGTTATAACCGATAAGCTGTCGTTAAGTTATTAGATTTATAACGTCTGAAATAATTATAGTAGACTAATTACCAGTATTGATGAACCATCTTATCAGCTGACCACAATGCAACAATGAAAACTGAATATCAACCTATAACAGCAATGATAATAACTAACCTCAAAAATTATTATTACATATTTACTCTCGAAGCTTTCATGTGAGAAAATAATAGTGGAAGAGGACTGTACCTACTTTAGCCTCACAATGCCTGTATGGAAAGTTATTTCATTGCAATAAAATAAATATACTGCAGTACAGTGACAAATAATTTCTACAATGTGTGCCAGGAGGAACTTTTTTGCAATTGTAAAAATATTTATCAACCTTGTCGCGTACTCCAAGACTATTTAATAATAATTAATAAACACACTATTTGCATGGTTAAGGGATATTAAGTTATGAATTAAAACCTTTAACATCAATTTTCTCCGAATTCGTGTCTTCCAACAAAAAGAGGAAACTTTAAAATTCCCCGACGCGTCTGCGACGTATACAAAGTTTCTATGCAATCTCTGACAAAGTCTTTGGTGAAGTTTTTAACGAGAAAAGTTAGACGATTTCGTGAATCGACCGCTAGTTTTGAATAGTTCCATTTAATATCTGCGCCGCTCATTGACATTTTCAAATTAAAGATTTTTTCGTTTATACTGAGAGGTGAGAGGGTGATGAAATATTGATCTTTCTTCTTTTGGTTAGAAAACGCACCCCCCCCCCAAAAAAAATACCCCATCTGCAGCAAACCTGTAGACTATGAATAACCATCTGGTTTCCTGGTTTGATTTTCATGAAAATATTTCCTTTAAACTGCCCGATTTATACCCTGTCTAAGCAAATTTTGATGCTGCAGGAAGGTATTAAAGTATGTCTTACCTGAATTCCGATCATGCTGGTTCACGAACTCATTCTAAACAAACGTGGGTTTGTACGTTTAACCAAATTTAATCAAAATCGGATGATATTTGCTCACGTTATCTTGCTAACGGACACATATAATTATGTGTTCCAGTGAATTTGAACGAATCCAGTTTTTGCCTTTGTGGACATCAAAAATAATAATGTTAACCAGTCCCATGTCTAGGTCCTACCACGAGACCTACGGTTATAGCTTATTCCATTCAGGGGAAGTTTTCTAAAAGACAAAAGCTACTTTTCGCCTAATAGGAAACAAATTAAACACCCTTTACACGTTTTTTTACGAATATTTAAACAGAGGGGATACTTGCAAACAAAAATTCCAGAGACGAGAAAATTACGAAAGTATTTAATAACCCCCCTCTTCACCCCCTCTCCACCCCCATACTTCTGCAACTCTACTCGTCGCAACCTGGCGTGCCAAGATACTATCAATCCGTTCCCCTTTTTAATTTCGCAGGTTGGCAGTACTTCTGATTGCGAGGGGAAGAGTGGCAACACTGTAAGTTCCATTGTTGACTTGCAACACTTGTACAACTTTTAACCCTTCCTTTGGTATAAGGCCTCAAGGTATTTTATATGTATCAAGAGAGGGTTAAGTTTTATTACGATTTAGATTACCCTTTCATCTCGAAAAGGGAAAGTTTAAATGTTTCTAAGTCACGTATGGATTTAATTACTTCAAGTTTTACGTAATGTCTTTAATTACACTCTATCAGTAAAGATGGATAAACTTGCTGAAGTTGAATTACTTTATGCAAAGGGGATTTCAAATTTGTTATGACTTGCTTTTTGTGTGGGAAATAAAAAAGTGGGGCTTCAGTATTGCCAATAATTGTGTTTAAATTGGGCTAATAACATGTTTAATATCAATATTCTATTGTTGATTTAATGTTAGTTGGTGAATAGTACGAAATTGTTGAGTCCAGTTGGCCACGATTAACAACCGGTCTTAGCTACAGTATTAGTTAGCTAAGGTAACTTCGACCTTTAGATAACTTAGTTTGTTAGATAACTTGATTTAACTTTTAGTTAACTGGTTGATTTAATTTACACAACTTATTTGGAACATAACATTTTTCATCTTTTGTTAACAAGATGTAATCAAATCTATTGTTCGTAGCAACAATTGATAGTAATTATGGCCAGTATTTTTCTACAAAATCGTTTAATAGTTTTGCTTATATACTTACAGTATTCATAATAATATGCGTAAAAATACATATCGTGTACTTGTCACTTGAAAAACGTTTAGTAAAATTACTTTGTTAATATGGAAATTCCATGGAAGTTTTTGACCTTACTCGTATTAACACGTTATCAAATCACCTGACCCAATACAATCCCATTCAAAAAGAACAAAGAGGTTTTAATTTCGTCCAAATTAAGAAGAACTGTGACAATCTTTTTAATAGATATTTTATTTTGTTATCCCTTTTCATTTAGTTCCATCCCATTTAATTACATTTCATTTCATTGTAATAAATTCTTTTCTATGCCACTCAATTCCAGTTTCTTCTATTCCAGAGTATTTTATTTTATTCGACTTGATTCCTTCCCATTATACATTCTATTCCAGACCAATAGCATCTATATTCGTTCTATTTTTCACCATATCATTGTATTCTGTTGAATTAATTTCGTTATATTTCAACCAGAAGAACCACGTTGATCACAATCAATGTAGTATATAGTCTGTATAATGGAACCTGTCTCCAGACCCTCCGTCTAACTGGGACTTGCCAATGGTTCAATGCCAAGACTGACGAAGGGTCATGAGACAGGTTCCATTCAACAGACTATAGTCGTTAGCTAATTGTACTAAACAAATCCTGCTGACATCTATACACGCCATTAAAACATTATAAATTAATAAACGTAGAAACTGTTCAACACAAAACATCAAGCCTTTGAATAGCAGACTCATACACTGACAATGACATTGCCGAGAGTGGAAGGTGAAAGTAACAACTGACTATAGTGTCAGTGACCGTGCGTCAATGTTTACATGAGCAGTGCGGTGTAGTGTAGTTCAATGCGTCGCCGCCGCGACGACGTACAGCGCTAGCGTCGCCGTTCCCGCCGTCCCGCCAGTCGACGTTCGGCGCTCCCGCGTTTTGTGTGCGTTCCCTTCTCGCAAAGACTATTCACTTTTCGTGACTGTTTTCTACTTTTCTACTTTTGTATTTGTGATCCCTACCTGACTGATTTATAGTGTTTTAGTGTTGTGACGAATTTTCAGGAATAATCTACCTCAGGTATATTTTGGAGTAAAGTACAAAGTGTTGTCATTTTCATTCATGAACACGGTTTCATTTTTTCATCATACACACATTTTTAATCCATTTGTATACATCACATTCGATTTTTAACTTAAAATATTTTCTGATCTATTCTTGCTTTTAATTTACGAAGTGAACCACGTTTCACTAGGGATAGAACGTTGAACGAGCAAAAATAATAAGTTAGGATTTGAAATCATTAAAAATTTTACCATAGTTAGTAAATTACTCAAAATGTAAATATTAAGTTGGTTGGTTTATTTTTGAATTGCCAGTAACATGCAAATCTTCTTAACACAGAAATTTTGATTGTTACAGTTGAATTTGAAGATAAATTATAACAGTGGACTATGTTGCTACCATAGACCAATTTCAATTTTATAGTGAACACTTTTTACACGTACCACTCCTGCCAATACTCAAAAATACACCCTTTTACAGGAATTATCTTTCGGATGTAAAACACATTGCTCAACCCTTGTGCAAAGGCAATAAATAGTATACGAGTTAAAATTCCAATGCTATTTTACATCTTCGAACTTTACTCAAAAGTGTCACAGTAATTTCAATAAGACAATTAGTGCGTGTTAGTGTTTTTATCCGTGTTACGTCGTGAGAAATTATATATTTATATATAAAGATAGTGAGACGTTGATGACTTTTGACGACCTAACCTCACTTTTGTGTACTCCTTCGCATCCATGGAATGGGCACCAATATCTCCAAAACTAGCCATGTGAGTTTCCTGCTAGAATATCAGTGTCTGCTTCGCTCAGTGCATGTTTGTGCTTACCAATGCTCAAATCGTGCTGTGGTCGTCCGTCAGCAGTGAGTTTTAAGTTTTTCAGTGCACATTTCGGAATTGGCTTGCACCAAAGTGGTGATGGCTTAGAAAAAATTATTATTTGATAGTTATATATCTCGGTTGCAAAGTGGTTATATTTACTGTAACTATTTAGTACAAGGTTGAAAATTCTATTTCAAGAAAGGTAGTCCTACCAGGTTTTTGATTGGTCTAAACGATTCCTAGCTGTCCTTGTACATTGGAGATTTAATGAATGATTGTTTTATAACCAGCATTGACAGTTATCAAAATAACATACCATTCATTTCAACACTCATTTCAATGTTATCTCCTCCAAGTGTGCAACCTATGTTGGCAAAGTAAATATTTTGCCTACCTTTTATTATTAAGCGCATGCTACCAATTAACAATTGCATGTAAAGGAAAATGTCTATAGCCAAGAAGCCTGTGTCAATTATTGAAGTTTTCGCCCGATAAATGGGTCCACAATGCGTTGCTCAGGCCGTATTGTCAATGTCTTTTTGAGTCCACGCTCACTTTTATTTCAGTTTTTTGCTCTGTCTTGACAACCCGTTAAAAAAATGAAAGATGGATCATTTTTCAGGCAAAACATGAATAGCCTTCTAATATTACTCCTTTTAATTAATAAACAACCAGCTACTGTGAACAGCCGTGCATAACTTTACTATGGATTTTAGTGAATTATTTCTAAATAATATCCACTTTTACTTACAAAAAACACGTTCTTGGTCTTTTTTTTGTATTTTAACGAGAAACAAAATAAATATGTTATTTTGAATGGCTAATCTATACAATTTAATCAAATTTGATACACTACAAGTAAAAATGAGTAAGATTTTTCTATTTCCGTTAAACTGTTTTAATGAATTCTATCACATGAACATTTAAATAATTATACATGAGTATAAAGCTACTAAAGTACTATTGTGAGAGATTTAATTAACGCATTCAGAACACACAGACTGAGTTTCTCCATTTAGCTCATAAAACAGGTGTATTTTATCTCCTTTTTTCTGTCAAGGGAATTTTTATCCGAGGATTTTATCTAATTCAAAAGCTTTACGCTCTTTAATTTCCAAAAGCGAGTGTGTATTTATAAATTATATCATCAGCTTGGTTTAGTCTGAGTTTTACTGGTTCGTTTAATTTGTACGTCCAAAGCTTTCAAAATCTTTTTGATATAATGATAACCAAAGTAATTTTACATTAATTTAAAACAAAACACCTATTACGTTATTTACATTGCTAATTGTTTTTTATCTAAAGATATATTTACTAAGGAACGAATGGACTGATTTTGAATCTCTTCATCCTGAGTATTAATTCTAGTAGCCTATGATTCTGTTTCCATGTCAAATAACGTATCTATACGTTATCTTCAGTGTATCTAATAACAGTATTCGAAATTTCAAAAGTGTTAGAAAATCATTCAAGCACAGATTCCCCCATGAGCAGTCAATGTCAAACTTTCGAGTTTTTTTGAGGACAAAGCAGGTTTGCCAACCATAATCAAATACAGGGCCATACGTAGTTACTCAATACCGTAGTTAGTAGTTGGAAGATTTCAATTCTCCCATATACAAGTCTGAAAATTAACTAAATGTATCATTTAATATAAAAATCTTTCAAAATAACAGCAAACGCCAAATAGTTGATTACTTATCGTGAAGTTGAGTTCGTCTCCACTTAAGACAAAGAAACCTCCACGACTTTTGTTCTAAATGGATGAATATTGTGTCCTTGTTTTGGTAGCTTAGTAGTTATAGTGCTCACTTTAAAATTCGAAGGTTACTTGTTCAATTCCGAACAGAAAACAGACGCCATTGGGCTGAAAAAAATGTGTACTATTTAACTAAACCATTGACGTTAGATACCAGATACCATAAATCCCTTGCAATATGCCGCTCCTTTTCGACGATAATATTCTTTCACTGGATTTTAGGGGACGTCCTCCAACACATAATAAGTATTAATCTAATAGAATCGTCCGTTTATATTTTTTTTTCCTAGGACGCTAGGCACGAGCCCGAAATTGTTTTTCACATTTCTTAAGGCTAGACCTAGGGGTTGCGTCACTATCACCAATGAATACACACATTGATAAAATCAATTGTTGATTGCGTAAGATTTGAACCCGGGTCCTCTGGAACCGAAGTCCCGAGCTCTAACCAAACTAGAACACCTCGCTCCGGTTAGATTTGTGGTATTAAACCTTAAGATGGGCTTCAAAGCTAGGGAATTGCCACTTAGCTATCAGCGATTGGCAAAATTTGAACCAGAGGTTTTAGGTCTGAAGGCCCGCGCTTTAACCAAACCAGCCTCACAGTTCAAACATAGCTGATGCCGGGTTGCGGGTTTAGGTACCATTAGTTTGTAGCCATATGCGAGAGAGGCCATTAGAATTAAAACTGGCTGATAAATGTGTGTTAGGCGGGGCACACGCACACATCACAATCACACATTTACACACACATACGCAGATATGGGCGATCACTGTGTGGCTCATGTAAATCATTCCTTGTGTTAGGGGAGATGTGGATGTGTGCGACATGAAACTTGTATGTTGGGGAAAGATATGTTTGAAATATGTCCTTTTTCAAGCACGAATGGGATGTGGATTACAACTTCAGGTTTCTATAAAGAGTTATTATTTAGTATAATTGTATTCAATAGTAAATATATCTTTAACATTTAAATAAATTAGTCATTGAAAGTTTTTCGTATATGCGATACAAAATTTGGTTTAAAGCAAGTAAGTGGGTAAATACAAATTCGTTGAGACATATCTGTCAATCTTCATAAAATGTTCACTCGGTCTTCTGTACAACATATATTTTTCCAAAGAATAAACGTCACTGTGTCGTTTATAGAACACTACTAAAATTAATAAAAAAATAGACGCACAGAAAAGCAGTACATTTAGTTTTTATACGTAGCAATTTATTTTAAATTTTAAGAGTGGATTTAATTGTATACATAACATAGGTAATGTATAGCATAATGGGGGCATAATAAGGGCAACTTTACTCTAAAATAGACCCTTATACAGAAAAGTAATGGACAATGGTAATTTGGTAAAAAAAAACAAACCTATCACATATGAAAAAAATATGAAACCTATTAAAGTACACTACAAACAAGAAATATAATCAGAATCTTATTGCAACCGCCTGCCTCCAGAAACGGAAACTAATAGTAATTTAATATGGAATACGGAGTCCATAACAATAACATTTTATTCTTGAAGGTTGGCAACATAAGCATCATGTTATTAGGTTGGCTAGACTGCCCACATTATGTTATGGTTCATAAAGGCAGTGAAAGTATGCAATTCACCCATACGGGTGCAATCCAGTCTGCATATAAATGCAAGCTTGCATCCCTTGCATATGGATTGCATATTCTGTGCTCGCTGATTGCAACGTTGCTTGCGGACTATTGCAACGACCGGATCCGGAAATCCTTTTATTGCCTTGTTCATTGTTGATTATGAATGTTGATAATGTCTAATTATAATGTGATGTGGGGTTTTATTTGGTTAATTAGTAATTTTATATGCCAACACTGTATGTTAATGCGTGGTTAAAAATTAAAATTATACTTTGGGGGATTATATTATGTAGCTGGGTGTCAAAACTATATTTTATATGGTGTTGATTACAAATATGTGAATATTAGTTTTATACATGTATATATTTTAGTTTAGTATATAAATATTTGACAGGACAGTTGAATAGTGGTACTACGATATGAGAATTTTCGAAGACCATTTTGAATTAATTTAGAATGAATATTCCCTGGCCGCCACAGTATTTAAACTCCTAAAGCCACATGTAGAGAACGATTTTTCATTTGAGACAACATATGATTATGGGTTACTGATATAAATGATTGAAAAAACATTCTAAACAAAATCCTATTAGTTCTTTTAATATAACAAGTTTACTTCTCTTTTAACTAGTTGATGAATCCCTATGATAGAGGAAATAAACGATTAATGTATTTATTTTTCAAATAATTTTTAACTGACTAATATTTTAATTAAGAGAAAATTACCGATTGTAGGTTAAAATAGATTCAGTAACATTAGCTAAATAAAAAATCCAGATAAGTTAAGTGGTTTTCAATAGTAAAATGTGTCTCTTCGAATTCTTTATATAGAATATAATTAATAGTAAGATGTTAACCGTACGACATTCAAAATACGATTTATATTACGTATGTGTTTTTGCTAACAGGGTTTTCGATTATGTTTTTTTATCAAAACATTTATTTTAACATACGGCATTTGGATAATATATCATCCTGTAATTCAATTCCACGAAACACAGTTCTTACAATGATGAATAATCCTCCAGACAATCAGAATTTTGACATTTTCTTATTTCCTGACAAATTTCCCCAAGACGATATTTTACCCGCCAGTTTTGGGGAGGCGTTCAGATGCGTCATTTTGGCGGCTCATGGGGGATTCCGGGCTCAAGTGATCCCCCTTTCACTTTGGGAATTTGGGATACTGTTCTTATATATACTGAGGATAAAGAATGGATCTACTCTATGTGCTTGCTCAGATTTTAGCCATACGAGTTGATTGAAAAAAATACTCCTGCCGCACCAAACCTGCAGACTAAGCGAATTTTCATTTGCCTGATTACATTTTTACTCAATACTCAATACTTCCTTGAACAAGTCTGAGTGATTCCCCATCGAAATCACGTATTGATTTAATGAACACTTAGTAGGTTTGCTGCCACGGGGAAAAGTTTTTTGATAAAATGTCTAATTAAATAAAATTTAAAATTTGATCAAAATGTATCCAAAGGCAAGCAAACTACAATTGTTTTATTTTTCTGCGTAGAAATAGCATGATAATAATTTTAAACGTTTATTTGGAATTTTCTCTGTAACTTTCAATCGTACAGAAATGCTTTCATATTGCACCGAAATGACGGTATTATCTGTTCTTATAAAGCATAACATGGACAAAGCCATTTTGGTAGGTAATTTTGTGTACAAAATATTTTGTTTTGTGAATTATTTAGCGCAAAGAATCATACAATATGACTAGAAAGATAGTTTGTTAACGGGCGAAAACGTTCTTTTCGACCCTCAGTTATTTTTCTTTACTGGAACTTAAGCCGAAAATAGCCACTCTATGAACTATTTACAACCGACGAAACATACCACTACACCTCACATACCATAACCTACCATCAACAAGATAATCTACTTGCATCCCATCCACCTGTATCATGCGGCATATAACAATTAGGCCCAATAGTGTGTAAATCACATACAGCCCATGTCCTGTACCCGTATAGCCTATTAGTGTAGTGCGTGTGGTATCCTGTATAAGGGGTTTGTAGGGTTAGGGGGATGAGTCACATGGCGTGAAAACCAACCCCTTCTGGACGACAATTCGTTACACGAGGGCTTAAAATATTTGCGAATCTGACTCACTAAAGGTTGATAGCTTTTCTGTCTTTATAGAAATTATTCCAAAGAGAGAATAAAAGTGTTCCACTTGAAATACAAAGAAACTTTAACAAATGTAACATTTACCGTCTTGTGAATATGTGGTGAATACTGCACTAGCTGGGTACTTGAATGGATATAGAAAAATCGTTTTAATGTTTCGAAACTGGACCCAGCTGTCATTGATCTAAAGGTGTCTAATGAATGGTCTTGTCTTAATAAACAACTTATCTTAATTATAGAGAAATCTGTCATTTAATTCATTCAACACATTCACTCAACTCTGCCTTCTCTATTGTCTTTATCTTTGGATAAGATAAGTGTATGACATCGAAAAGTGTTGAAAACACGTTGTTTTTTTACCAAGTTTTGTTTAACTCTTGAAATGTCTAGCTTTGTAGTTATTTATTGTTATCTGGTTAATGTTACACTATGTTCAACTTTGTTGTAACATTGCATGTTACTTTTTGCAATCCCATGTATATATTGGCAATTTGCTGTTTGGAATAAATAAATAAATGAAACACATTGCACGTAGTATTCAAATGGTAGCACACACCAAATATCGATGGCACCAACACATCTAATTCTATGATCAATATCTTGATGAAATAAGATTTTGTCGGTAAACATTGCTTTAAAATTCATTATGGATAGTTTTAAAAAGTACTTAGCTATCCTTTAAAGATTATGATCAAACATAAACTTAAAACCATTTGCGTTTAAAGTAATGATACTACTTAACATTTTCAAATGTTACTACTAAATATCGCTAAGTGAGTTTATAATAAGCCTTTTTTATAGGAATGTACACAGTGTTTCAAATCTAACTGAATATACCATTCCACAAACCTCTTTTTGGAAATATTCGCTCAGCGAACTAAAATATTCAATTTCATCTAAAAGTAAATATTTACTGGTAAGATTAGAAGTTGAAATAACGCAACTGAAGAAACATTTTAGTGGGAAGTTTTGTTTGTGGAAGTTATTAGCTGTTGAAGTAAAGCGGATTTATATTTAATATTCTCTTGGTTGAGAATGTTTGCTTTGACAAGAGTTGTTAATGTTTATGTTGTAATGATGTTTCCACTTGTATTCTATCTGAAGTGGAGTTAAAAAATATTAATGTGTAACAGATAATCCTCTTTACATACTTGAGAATTGTTTTATTCAACTACTTCATCAGCATGTAAATAGATTACTTGAAATAAAGTTGCCTGTTTCTCATAGAGTAGACAAATTAGGTTGTGTGTAATTTATTATTTTACGTTTTGCTTTTAAAATGTATAGCTAATGAGCGATTTTTCATGGATTTAGTTACAGCATTCGTGTTTTATGTTCATCAACAAATTCATAATAATGTACAACATGTACGGATTCATCCAAATTTTTTATATAAAAAAGGCGATAGGCCTACTGTATAGTTAATCGTGCATTTCACATTCGTCTAAACATTATTGATAGAAGTCTGATGAAAGTTTAGGAAAAAAATACTTACAACCATATTTTATTGTATACAGAATGATAACATTACTACAGAATTTGAATTTCATACTTATTTTGTTCTGAAAAAATGTAAAGAATACAAATTTGTATAGATCCAGAATTTTTGCTACTTGGAGGTTTATTTTCAAAATATTCTTGACTGGAGTTGAACTGGAATGAAAACACTGTTTCGGAAGCAATTTCAAGATATTGCTGCGTGGTATCGAGTATCAAAAGGGTGCTGTATCGATAATAAACCAGACTTCAAAGGGGTTTCCCAAAAAGAATCCGTCATTATTGAACCCTTTTGTTACTGCATGCGCCCCTTCAGGGGGTAGGAGGCCTTGGGCTTACCGACTGATGTTAATAAATTGAATTTGTAAGAAATTTATAAATCCGACTAGTCCATTATCATAATAAAGGATAAAGCAAAGTTCCTAAAGTAATACTGCAATTAGTTCAAGTATTTAGTCTATTCGTAACTATTAAATATTTGGGCTATATTTATCCCAATTCGTTTTAAATATGTTAAAAATACCTTTAAATCGTATTCTAGTTAACAAAAGGCTATAAACATAGTATTAAATCTTTTGTAGAGTGTTAAAAGTAACACTATAACCTTTTAGTTTTCGTACAAAAAAGCTTAAGGTTTGTACTAGAGTTTCCTTTGTACCTGGTACAAAATAAGGACACTATACCTAAACAATAGAATTGACTTTATTTAATTTTTCTCGTATTAAATGGCAACTTATTGAACCTTTTTTTCTCTTTAAGACGAATTCTATCAAACTAGACCACTTAAAGTGCAATAGCTGATTAATTTTGCTTCCCATAGTGAAATAACTTAACAGGCGAACATTAATATTCTCAGACTATTTTCAACATCCAGATATTTTGCTATTTTTTGTAAATTTAAAATACAAACTTCACAACTTAGATGCATTAGATCAATGTTAAGAAATGTTTAAAATAACTACCCTAAGTACGTTTACTTACGTTATGTAATTTGAAAATAAAATTCAGTCATTTGAAATTTGATCATTGCCCCTTAAAACTGTTTCGAGGCTTCTTTCCCCTAATTTTACCAGTCCCGTCACTACTTGGGGCTTCAAAGCGTTAAATGATTTAATTTCCCTCCAACCTCTTTTGAAGACAATATGAGAGAGAGAAGAAGAAGAGAATGCCTCATTTGCAAAGGCTTCCTGACTGAAACGTTCTCCAATATGCAGCTCTCTCAAAATTGACTTAGTTCAGTATTAAAGGTTTCACAAAAAAGTGTAAGCATTTTCTGACGTAACATGACGTGTTGCAGTTAAATATCTCACACACAAAATCATAAAACTCTTATTCCATCTCTAAAAAATAGCTTTTCTGCAAATTGACCAATCAATTGACCAATATTAGGTCGTAGCTTTAAAGCATATGCAGCTCTTATTGCTATCTTTTCAACCTGTTGTAAATTTTGAAACATGCTTTTTCATAAATGGTTATGTCTGAATGCCCTATTTTTGCCTAAATCTTTTTCTTAGTTAAATACCCTCCTTTACATATCTATTTTCCACTAGAGGAGGTTATTTATCCTAAAGGCCTAATAGGTAAACTTAGATTTATGTTTTACTGTCTACAATATGAACAATTAACTGCAGTTGTCTTGTATCAGCTTCCCTGTCGGTGAAGTCTGTTGTTGTAAAGTGATAGATGGACTTGCTAATATCCTTTTGTTGACGTCTAGCAAAAAGTTACCTTGCTACGCTGCTGACAATGTAGGATATTAATTTTGGATATTGCTAATAATATTACCAAAATTGACGTGTGAGATATGTGTCAAACTCAAATTTGTCGGATGAAAATTAAAGTTAGCATATTGAGTTATTAGGAAATTTAAAGGTTTGCAGCTAAAAAAGTCTGATTCTGTCTTGACGATTGTGCAATTTTTATGAGGTAAGAATGTGTATGATTTTCAATCTGTTTGCAAGTAATATTTTTTTATCTTAAATTGAAATTTCCTATACAAATTTATTTTTTTATATATAGAAAATTTGAAATGTTTTTAAATTAAACGATAACTTAAAATATATTACTAGTTTAATGAATAAGTAAAACTTATACAACATGCATATTGTTCTGAGTAACTAAAAAAATTAACGTGGTATCTATCACAGCCAAAAGAATGAAACTGGAAATAGATGTAGCACTGTAAATAAAATACACTGAATAACCATTACGTTTTCCCTTAGTCATGTTTATGAACTCCTGCTTAATTAGTTGGTATTTTTTTCTACTGAAAATCACATAAAGTAAGAGTTTAATGTACCTTAAATTCGTTTTATGACTCTTACCTCCTCTAAGGGTAGATGACGATCGATTTCGTTGTCAAGAACATCAATTTTCACTCATATTGAGGTAGTTTTACTCTACATCTGCCTTTAAGACTCTTAACTTCGATATGCTACAATTTTACTTCTTAAGCCTTCAGCGACAAAATGAGCTTTTGTGTTAGCATTTTACAGAATGAAGCATACCATTTCCACGCTTCCCCTGGAAAAGGCCTTTTACAAGTTTATTTTGCTGCTAGTTTCTTTAAATGATCATCATGACTGTGCAGCCACCAAGTCGTCATTTAACACCTTCAAGAAAATACATTTAGTTCAAATTCATTTTTCTATGAACGCGAACAGTATTTTCCCCAACAAAACTACATTTAAACTCCATTAAAGATGTCCCAATCGGAGCCACCAGGCGTCTGATGTCTCGCGTTTTAGGAGATTGAGAACGTAAACTTCGGATTGTTCAGTTTATGACCAAAGCCTGTTAAAGAGAAGCTTCCAACATTTATTGCGTCATAAATCTTGTATCAGTGATGCAGCTGAGAATGCTTTTGTTGCGCAAACCTTGGTAGCAAGTCGTGAAGGTTGATTTGTACGCGCTATCAAGGTTTGTGCTGAAAACCGTGAAGAAGTGTCATTTTTTTAAATTTTAGATTTTACATTTATATTTCGTAAAATTATCATTTCCTATTTTAGGGAATTGTTGAAAAACAAACAAATTATAAGTCTAATAACACTAGTAATAATATATTTACACTTATACTGTTGAATCACAAGACGGTAGATTTCGTCACTGCAATCATCATCATACCTAATAGGCGAATTCATATGTATTTACCGTCTTGTGATTCAACAGTATGAGTGTAAATATATTATTACTAGTGTTATTAGACGTATAATTTGTTTGTTTTTCCAGGTAATTTAATAACACGTACGATGCTGATCGAGATGTTAGGAATTGTTGAATACATTTCTCAATATATTTGAGCTAGTAGGGTATATTCTGTGGAAAGGTATACTTCAATAGAATCTTAATCAATAATAATTTGTTTAGTCGTTTGATCTGTGGGAAAAGATCTAAAAATGTCTCTTACACTTATGTTTTATCAGATGATATTTTTAGTGTTTTACGTCCCAAATTTATCGGACTAGCTGAAATTTAACCGTTGCCTCAAGGCAGCACTCTTTGAGAATAAGAAACATTTATAAATTTCATTTAATTAATACAGTTATATCTACAACGCTTTAATTGTTGTGTCTTTCTACATAAACAGTTGATAATGTTTCGCAAGTTTTAATACGTGTTTCACTCATGTTCCACAAAGATTACCGAAGATACATAAATTTCTGAATTAGAACATACACTGAACTCAACTGACTAAAATAGTGTACGTAAACTACTTAAGAAATATATTTCACAAATCAGACTAAAGAAGTAGCTGCCCTATTTTCACACGTACTAATTAAACCAATTTCCCACAGTTCCCGTCGTACCACCGAGAACTCTCAACAATAGACAGTTTATGTGTAAATTACACAATTAATTAAAACATAAAGCAATGGGAACGTTTCCGACTTCCATCTCCATCCATTGTAGTTTGCCGCTAATAAATGTTTCAACCTCCTGTCTGTCTCTGCCCGTCACCGGATGAGGTTTTTTGGGTTCCGGTTTTAGGCATAATGAGTTCACGTGTTGTCAGTGTTCAACACGGATTTGACGTGTTCAACAAGCCTTTTATGCGCTCGGGCGTTACAATTTGACGTGTTGAGTCATTGTTGAACGTTGGCGGCTTGTCGCATTTTCCGGTTGTCAAGCAAGCTTTGGTTATGATGAGTCATGCCATGGTGTTTGTGTGCATTTAGTGTGTTTAATTTGACTGTCCAAGTGTTTGGGGCTTTTGTCGTGTGAATTGTAAATTTTATGTATGAAATGTCTTGATTAAAGAGGCGAAGATGGGTCTAGAAGTTTTTCCGCGCTAACCTTATACCATAGATGAAGTAATATGCACCGTTCACAAAGTTTAGGCTGTTTTAAGGGGAAGCGATTCTATCATCTACTATGAAACAACCAAACGTTCGCAGCGCCGGGGTCATTTAATGCCACTTTATCCTAATGGTAGAGTTAACTACGTACCTACAAATTGCCTCCGTCGTTTTTTTTATCTTTCGATAAAAATTTGCAACTTACGATTATACAGAGTTTGGTTTTATGCAATTCACACTTGAAATAAATGACTATGATTAAAGTAATGTCTGATCTTGATAACAAGCTTATACAGGACACACTCATCAATATACTAGCGGTCATTTAGCATTACGAATACAAAATTCATCTCAGTCTAGAAAAGCTGAGCGACTTTGCCGAAGAATAATTTGGCGACTAGATTTTATCTGAACAAAGAATAGTTTCGCTCTTGCCAAAAAGAAAGGTTTATTCAAATCGTTTTCTCAGCGAGAAACTTTTATCTTTGTCACCGCGGGACAAAAATTGCCACAACCCCCCCCCCCCTACTTTACACCCCCCGGGCACTTTACACCCCACAACCACACTTACCACTGAAACTAAAGTGGCAAGCGGGGAAATTATAAACCGCTTTCAACATGAGTGCGAATGTTTCTTAAGACATTTTTGTGTTTGCAGAAAGTTAAGAGTACCTATATTCAATGTTAATTGTGTATGACACATTTAATCGCTAATTATCTATAGTAATCTTTTTATAGGTATCCAAACAAAGACTATGGTTAAATTGTTTCTGTATTCGGTGTTTCCACTATCCGATGACGTTGCAGTTGTAAATAAACGAATCTGTTTAGTATTAAAACTAAAGTAAACTATACGCCGAACAGTACCATAGGATGACCTTTGGTTTGCCAATAATTATTAACTAATAAAAAATAAAATTAAAATCATTATCATTAAGATGGGGACGCCACCTAGGTGCTCTAGTGCTCATTCTAAGCATTATCAGTGAAGGATGAGTGTAGAATGTACAGTAGTTAGATGATCTGTGTAGATTTGTTACTAACTAAGAACAGCAGTTTTATTAGTCATGATCATTCATTTACGAAGTCAGATGTTCTTTGCACCTTTTTTTGCTAACTAAGAACAGCTGTTTTGGATCATTTATTTATGAAGTCAGATGATCATTGCTGATTTTTATTAACTAAAAACAGCTATTTTATTAGTCAGGATCATTCATTTATGAAGTCACGAAGATCTTTGCAGCTTTTTAATAACTAAGAACAGCTGTTTTATTAATCAGGATCATTCATGTATGAAGTCAGATAATCTTTGCAGCTTTTTACTAACTAAGAACAGCTGTTTTATTAGCCAGGATCATTCATTTATGAAGTCAGATGATCTTTGCAGCTTTTTACTAACTAAGAACAGCTGTTTTACCAGTCAGGATCATTTATTTAAAGCCCAATGATTAGGGACAGCTGTGTCCTGTTTCGAACCATCTCAAATCTACTGTTTCTTTCTCAGGATCGATCTAGCAACCTTTTTTAAGCAAGCACTATAACCACCGTTATAGTAACCAGCTTTTTGTTGCCCATGGTTTATAAATACTGTACCGGTAAGCATATTAATGTGTAGTTTAGTTTATAAAATATATATTTTATACAGTTTACTGACCTGTATTGTTATTTTCAGGTGAGTAATCCAGTACATAGCATTCGTCTGTGTAAGTACATGATACTACAAACCTACAACATTTTGACAGAAGAATAAAAACTGTGTTCGTAAAAAACGTTCTTATAAACATTATGTTGAACATCCCTCGCAACAACCCCGTGGCCTAGATCCCAGGCGTTGTTTTTGAGCTACGGCTTTATAATTACTGCTCGATTATCGTTGTAATTAAGAGGAATCTCGTTACGCTTAATTAAATCTTTGTCTCCGCTTCTCATCTCGGCCCACTAGCGCTGGGTGGCGTAGCGGAAGGGTCTGGAACTAAATATCAATATCAAATACTGTAATGAACTCTTTTGAACACTGTTTTTATTTTCACAAAAATACTTTTATATTAATTTATTTAAATGTTTATACTTTTATTTTATGTTTATTATAAATCATAATAAGATGTTGGAGCCAACATAAAATCTACTGTTTGTTTTAGTGTGCTCCAAATTTTACTGTTGCGATTGAATAATGCGTTTTTTTTGTCAAAAGCCTCATGGTAAATTTGTGGAAGAATAAGTTGTTGAATAAACTAACAACAAAATCTTGGTAATTAATTAATTTTTAAAATTTAGTGTTAGAAATCAATATCAAATGCTTCGAGGTGGGTTCTTGTAAACTTTGGACGAATAACAAAAATCGCAATTGTTTGTTGCCTAATTTACCGAAACTCGCTATAATTTTAATCAGTAGACTTCAACGGAGAAATGGTATTGAACTTAGATAACTTTTTAAACAAAAATTATTATTAATTGGTGAGTAAAAGCTAAACCTAAAAGCTTTTTGAGGTTATATACATTCCTTGTTATTAAATTTAGTTTAACACGAGTATGTAAGTAAACCTATATCTTTTTTGTTTCACTGACACGCCAATCACTCAAACTTTTCCACTTTAACATCTTACTATTTGTTGTTGAATATAAATTGATCGTTACTTGCCGATGACACTAATTTGAAAATCACTGCAAAATCAAATGATGAAATTGAACTTAAGGCCAATTCCGATATAGCAGTTTTAAATAATTTTTTTAACTCTAATAATTTGTTTCTTAATCCAGATAAGACAAATTTCATTAGTTTTCAAACTCGAGAATTAGGGGATCAAAATAAACCAATCATCAGACTCGAGAACACAGAAATTCTAAGTATGGACAACATGAAATTCTTGGGATTGGTAATTGATAAAAATCTGAAATGGAACAGTCACGTTGAAAAGTTACTTGCCAAAATCACATCAGGATTATATGCTTTATCTAGATTGAAACCCTTATGTGAAAAACAAACTCTAAAAGTTATATATTTTTCATATATCCACTCAAGTATATCTTTTGGGATTTCACTTTATGGTGCAACTAGTGATTACAATTTGGATTCTATTCTAAAAAAGCAAATGAAAGCTATTAGAATTAGATTTAGATTTTGAAACTTCTGTTAATAAAGAACATTTTAAATCAGAAAAATATAATGACAATTTACGGAATGTACGTTTATGAAACAATTTTATCAGTAAAGGACAGACTTCATGATTTGGAATGAGTTGGGGATAGTCATAATTATTTCACCAGAAATCGGGAAAACCTTGCAATTGGCCACCATAGCCTAAAACTTTTTGAGAAAAAAACCCATGTATGCGGGATCAAAATGTTATAATAATCTCCCAATCGAAATTAAATCGAAGACTTCCAAAACAATATTCAAAAATAAATTAAAGAGATTTCTCATCAGCAAGGCTATTTTTTCTTTTGAAGAGTTTAATAGTCTTTGAAGTCAAAAACAAATTCAATTTATGTATTTTTTGTTTAGACTAAAAAAAAATTAAGTTTGTGAAATTTTGTTTTTATTTTATTATGTTAGAAATGTATTTAATAACTATTAGGCCTACTTGCAACTGTTGACACTATTCAATGTATTATGTACAGGAAATGAATAAAGTAGTTTTGAATTGAATTGAATTGAATCACTCTTGGAAATCGGTGCTGACGCTGTAATTTTAAAGCTGACTGTACAATTATATAATCGCATTTTTAATCATAAAGGGCGTATTCAAATTATAAAGGAGGTCTTAAAATAATTTCACTTCCCTTACTCATAGCAGGCTGTATCGGGTATGAGAGCAAGTAAGAGCTAGTGGGTGGTCGGGCTGTACAGAGAGAAAATGCAGGGGGTCGGGAGGGAACCCTTGTGTCAAAATTAAAATGCACAACACCACCTGACTGTGCAACGTGGAGACATTTTAATTCCCCCCTCCCCCCCCCCCCTTTATCCTAACTGACACAACCTTTGTTTTATTGTGACCGGCCGTCGGAGTGTGTGTTGTTTTAATCATAGTACAATATGTTAATCTCCGTTTCTCCGCTATTTAATTACTTTTTGATTGCTGTTCAGACTACATTATAGTAAGATGGCTGAGATTTATGTAAGTTGTAATTTTGTAGATATTAATGAGCATTTTTCGAACTTTAAAGTAGAGGAATGCACTTTCATTAGCCATGTTTTGGAGGAGCCTACTTGGTTTTTCGGTGGTGGGCGGGAGTACATAAGTATTTTGTAGTACTGTTTAAACATAGTGTCACTTATTGAATCGTAGCTTTTGGATTATAATACGATTTTTAACCTTCTACAAGTATAGTGTATGCCAAATATTTTCTCCTTACTGCAATTGCGACGTTTCTTAAAGAATAAAAACATAAAACTAGCACTGATTGATACAAAATTGTTTACTAATTAACATTTGTGACCATAATGAGAAAATTTATTTGAGGTGGAAACACTGGATACTCTTAATTTTGACAGAGCAACTTTAAACATTTAAATAATTATTCATTCATTGTTTACTTAAAGTTGGACGAAATTGTGTTGTTCCGTTGAGAAGTTTGAACTGTTGATTATAAACTTTGTTCGTTCATCAACTTATATTTTAACTTAAAATACAGTCAACTTTAGTCTTCCATAGTAAAGTAGGTTCCCTAAAACAAGATTTCAATTAAATCCGCTTCTATAGTTTATTTTTTATTTTTTTGCATTTGTGCATATAGAAGTTCGGAAATGTTTACAATACGTTTTACCTTGCTATTAGTAACCGCCAATGTCCAAACATTATGGATAATGAGAGTGAAAGTATAAAGAAAGAAATTCCCATTTCAAAAGGGTCGCCGGAATTTTATCCCCCTGGAATTTTACCCCCTGGGCAAAGCTGACGTCACTATGACGTAGTAACCTGAGTGGCCAAAAGTTTGTTCGCGGCCGGAATTTTACCCCCGCGGATTTGGAAGTCTAATGAAAATAGTCAGAGCGTGATTAATTAGATTAGCGACAAAAACCGGAATTTTACCCCCTGTCCATATAACTAGCGTTTAGGCAACTGAAGATGTACGGGCCGGAATTTTACCCCCCGGAATTTTACCCCCGGAATTTTACCCCCCGGAATTTTACCCCCCGGAATTTTACCCCCTGGCTGATTTTATAAATTGAATGATTGATTTTCTTAACTTCTGTTTTTAATTAATTGTAAACATTTCATTATTTAGTAGCTTATCTTTATTTATTTATTTTGTAATCTCAACTGAGTAAACAGAATTCGCTGTTTTATTTTGATCATATTAACCAACAGTTGGCTTCAATGACACTCGAATCTCAAAATTAATATTAAAACCCTGTGCGATTAGTTAATGTTACATATAAATTAAGATAGGCTTCTTAATAATAAAATGTTTACCATTAACTTAAAACTGAATGACGATAATTAATCATTCACACTAATTTATATCTGGCCAGGGGGTAAAATTCCGGGGGGTAAAATTCCGGGGGGTAAAATTCCGGGGGTAAAATTCCGGGGGTAAAATTCCGGGGGGTAAAATTCCGGGGGTAAAATTCCGGGGGGTAAAATTCCGGGCCGTACATTCTAGGTTTTTTAATTTGATGTGTTCTGATTAAACTCACAACCGTGAAAATATATGTTTAATTCCGCGTTTAATCCATCGAGCTGATGTCGCGAAACTCAAATGTTCGCGGCCGGAATTTTACCCCCTGGTTTGTGACGTCACGTTTGCCCAGGGGGTAAAATTCCAGGGGGATAAAAATCCGCTACCCCTTTCAAAATAGTTAAAATAACGTGGCCTGTTAACTTTTAGATTTTATGAAAACAAATTTATAATTCAAAACAAGCTCATAAAAATACATCGCTCCTGATTGTCGATTATACTTGATTATTGAGAAAGAAAATGCCTTACTAAACGTACAAATATAAACGTTCTCTTTGGGCTTGGATTTAATTATTCTCTCAGGTAAACGAATGTTAAAATGCTTCGTTAAGGTCTCTCAGATCTGCAATGAGATAACGAGCTCCTAATTAACTTAACAAGTTCCTCTTCATAGTAATCTTTATCTTCAGGTGTTAACTCTAGTTAATTAGTTTTCACACTTGTAATCCTACTATTTTTACTAAGGACCTGTTAATGAGGCTAATTGTTATAGTATCTCTTTAAACTACTCTTGTGGTTGTTTTTAATTTTTAACTTGTTTTTTTACTTGACAATTATTCAGGTTGTTGTAGATTGTTCTACTACTTTTTAGTTTTTTCAAAAGTTAGGTCGTTAGCAGAAAATTACTACAATGAAAAATTGTCATTATTCTAACTGTCTACGCCTATGATATTATCAAAAGAGGGGGACATTTAAAATGTTCTTGAACAGTTTCAGAAAGTCATAATTTCGGACCTCAAACTTGTACTAAATGTATTGGAAATTTAAACGAATAAAATATATCCTACAGTTAAAAGATAAATTTTCTTGAATCGGAAGTTTGATTAAAATAGATGTTTCTATATTAAACTGCTATAAAAAAGACCTCCCTTCCTGTACATTTGAGAGAGTTGCCCTTATGGACTATCTCTCTCCCTTGAGTCTATATTTCTTTCCACATGGACGCACTAGACCCCAGGAAACACGGCGACTGCACATCTTCATGGACCTTTTATTGTATGAAGATATACTTGAACCCATTGTATAAAGCTATACACGATTGTATATAGTATAAAGATCTGCTTATTCTGACCATAAAAATGTTTTACAACAACTAGCTGTTACCCACGGGCTTCACCCCGTTTAAATTCATAAATTAATAAAACTATTGATAGGTTAAAGTTAAGCTGAAATAAACAAAACAGAATACAGAAATACAAACAAATAATGAAAGAATAACATACAAATAAGTACAGCTGAGGTTTTTTTTAACATTAGGTATATGCAAAGTCCCCTTTGGAAAGCAATTACAACCTTAAAGGACAATTCATGAAATAATGGATAGTTTTGCGCAAGGTTTCTCGTCATGACGAACATTTTAAGTATATGGTTTATGGGGGTGTGACTTGTAGTTTTCTCAAAAGTTCATGGGTACTTTTGGCTTTATATATACATGTTTAATACATTAACCTAATTCCATGCATATGGGAGAATAAGAAAAAAATTCTTAATTAATCGAAACACGATGTTTGTTGTGTTTTTTTTTTCATCAACGAACCTCAATTTTACGATCGTGTGTCTATGACGGGAAAGAGTCCAAAAAAGATTGCACCTTAGACAAAGACAGACACAAACCAAACTTGGATTGAACCAACCATTCTAAAAAGTTCAACACACAAGTAAAGATTTGCAACGCTTCGAGACAAGTTTGGCTTCGAGCAAACTGCCAACTCTCATCAACTCTTAAAGATAAACCTAATCTAAAGTCTTCGGTGACTTACTCATTCAGTTTGGCAAATTTGAGTTTGGCTTCCAAGAAATGCATTTGTTTTAAAACTTCTAGCTTTTAACTTCGATAAGAAATTTGGCCTACATATTAAAATGGGACTTCTAACAATCTCAATAATATCTGATGAAATATTTTAAGCAATATAATGACTTTTTTAGATAAACTAGCGTGTTTGTATGAAGTGACTCACTACTAAAGGCCTACGTTTCTTGTAACTGCTTAATAGAATTTCCAGAAAATTTAAATCCATATTTTGTATCTTATTTAATGTGCCCAATATGAGGTTCCCATTTCTGAAACCTTAATGTCAATTTAGACGTGGTTTTAACCCTTTCGGTTTTATCAAAAAATCTCTAACATCAATGAGAACCGCAAAAATCATCCTAAGATTGTTTATATAGTTAATATAGTAGAGTGAGTAAGAGTGACTTTATAGTCTAATCCATCTCAAGCCATGGTAAAGGTAATGAAGCAAAACTTATTCACTTTTTCAGCACCTCCATACAATAGAAATAACAAATATGATAGCATCAATGTCGATATTCACACTTATTTCTTTGATTAAATAATAAAACAGAAAACTAGGCCTAATCCTAAAACATTACGTTTACTTTCTGACGAACATTACGAAATTACGACTTGAAACCTCGTTTTCTTTTACGGTCTGTAACTTATTTTGGCGCGTAAACATTCAATCGGGAAGTGTTTGGCGGGAATGGCCATAGGAACGGCGCCATACGCCGCCAGTTTTGGCAAATGGGGCAATTCAATGAGTTTGCGGAAGCTGCAATCTTAACTAGCGACTCTTATCCAACAGCTGTGAAAATTCCCTTCTTAGTCAGGAATTTCTTACAATATGTTTACATACATCGAAAGCGTATAGAGCTATAATGTTGTACCGACGTTGTTTTAACTATTTATATGAAATGGAAATTGGTTAAGCAAAAAAATAATAACTTTATTCTGAAACAGTAATATCTATAAATTCCATTTGTTCAATCAAATTTTCAGAAAATTTGCAGGTTCTTCATTTGTCATTAGGACCTTTCATTACTCTTATTATGCTATCTAGTACCTGGGGACCGAGCTTTGCCCCCACTCTGCGAAATCATTCCCCCACTCTGCGATGCCAGCCTTTACTACTTCCTTCACCATTTCCTACGTCATGGACCTGTTTCATGGAAATTTTTACCGACCCCTTAAATAACGTCATCAATTTATTACTTCACTTACAGAGACTTAATTAATTTAATCGGAAAACTCTGATAAGTAGGACAGCTTAAAATGTTAAAGAGAGTCCTTATTACATTAAATATATAGATATTGTTGTAAAATATAAAATAAACAGTATCAGCAATCTGACACATACTTTCTCCCATAAAATTGTCAACAACCTTTATCATGGGTGGTGGGAGTAGGCCCCTAACTATGATAATTTTGTAGGAAAAATTACAAAAGTTGCAATAACTTTTGAACAGTAATTGTTACAGTAATTGGGTTTGCATTATTTTGTTCAGAATAAAGCCATAACTATAACACCAAGACAGCCAAAGACCATAACAGATTTATTTTTATCAAAACCGGGGTGTTCCCCAAAATAATTTTTTTTTTTTGTAACTTTATGAGACTTTAAATGAGAAAATAACTAAGTTACAATTACTTTTCAACCGTAAGTTTTACGGAAATGGGATTTGTACAATTTTGTTCAGAATCTAAAGGACTATTAAGATACTACATTCTTATCAAAATCGTTCGGGCCATTTTTTAGAAAATTATATTTTTCTGTTATTTTATGGGTTAAATGGGAAAATCCCAGTTAAAAATCAAAACTTGAAAAAAAATGCCTGGAGATAAATTGGTACATACATACCAAATTTCGTCAAAATCAGACTACAGGTGTCGTCTGTAGCTCTACACATCCACACACACAGACATCACTTCGAAAACCACTTTTTTGGGTTCAGGGGGGCCCAAAACGGATATACCCAATCAAAACTCAAACTCGAAAATTTTGACGAAAACAGCACTTCCTCCATATACTATGTATAGGGGGAGAAAGTAAAATTAGTTGTACAAATAATAATATTCAAACTAAAAACCATGAAATTGGGGGAGGTAACATTGCGAAACTAATCATTCTTCCCCCGTGTTTCCCCTCGCTAACACGTGTGCCAATATTAGCAGATAAACTAAATCACTCCACATTTATCTACCGATTGCCACAATGATGGATACAATTGGAACAATCGTTTAATCTTTGTATTATCAGCTGATGCACATGAATCCACCGATTATCTATGTATCAATCACTTTTCCCTCGCTTTACTCCCCCCTGTAACGCCCTGATACTTTTTAGAGGGAAAATCGCATCGTTGTTCATGATTTATTCAAAATTTTGTAGAGTTACCGTTGTTCATACTGTATTTAATTTAACTAAACCAACTATACTAATCAAATTCAAGATCTGATTGTGAAATATTGATTGTTCTCTGTTAATCAAAGCATGAATTTGTCGAAATTGTATTATTTTAATACCATTCACTCAAATGTATCCGTGCATGAACCGTCATACAGGCTTCAGATGTTAAGATAGTGTGTATAGTCATCTTGCTCAATACATTAGTCAATCACTATACTTGTTTATGTGTTAAATTACTGAGTTTGCCTAATATCCTTTGTTAGACTAATTTTGTCCATTAAATTCTTTTTTTTTCTGCACTTTAAACTATGAAGACTTTCAGAACCTCGTACTATTTTCTATGACTGTTGTGGCTCTATGCAACTTTCTTCGGACTCATTTTCTTTATTTGTTTATCTACTTATTTTTATTAGTATCTCGAAGATGTGTAAATAAATACTCAAAACTCGTTTGGTTTTACTGCAATAGCCTACGGTTAAAGGCTGTCTCTAAAGTTTAAAATTATTTTTCATCTAAATATTAAAGTAGTTCAGCGTATCTAAAGTTATATTATTTCAATTTTCTGGATACATATTGCAATAAGAAGCTTAATTTGTTTTATTTAAATTAAATCTCCCTTGGTAACCCTGTACTTCCATCCATTCCTTAACCGTTTATTTTTAAGGATGCATTAAGTGTTCATTCCCATTATTCATAATTAAGAACAATTAAGCGATAAAAGTTCAAAAGTAATATTGATGATGCCCGCACCATGAAGATAATCTGTTTATATTAGTCTGCTTCGTCATTCAAGAAAGCAGCATACGCCTGACCAAATGTTTGATAATTTAAGAATAGTAATATTTGCCAAATGTTAAATTAAATTAAATGCTTTTAAACATATATGCTGCTAAAATTTGGAACAAATCTGTGAGATGCATGTATAAAAGATTAATAGGTTTGACATAAAAAACTACCCATTTCTATTTCAAAGTAATGGCTTTGACATTAATTAAAACCTCCTTTCCTCTGATAAAACGTAAAAGGTTTTTAACTCAGTAATGTAAATTGTTGGGATTCATACAAATAGCCTATTTTGTAGTTTATTAACTAAATAGAAAGAGTGTTAATTGTTTCGTATGAATTTAGGCTTTACATTTATTTATTTACATTTAAATGTGCCACTTTTAATCGCATAACAAATCAATTAACGAATAGCTATAAATGGTATCTAGATGTATTGCCCATAAACTAACAGCAATATCTTTTGTTAAATTTGTGTGCCTAAACTTAATTTAATAGGATGATTATCTGCTAATCTATTATAATTTAAAATTTGCGTTTTATTCAATTTATATAGTTAACTAATTAACTCTTCTTATCTTTCCAAGCTATAAACAATAAATAAATATATAAATTTTAACAATAAAATATAAATATTTCTTTTCATTGGCTACGGTACAATTTGATTCACGATTGCTCTCAAAATAGCATTAGAAACCAAACAAAACTTATCTAGCAATAGGTGATTAGTAAACAATATTTAATTTTACGTTATTCTTTGCGTTACTTAACATGTAATGTAAAGTATTTTTGCACTCATACAATTGTAATCCACAAATTTAATTGAAAATACACCTAGTATAATTCTTTACAGAATGACAAAAGGGTCTAATATTTTTATATTTTGTTCCTATCAATGTTTACTTAAAACGTGATACTCCTTTTTTTAATTCTCCATAACGCAATTACAGAAAAATATTTTTTTTTCTCAATCTTCAATTTACACACATTTTTTAGATAAATAATTTAAATTACTGATAACGTTACATATAAATTCAGTTTAATGGGTAAGTATAATTTCATAGACTTATAAAATGGCGTATCTCATTATACTTAACTCTGATGATAAGGTTAATGAAGCGACCAATTTTACTAAAAGGTTAGACTTGATAAAGTTAGCTGTCAACCGCTGTCTCAAGTCACTTAAGAGCGTTGGGTTTCTCTTACTTTTTGTCCTTTAATCAAGCTTGAAGTGGAGTTTTAGTCAGTAATTAAATTGTGTAAATTTATTTTAGGTGTGTTTTGTGTATATTTTATGTATAGTTGTGTGTTTTTATGTTTCTATGAGTTTTAGTTAAGAAAATACTTTTTGTTTAAAAAATGTGTACAATATTATTGTAGAATTTTGACTAAATTTACTTTACCAGGATATTGAATGTAAAAATTAATCGTACACATAACACAATCTATATATATAATACGCTAAGCCGATTTTTGTAAACAGAACTCCTCCCTCATTTTTGGACCGATTTTGATGATTAAAGTGTCAAACAAATGGCCCTAATCTGTAGTTTTGCAAAGTGTTTTTAGATTTTTGATATCTTTATTAGTTTGGGCAGGATCTTCCATCAAAGTTGGGTTTTCTCCCATAAGATTAACATGGGGGAATCTAAATATTTAATTGGAAACTTTGTCTCCACTAATTTGAGAGAACGGCTGGGCGTAGAAACTTGGTAGAGGTGTCCAAATAAAGGTCTTGGTCTGTAGATGAGTTATCAAAAGAAAAACGAAGTAAATTCGCTTAGGGCTCTGCCCCAGAAGCCTTTAAAGACCCCTCCACAGATTTGTTTACATTTTGGCCATGTGGATAATTTTTAATAAAACAGCTGTTAATTTTAATATTGTATTTTAAACAACACACATTTATTGGGAGTTAGAATTGTCCAAAAGAAGTATTTTCAATGTTATTTTCTGATTTTAAAATTGATTTTCTTCTGTATCATATCATTTGCATCATTTGTTGCCAATGAAGCTGCACGACCATATGAATGAGGAGGCCCCTAACAGTTCAAGAATAAAATCCAACTTTACTTCAAGTATATTCCACTACACCTAACATTCTGTAGAGAGATTATATTGACAACTTTATGTAATTAATAAGGCTGAGACAACTAACTGACATCTCCCATGTCAAGGAATTCCAGCTTTAACAGTAACCCCACAACCAATTTCTCAAAACATTGCTAGAGAATTGTGCATAGGCAAATTTTTTGTGTGATTCATAGGCACAGAAGTACGATATGAACTGACACGACGTGACGAAGGAAAACTCAAACTTACACTGTAACGGATATACAGTACCTCCGTTTGAAGTTAGAACGTGTCTTCCCAACAAACAGATATTTTTTTTCAAATAAAATCCTAGATTAATCTGCATTACACTGATGGAATCACGGAAGTGTTTAACTACAAAAGATCCACCAATACGATTTTAATACTGGTATAAAGGTTCTTCTAAAGGAAGAGATATCAGATAAGACTAATAGTATGGGAAATATTTTATTCATTGAATGATCAACCATATTTTGGTAACTAACGCAATTAATATCATTATTGTTTTTACACTTATTAATCTTTAAACCATGCTAAACGCTCAAAATATGTATAATTTCACTCAATTTATTGCAGCAGATGAATTAGCGTACGCCTTGAAAGTAACCGTCGATTTCGACGGGTTTCACCTAGTCATTTAAAAAATTATTACAATAGCTACAGTAATTTTGTTATTTTTTTTTTTTATTTTACCTCACAATTAGAATCTACCATATTATGTACTGTAGAAGTGCTTTGGTATCATACCTAAAACGTTATATAAAAATACAGTTCTTGCTTTTGGTCTAGAAAAAATTGCTAAAGTTTGTTGATAGGCCAAACATGATTAAAGTGTGAAATTTTTAATCATCCTTATTATCTGGTATATCTGGTAGATTGTTTGTTTTCTTTTTAAAATATGACACATCTATAATTTAGTTGATCCTATAAAGATGGGAAACAAGTATATAAAATTTAAAACCTCGAACGACAAGAGAAAAAAAAACATGAAGAGATCTTCTTGGATTACACCATAAATGAAATAACAACCACCATTAAAGGGGAGAAGTTGTACCATAAAGACACACTTTTGAGTGTGCTAAAAGAACTTTTTTTTAACATACTCATCATAGATGTTTTAAAAGCGTTAAAAATTTTTTTGTTCAATTCTACTTTGTACAATATTACCAAAAACTCCTGAAGAAAAGTATAATGATATTGCATTTTAAACCCGACCGGTTAAACGAATAGTTTTAGAGTTTTTAGGGTTTAAACTAGACTGGATTTTATCAAAGATTTACTTTTGGTGTACAATGCTTTGGAACTTTCCATGTTCGTTTATAGGAACTATACGATTTCTTCATTGTGAAACTTGGATATTTTTCTTTTATTTCTAAAAATGAAGACTGTTATTACAGATCTGCTTCAAATTGTCTTACCAAAGCTAGATGAACCCGTATTTTACCCACCGTAGGTTTTTTCGACTCCCCTCTTACCCTTTCCTCTATGGGCAGGATACTATATCATATATTTCGTTTATTACTATCACCACCCCCCCTCTGTCTTTTGATGTTCAGTAGCACTTTCTTATCTGGTTTTCGCTCGTTTACACTTTACCGAAAATCAATTGTAAATCGTCCATTGTGTTCGTCTTTATTATCTTTCGTTATGACAAATGTTTTCTCAGTGTTTGTATGGTTAAACTATTTACCTTAAATATTTTTTGAGCGTATTCATTTCTTGCAAATCTTTAGAGTCTTAATGCCGCAAAAATGTTCACCTTTTATTCTAGTGAACCACAGACGGTGATATAGTTTAGCAATTTTTTAAGTTTAAATTGTTCCGTTTTTTTTTCTACACTATCATCCTTCACAAGTTGTAGTGTATACGAACATACCCTTAAAGTGTTTTTAAATGATGATACACTAATTCAGAAAACTGTTTAAGATATAGTTTATGCTACGCTATTATGTGTCAAATACGTTGTTTTAAAGTATAAGTAATTAATGTGTTTTTTTTAAACCTACATGAAGGGAAACTGAAATTCTTTCAACATGTAACATAGTTGACTAATTTTCAATCTACAAGATAACCTAACCAACATGTGTCACTAGAATAAAAGCACAAAATTACGATACAAAGGTATAACCTATCACACAGAAGTTGAATAATAAATTTATTTCACCTAGAATTTTTCCTTTCAACACTACTCTAATACCTCAAATCACACAAACTATAAATATTTTAACTTGCTATACCTTGGACCTCTCTAAACACATTTCAATGTTACCAAATAGAGGCAAAGTAGGTTTAAACACTTCAATATTACCCATTTCAGACAAATCAGGTTTAAATTGAGCACCTGTGGGCCATTGTAAAGCTCACGACGGTTTCGGAGCTAATTTTATTGGGCCAAACCTTTTAGTTAAATTGGGCTTTGCCGAAACGCAACTTCCAGGTTTAGACCCGAATGATAGTGGACTTTGTGATAAGCCTTATCTTTCACTGATAATAGGTGTTAAGTGGTTAACAGCTGTGTTATCTGAGTAGTTTAAACGTCGTGTTTGGTTTCAACACAAATTGCCTATTTGTTAGACAAAATGTCCAATGAATAGGACATTATTTTTGTTGGTTGTATGTTTATATCTTCGTTAAGTTAGGTAATTTATTTTTATTTCTATTCTCTTAGAGTTTAGTCACATTGCAAATTTATGCTTTCCTCTTAGTAGTAACAGGAATAGATCCATAAGAACTAATTGAAACAAGCAAATTATCAACTTGCAAACTCCCTACAGTTAATCACCCCCTGTATGAATAAAACTAAAAGAAACACTGAAATATTTCTCATTTGGTCTACACTGTTTTCTTTTCAAAAAAGTATTTATTTTTCTTAGATTAATTGCCAGGAAGATCAAAGTTCTATCTTCACATAGGATACAAATAGTTAAATATGTACTATTTTAGTTTATTTAATTTGATTTGATTTAGTATGTTAGTATTCGGTCAAATACGAGAGTCTTTAATCAATACGGATTATTAAAATAATTTTTTCTCTATTCAATTTTTGATTGGAATTCGATTTTGCAATATCTCTTATTTTGCCAGATTTCTAAACATTTTCGGCCCAAAACACCTTTAACTAGTGCCACACAGTTACAGAATATTACACAATTGGCAGAGAATATTTGTATGTTTCGTATGTGTAAATATATGTGTATACCAATAAAATAAGAACGCCGAATCCAGATGGTTGGTACAATATCACTCGTATGTCTCGCTCCCTTTGGCTTCACCACATTTATTGGACCCTCTGATGTGTAAACTTTGCCAATGTTGGAAGAGAGTTTATTTATTTGCTTTTATTACTTTTCCATTCTTTGTTCTGTGGAATGTTCGTCCGCTTGGTTTAGCCATGAGGGATGTGGACGTTTGTTTGATATTTCCTGAGGTAATCATTTGAACATTTTATTAATATTTTGGAATGTTTTTATATCTTTGTGGCACGGTATTGTAAATTAATAAACATTTTACTATAGTTGACTTTAAATTATTTTGACATCAAAAAAGCTGTTTTATTTTTTTATCCATACACAAACATATTTATTGTTATTTAGCCAAATAGTTCTGTAAAATTGTAACCCAAAAAATTATAGTTTGATTCTTTAGTTGTTGATGTCGATAGTCAGCCAACTCAGTCACCATGTGTTAAGTCTCCATGTGTTAAAATTACAATTATTTATTGCAGTATTTGAGTCAAGTTGTAGTTGCCTTTGGATTTCATACGAATGAGTACAGCGTAGAATAATATAAGATACTTTGGGAAAAGTAAGATATATATCTTCAAAATATTTCTACTTAATTTACAGAAACATAAATGTGTAACATTTAAAACGATTACACGATGTTTGATTGCATTGATCAAATTATCGATTTTTGCAATCGAATTGTCGATTATCGATTTTATCGAAGTTTCCCGACACACCGAGCACCTCCCCATGGCGGAATGTTCTGCCGCCCTTCGGTTATCCAAACCGTTCGGATAACAGTTGATTAACCCTCAGTGATAAATATGCATACGTCGATTTCGACAGGAACGGATGATGAACCAGATAACTCATGGATACCGAGCTTCGCTTGTTGTTGGGACACGTTCAGATGATTTGTTTGCTGCGATTTTTTATTCGGGTTCGTTAAAAAGCGATTCAATAAACATCAATTAATGTTTTTGACATTGAAAAGTGTTTTATTTAAGGCAAGAAATTATATCGGTAATACTTTTGGAAGTAGATGGACGTATTATTTATTGCAATATATATACTTTTTGAACTTAATTACATTACGACTTGCACTAAATTATACTTTATTAACTTGATTTTTTATAAATACTCTATTACCTTAAATACCACTGTAAGTTGTAAAGAGCGTTAAAAAGACCTTTTGGTATCATATAAGAGCCTGATAAGCTCAAATTAATTGCTTTATCATTTTCAGAAGCTTTCAAATACATAAATAACACATGTTCTCATCATATAAGTTTTACATTATTTTAGTGTTCAACATTTATCTTACTGTACTACGAAACGTGGACATAAAGCTTGGTAGGCTGTAAATCAGTAAGGGTATTAGATATCATGTTTGAACTGCAATTAATTGTCCTTGGCGAAATTTGAACCCGGATAATCTTAATACAAGCAAAAGTTGTACAAAAGAGGATTCTAAACTACACCGACGTGCAGGTATAGTTGATACAACATGCCTTTGAAACCCTGCGTGTGTTCGAACGTAATTAAAACTGAAACAAACACAATAAAACCCTTGTCACTTGAATGTTATCGGGGACCATCGCTCGATTGTAGATTGGAAAATGGAGATTCCTGTAGATAGTGAATTACATGCGTGGAACAGAGCACATATGTGATCTTAATATTGCAAGGTAAATTTAAGTTACCGAAATTAATTTTACAGTACCTAATGACATTGTCATAATCAATACTCTGTTTGGAAAACGTAAACGTTGTCACGGAATCTCCTAAAACTTAAGATTTTAGGCGTAAAGTATATCACATTCACAAATTAAGGTGATATTTTTAAGTTCACCTAAAAAACCATAAACCATCATACAATATATTTAAAACTTTAACTTTTGAAACATCACTCACCTTAGAATCTTTAAATTGTTTGTACCAGACGCGTTTTAACCCGTTGAATCCCTAATGTTTTTCATACCTTAGGAGGGTTTTGTGTTTGGTTTAAAATGCAAGACTAGCCCAGGGTGTTGACTGGTGGCCTTAAGCATTGACCTTTGGACACTGAAGTACTAGCCTATATTTTATCAGTTCAAATTGTGTAATTCGTACAACTAAAGAAATCGCCACTACTTTTATTTTCACTCCAGTTAGACGAGTTATCCAGACGTGTTTTGAAGCTGTGTCTGTTTGAGAGGACATGAAGGAGATTTGTGAAGGAGGAAGTGGACATCAGTAAAAGTGTTGAGGAGGAGTGGCGAAATGAAGGACAACATATCACACACAGATACCGGGGGAGAAATAAAGTGTGGGGAGATTGACGGGGTTGTGTGAGGGGGAGGCTAGTTTAAGGGCGGTTCACTCAAGATAAATTAGTCACTATTAGATGAAATGAGACACCGATTTCGTTACAGAGAGTATAAAAAAAGTAGACGTGTAAGACGTGTATGATTTAAATGAGAATCAATGGAAGAGTATGTACCTATTTATGTCTAACTTAAATTAAAACTTTTTGTAAATTAATATGAGTAAAAATAAATTATGCATTATCAACTTATTTTTACTACAAACAATATTTTTTTCTTATTATTGTTTCATAGTGTACCTAAATTAACGAATTAAATATTCATCAAATTCTTCAATTGTAGAAAGCCTGGTAGAAGTCTTCAAATGTTAAAGAATGCAATAAAATAGTAATTTCCATTTTATTGGTCATTAGAAAAATTATGACTACCTTTACACGGAGTTTTTTAGTATGATTAGTTCCACGTTATGATGTATTTTTTGTGTATTCCTAGTATCATAGACTTTGGATGCTGGTGTAGTTTCATACTACCTATAACCTATAAACTGGCAAGTTTATTTCTTGAAGAATACGTTTGCCTTCCATTGTGTTTTTATTATTGAAATAATAGTTTTTACTGTAATTTTCATACTTTTGGTGCAACGCTGGTTTACAAGTGTTAGTCCTTTATAATGACGGGGTGTATGTCTATTTTCCACCAACAAAACTTTGACAGTGCTTAAAGTGTTTGTTTTTTTTTTCAATGAACCTCACTGCAACCTTTGTTTGAAAGCGGTTTTCACCAATCAACACTTTGCATCCAAACAAACATTAACATCGATTTCAACCGATTGTCGATTAAAGTCGACCGTAAACACAATCAAACCCTTCCGATTTGTCCATTTCCGTTTTGAGTTACAGTCAACAATGCTCGTTTGTCAGCTGATTGAACACCGGAACTTCCGGTGATAACAGAAATCGTTAGTTCGGTTTGGACATCGTAAAGCCATGTGAGATACGCAGATTGGCTGAGTGAATAAAATTCTAGCTACGACCGGGCGCGGAACACGGTGAGAATTAATAGGATACGCCACACACCTAGAGGTTTCTGTGGATACAATTTTTCATAGAGACAAAAAAGGAATATCTTTTGTTAATAATTGTAATTGTTTGTTAATTGTATAGACAGTTATCTTATATATTTGAAAAAATTAGTTTTTCTTTTCCGAGTTCTGTTGGCTCTTCAACCAGACCGATTTTCATGATTGAGGTCTCAAATTGAAGGTAGCACGAACAGATTTGCCATCAAGCATCGGCATAAATTTATCTTTATTCCCACTTGGCTTGTTTGGATGGACATAGATTCATGTTAAAATAAAGAGTTTTTTTTTATGCATGTCCATAATGCATTATTTAAACTCTCGTCCGACCGCCTTGGAAATTTTGGAAATCCTTGTATGCCTGGAAATATACTTTTGCTAATTTCGAAATTCCTATTGGGCTATATTCCCGTGTTTTTGAATTACGATGTGTCATCCTAAGTTTTATTAATTGATGTATATGACAAGAATTGCTGCTTTTGTTCACACTTGCGTTGTTAAAATTATTAGTGGCGTTTATTTTTTCATTGTAATAAAAACAGCTGATCGAAACAAATGTCAAAGATGTGTTTAATTTAAAAGCTAGTAGTAGAAAGCACGTAAATGCCTATTGTAATTTTTATTGTAGATTCTTATGTTGTTATTAACATAAATTGATAGTGTAGATTATTATGTTGTTAACATAGGTACGTTGTTTTTGTAAGTTCTTATGCTGTTTTTAACACCAGTATTCTTATAACAGATCATAAAATGATAACTGCGATTTAAAAAACTAGTTTCTTACTGATCATATTTTCTATCGTTCAAACACCAATATCAAAACAATTCGTAAAAATCAGTTCCGCTTCCCAACTGTTTGCAGTAAACAGCTGAGAGCTTCCCGCGGTTTTAATCTGTATTCCCGCCATTCCCGACGCGCCGGGGGCCGCCATCAATTACAAAGACAAAGGGTTGTGGGATTGGTGTAGCCGATATTAACACCTTGGTCGTTGTAGCAACGTCTCTAAATCACTGATTGGAACGGTTACTGTTTCCCGAGTCACTGTGATTTGTAACAGGTTGCAACCGGTTTCGGAGAAATCGACTGTTGCAGAATTCTTTTGCTGTGGGATTTTAAATTTCAGCCACTTAAATTGAATTACAATTTATTTATATTTGTATTGATCACGGAGTGGATCATTGTATAAAGCGTAGATTTAAAATTATTATTGATAATTTTTTTTATTGACCCTCTAAAACTAGTTTGTGTAGTTTAATTGTCAAAGTTGAAGAGTAAAGTGGTTGTATTTTGAAATTCGCCGGTTCCACCCCATAATATTCATTTCATGGATAATTTATAAGGCTTTCTAACAAAGAGTGCATTTACCATTAGTTTTTACACAGCCTCCTTACCAATAAAAGATATTATTAAAAATAGATGGGACATTCGCTCAAAAGAAATTAAGTCAAGTTAATACTGTTCAAAAACTTCTTTTGTATTCCAAATCTTAGTTCATGGGTACAAATTTTAGTTTATTCCAATTAATATGGTTATAGATTTAGTTCTTATTCTGTGCTTATAAACTGTTTAGATACATTTAACTGTTGACGCTGTCTTGACTTATATGGAATTATATTTTTACAGAATATAGAGAGCTAGTTTGTATACGACTTATATTGTGATTTATTTTTTACAAATGTGGAATTTGATTTATAATAAACCTGTATACCCATTTGCGTTCAAATCGATTCACTCAAACCATTCACTGTCTTTATAAAATATTTTTCTTGTCTTAATTCTATCAATATCGTAATATCATATTCATTCTGATTCTATATTGGGATAGTCAATAAAACCTGGCTAGCTATAAAATAAAGGCACTCCCGGTCTTGTCTAAAGTTTTCAACTGGATGTATAAATCAAAAATGCAAATTGAAAACTTCTCCACCACGATATCCCATCTTAACCAAACCGAGATGTATTCCTGTTTTGTTTACTGCTATAAATTATCTTCGAACATAAATAAAGAGTTATAGGTCCAAATATAGATAGAGTACACCTTTATTGTCGTGTATCAGTCACAAACTACCGTGCTTGTCATGTAAATCTTCGTTTCTATCAAATGTTCACAGTTATGTTTCGTGATACTGAAAACTTTTGACTTTATTTTTAAAACCATAAAAGTTGTATAGTTTGGCATCAAACGGTTTCCTAGTAACATTTCCAGTAACATTTTCCACTAATTAAAAATAACCGACTTTTATGTGATATTAGTAAAAACTAAAAGCTACGCATTCATTTCATTGTAAATAAAAAAACAAATTTAACTTTTTGTTTTTTTATACAAAAGTGTCATCAGAAAAATATTTCACCCTAAAAGTTGCTGACAATGCCAAGTTATTATGCCGAGTTTTGATCATCATAAAGAAGAAGAATAACGGGGTATTAACTATAAAATCTTCTTTAAGGGCACACTTTAGAGTTGACTATCGTTAAATTTAGTTGACTGTTTTGCTGATGTCTTCCGTTAAATTGTTCAACATAATTGTTTGGTTCCACTCATTAGGATGAAGTCACTTTTGCATTTTTACTGCTCTCACTACAGTGATATCATCAACCAATTTTTTGATTATTTTATCTGAAATACAAATGGGTTTATACAGATTTTAAAATATTTTCAAAGTTCAGTGGTCTAAGTTTAGCACGGATGATATTTAACTCAAACAACTCTTAAGAGCATTGTAGAAAATATTTCATTCAAATCAATCGAATATTGTATGACCAGTAACTTTTTATATATCTTTCCATTTACTATTTGTTGTGTACAGTTCATCGTAAAAATACAATATACTGAAAAAAATAGTATGTAATGTATGTATTATATAGTAAATGTAAGGTTTCCCAGTAAACTAATCGTGTGAAATTTATATGTTTACTTGAATATTCCCCTTATAGCAGTTCTCATTGTTACAATGAAAGAGTTTTTAAAATATCTCGATTCAAACCGACTCAAACCGAATTACAAAATCGTAGACTTTCAGTATCAATTTCTCTATTGTGACAAATTATTGTATTGTGTCCTAAAATTGTTGTGCGTGTAGTTTCTGATTTAATCGATATAATTTATGTAATTTGGCTTTTAAATTAACTTTACTATATCGCAATATTGAATCACTCGATGATACATCGTATTGTAAACAGTAATACATCATCCCTCCAAACCTCAGTTTCACCAGCCCCTGAACGTCGTCTGCCCTTGGCGCCAAAACCCCCGTCTTCCCCTTTTCCCGCCATTTCGACGGGTTAAGTCCTCCATTACTCCCCATTTGACATTTACATTTAACGCAACCTCATCTGGTTTGTAAGCCAGTAAGCTAATTGATTAATGAATCTCTTTCATTTTTCATTTGGTATAATTACGTATATTTCTTGGGTGAATATTTTTGTTGGTGGTAAAAGGGGAATTAGATCTACATCTTTACGTAAAATCTATTAATCTAGATTAATAAAATGCCCTAACCGCTAAATTAACTAGTAAATTTTCAAAGCTTTATACGTAAAACAACTTTAAATAAAACATCAAGAGTGAATTCTCCTTTTCAAATTTGAAATCCCGCAGAACCTTAATAATAAGACCCTCAATAACAAGCAAGCCTTGATATAATCCCTATATGAGTCTTGTTATAGCTTTTATACCATGTATGATAAATTTTTGGCACAATGTTTGTTGGTATTTTTTATTCTTAGTAGTTAATGTTTGTATATTATTTTTGATAATTGATGTCACATTTTTGTTTAGTATATTTAGATTGTATTACTTATGATTCCAGTTTCAAATAAATTATCATGTTCTATTACTGTTATCATAACAGTCGTCCTAAACATTTTATGCATCCCGCAACCTTGGTCCAACCGTTATTATATCCCTAGACCAACGTGAAATACATATTTCATTAGTAATTAGTCAAATGCCCCTTTCTCATCAGATAAGATCCCTGGCTGGACAGGGGTGTCATTGGGGTGTAGTAATGGATTATAACATACAACTGTTCTGTGTATCAGAAACAGAATGTATCCCAAACAGACTATACCACATACAGACTGTACCCCAACGTTACTGTATCCCATACAGACTGCAGCACAAACAGACTATACCACAAACAGACTGTACCCCAATGTTACTGTATCCCATACAGACTGCACCACAAACAGACTGTACCCTAAACAGACTATACCATATACAGACTGTACCCAAACGTTACTGTATCTTATACAGACTGCACCACAAAAAGGCTGTACCCTATACAGACCATACCACAAACAGACTGTACCCTAACGTTACTGTATCCCATACAGACTGCACCACAGACTATACCATAAACAGACTACAACCACAAACAGACTGTACCCAAACGTTACTGTATCCCAAACAGACTTTACCCCAACGTTACTGTATCCCATATAGACTGTACCACAAACGGACTGTACCCTAAAAAGACTATACCACATACAGACTGTACCCCAACGTTACTGTATCCCATACAGACTATACCACGAACAGACTGTACCCTAAACAGACTTTAGCCCAAACAGACTGCGCCATAAAAATTCTACAACCCAAACAATCTGTACCCGAAACATACTGTATCATAAACAGACTACAGACTACAACTAAACACACTGTACCCATACCAGACTGTACCCCAAGCCAAACACACCCTCCACTAATCAGACTGTACCACAATCGGACTGTACCCCAATGCTACTATACTGTTTGTACCATGCTAATAAGAGCAGTGTGATTGGATGGGCTAGTCCTGTACCAATGCAAATCTATGACTATCGTGTTTGCTTATTTTGTTTATCTTAGGAAACTGACTCCTTTATGTCAGTTGAATTAAGTTTTGAAGCAGTCATGTGCTGTTTGTAGTCTTCAATTGTGTTGATATTTGATCTATTCTAGTCTATTATTTAATCATTTTATCAAGTTCACTTAGTTCAGTGTTCTTACCCATAAACTTGAATATCAGTTATTCTTCTTTCTTTCGGCAGAAAAAGTTGAATATGAAAAATTACATATAATAAAACTTATAAACAATCGATGTGCATATTATGTTGAATTCCATATCTAAGCGTTTCGGTTAAATAATTATCATGAATTCAATATCGAAACACACATAAAGTAAAGTTTCGGTTTTAGTTTTCCCATACATTATCATCACGTCATAAAAAGTAAAAATAAATGCTTTTGTTTCATAAAATTAACAATTGAAGAATTATTAACAAAAATCCTTAAAAGATTCTTTTAAACTATACGTTTTAATAGCCTAAAATTACTACGAATCAATAAAATATCCACGAGAATCAATGCAAAATACGTGACGGTACGTTTTCAAACATTTTTTTAAACCTTTTATTGTCATAATATTCTTTTACCGTGTTTAGAAGACAGTAAATCATCTTGCTACCTGCAGTTAAAGTCAAATAACATATTATAATATATTTCGATACAAAAAGAAATTTTAGAGAGACCGTCAGTTGTCCCGTTTCAAAACGAACTTCTCTGCCAAACGGGACAAAAACTCCTCATTTTAATGATTGCTCCTAAAAATTGGGCCTGCCAAAGAAATCCGTTCTTTCTCCACCCTCAGCACTCAATTTATTTTCCTTATCTACGCGGTTTTGTCCGTTTGTCTTATTTTGTAAGCCAGGCTTTCTTATCGGTTTTCACGCCTCCGTTGTTCTTTACGAAAATATCTGCAGGTTTGACTTGTTTTTGTAGTTTATTATATATTTTTCTTATCTTACAGGGCGTGATGTCTGTATCAGGTTGACACATGATTCACCCCCATGAAAATTTAACATAATATAATCATGTTTCCCGGTTTAGAGTCTATTTGACTTTAAAGATTTGCAAGTTAGTCATCCAATTTTACGAAACAAAACTTAAGAAAGAACTCTTCTGGTAAAAAATTCCAATAAACAATAAGCATACCAAAAATTGAAAAACGTGACTGAAAAACTTAAAAAAGCCTTAATTACAACATTCCCTTTACATTTGGAATCACAACCATGGGACATGTCAATGTTGAGGCATGATGTCAAGTTATTCTGTATACAATAAACAAGTAATAATACAAAAACAAACCCAATTTTTTAAAGAAATTAAAAGCATTCTTAATTAATCTGGCTCCTTATAGTATAGACGAGTTTCTAAATCAAAAATGAATTAGGCTATACATTCTAAAATAATTGTCAAATTGTATGGTTATGTCTTTTAGATTAAGTTGCATAACCAATTTTGTATGCGTTTACACTATTCATGCATGTAAAATGTATAAAGTGAATAAAGATATTTTGATTTGATTTTATTTTATTTGAATATACTCCGTTCTTTTTTACCCTCGAAATTTCATAATACAGCAAATATGTAAAAAGGGAACATTGACTATCGATATAGACTCATCCCTTCGGTCATCAACTTGTATAATAGGTTTAATAGTCGCAAATAACATATCAATTAAAAGTTGAAAACGGGCGTCTTTTATTATAACCGTATAGTATCACTAAAGCAAATAATAATAATCAAGAGGTTAATTTACCAGAGTAACTCTAAACTCACTTCTAAAAGCATTTCCTAAGCATATTTATTGAATAATATCTAAAATAATTTCATCAAGGAATGTAATTTAGAAACGTAACACACTTAATATTTGAACTCGTATTGCACTTTAAATGCAATTACATTGCACTTTACATTAAGCGCTTTTAGTTAGAAGCTTGCATTAGCTATCACAGTCTTATTATCTAGCTTAACTTTGACTTAATCCGATTTAACTGACAAAATTATATTCGCAATATAGGATTAAAGCTCAGTGCAATTCCAGAGCTTTATTATGGAATTTAAACTAAACTAGTGGAACCCCGTCGAAATCGACGGTTAATCTTGAGGTTTTATGTAAATTCAGCTAACTGCGTTGGATAGAGTGAAGTCATTAAAATCTTAGTTATATGAAGGGAGGATAAGCAATAATAATTATGACGATTGTATTCCCTAAAAAACGTGATTGATGAATTCGTTTAACACAATATTTCCTACCTTTCTTTTTATCGGCTTGCCCAAAAGATTTTTTTGGAGTCTTATAAATTGTTTGTTCATGAGTTTGTTTCATACCAAAGCCACTTTCACTATATGGGAGAATGAGTTCATATAATTAGTCTATCATGTTACGGAAAGAGTCAATATTTATTACTAACCACTAATTCCATCTGCTTTAGGAAAATCATTCAGATTGTATCCGGATTTATCTTAAAAGATGTAAATCTTCATCTTTTTTTTATAAAAATATCTGATTCTCCAGAAAGCAGTAACATTCTTACTTCGATCTCAGCAATTTTAAATCCTTCTCTTGCCACATCGACCCATGTATGTAATCATCCTGTTCTTACTTGATAATTCATTAACTTATGGGGTAGTTTTGCCTTGGCCATATAGATCACATAAAGCTGTGCATGTATTTCGTGGATTGAAATGAACCATAATTGTAGGAAATTTTATCACAAATCTTGAAAATTTGCGGAACCAAATCCATAACCTAGTCCAGCATTGGTAACAAATTATGCAAATGCGATGAGATGTGATGACACTGTTGTGTTTCCGAATGTTTTGTATGTAGTGAGGTTTAGATGCGTTGTTCTACCTAGCTACATGTGTACATCAAAGTAAAAACTGTGTACACATTTTTTTTTTTTAATACCTGAATTGACATTAGTTCACCTACTTTACCAAAACCATAGACTCCGTAGTTAGTCTATTCCAAAACTTGAACACAGCTCTCATCCTCAACGTACTCATCTATGACACAATTTTCAACCCGATTATCAAAAACTGTTATACCAATAAATGAATCTCAGGTGTTCTTTCTTGAATTTAAAAATAAATGGTGATTGAAAGTAGGAAAAAAGGCAAGTGCCAACCTTACAATATGTATAAGCTAACCCGATAAGGAATAGTTATATGTTCCTTTGAAATTGATAAGTCACACTTATTTCATAATTTAAAATTTTCTAAGAGCAATAAAGCATAGATTTTTGAACAAAACATTTCAAACGTATCATAAATTCATCATTTTGTTGAAACTATAAAAAAACTTGCCATGCAGTGGAGAATCCATTTCAAATCATAAATAATAATGTAAACATTTAATTTTGACAGTTTCAGTAAACTTTTGAATACAATTTTAATATTAACAGCTGGTTCATTAAAAGTAGTGTAAAATTATCCATAATTGCAGAGTGAACTTTAAAGGCCT